>NC_051155.1:260984921-261284921 GCF_013339745.2 Dermacentor silvarum
TTTTCAAGAGATTTGTTTACTAGGCTAGCCGTGTGCTTAGACACTAGGGCTGACGAGAAGGCCCTGACGGCAGTGCGTGAGTCGGAGAAAACAGTTGTTGGGCCTTTGGCAGCGTTAAGGGCCAAGGCTATCGCGGTTTCCTCCGCCTCGTTTGCGTGCTTAGTGCAAACGGATGCAGCGCTAATCAGCGTTCCGCGCGCGTCTACGACCGAGATTGCAAACCTGTTTTCGCTGCCGTATTTGGCCGCGTCAACGAAGAGTGCATCTGCCCCGTACGGATTAACTCTTTGAAGGATGGCTTTAGCCCGTGCGATTCTTCGGCCCTCGTTATATATCGGATGAATGTTTCTCGGTACGGGATCGACCGTTATAGCTTCCTTGGCTTCTTTGGACAGGGGGTATCTGTCGAGCGGCAGTTGTATGGATGATATATCTGCTTCGTTTAGGATTTTGTTACCCGGCTTAGTTAACGAAAGCCTGGCGATCTGTGCAGTGCGATGTGCCTCGATTAATTCGTCGATAGTATTGTGAACACCAAGCTACAATAGTTTCTCCGTGCTAGCACATTGTGGGATGCCGAGTAGTCTTTTGGTACCGGACCTAATGAGCGTGTCGAGCTTCCTCTTTTCTGCTTTACTCCAATTGAGGAAAGGCGCCGAGTAGTTAACGTGACTGATAAAGAAGGCCTGAAAGACCCTGAGTAGGCTGTCCTCCTTGAGTCCCCCCTTTCTACTTGTAACTCTGGCAAGTAGCCTGAGTATATTGTGCGCCTGTGCGCCGAGCTTCTTTAGAGCTTCTGCATTACATCCTTTGGCGTTTATTAAAAGTCCTAAAATTTTGATGGAGTTCACCCTCGAAATGGGGTGTCCTTCTCTAGTCGTAATTTTGACTGGCAGTGTTTTCAGAGGCTCAAGGTTCCTAACGCCTTGCCTAGCCTGCCTGTAGAGTAATAGTTCGGATTTGCTGGGCGATAGCTTTAGTCCTGTCTCTGTGAGGAACTCCTCCGTCACCTCTATGGCCCCCTGTAAGGATTGCTCTAGTTCGGCCAGAGATCCCCCCGGAGACCAGATTGTAATGTCGTCGGCATAAATTGCGTGGCCCACTTTTGGGAGTTCGGCTAGCCTCTTAGAAAGTTTATGCATGGCGATGTTAAAGAGTAGCGGGGATAGGACCGAGCCCTGAGGAGTTCCGCAGTTGCCCAGTTTGTAAGGACCGCCCGAAATCGTACCCAGTCGAAGGAGCGCCTTTCTTTTCGACAGGAAAGAAAAAGTGAAGTTAAGTAATCTCCGCCTAGATTAAGGGAGGAAATCTCTTTCAGGATGTGTTCATGCGCCACCTTGTCGAAAGCTTTGGCGAGGTCGAGTGCAAGGATGCCTTTAACGTCACGCGACGCGTTGTCGAATATGGATCTTTTTAGAAGGAGCATTGTGTCTTGTGTTGAAAGTCCTCTTCTAAATCCGATTAAAGTGTGTCTAAAGAGTTCGTGTTCTCTATGTGATCTGTGATTCTATTATGTATAGCATGTTCGGCCACTTTACAAATACAAGATGTTAGAGAGATGGGACGCAGGTTATCCATATGCGGGGGTTTCCCCGGTTTGGGGATGAGCACCACCTTGGCTGTGCGCCATTCCAGCGGGACCTGCCCCGAACTCCATACTTCGTTTATCTCTGCCGTTATGATTTCTATGGCCTTGTCGTCCAGGTTTCGGAGGAGTTTGTTGGTAACTCCGTCTGGTCCAGGGGCGGACCTTCCGTTTAGGTGAAGAAAACGTGTCTAATTTCTGATACAGTGAACGGTTCGTCTAGCTCTGGCCTGTCTAGCCCCGTGTATCCTGCTCTCACCGTTCCGCCTTGCGAATCTCCTTCCTTAATGGGGAGATAGGTGCGAGCCAGGATGTTGATAGTTTCTGCTTCCGTGAGGCCCGTGGCGATCTGCTTATGAATGAGTCTATCCACGGCAAGATTGAGAGTGCTCTTCGACTGTTTGTCGTTGAGGAGGCTTTTGAGCAAGTTCCATTTACTGCTTCTTCTCATGCGACCGTCCATTTCGTTGCACGTCTCGTCGCACTGCTGTAGGGCCAGCTGCCTGGAGTACGACTCTATTTCCTTGTTGACTGAGCGTCAGCTTAACTCGAAGTCGGCGATTTAGCTTCTGCGTTTTCCACCTCTCCGCGAGGGCGTGTTTAGCCTCCAGGAGGTGCGCTAACCGCGAGTCCATTTTGGGAACTTCGAGCTGTGTTGTGATTTCCTTGGTTGCGCTCTTGACAGCCTGTTTAAGGTTTGCGATTAGTTCTGTGAAAGATTCACTTGAAGGGGCCATTTCGCCTCGAAGTTTTCTGAAAAGATCCCAGTCAACGTATTCGTATCTGACTGGTGGTTTTGGTTTCATCTGCACCGTGATTTCGAGAATGTAGTGGTCGCTACCCAAGTCCTCCTGGCGATTATCCCACGTACCCTCGATACCACGGAGGAACGCGAGGTCGGGTGTGGTGTCGCGACTGACCGAGTTACCCCTTCTTGTGGGAAACCTAGGACCCGTGATGAGTGTGAGGCTGGAATCGGCTGCACAACCGGCTAAGTTTGTGCCTTTCTTACTGCTAAAGCCGTATCCCCATTCTGTGTTTGGGGCGTTGAAGTCACCCGCAATCAGAAGGGGCGCGTTTCTGGCTATCCTGATTGCGGCGCTGAATAAGGTGTTAAAATCTCTTTTCCTGTCCGCAGGAGAACTGTAGATGTTAAGAATGAAGGCATTTGCGTTGCTTTTTTTACTGGGCACGATCTCGACCAGCTGGGCTTCGATGATGATTGATGGGTTTTAATGGCGCAAGGGCATCTTTGGCCAAAGAGCGCCAAGTCTATGGTTGATTCAGTGATTATAAAATGTTCTACATAAAGGGGTAAAAATCTTGTACTGACAAAGGTGTAAAAGGCCTAGCTAAACAATGGTGTTACTGTTGTATGAGACATTTGAACTGTGCATAGGTTATAAGGAGATATCGGTGACTGTGAGCGATTGCTTGTTATATGTTATATGCTATGTATATGTTATGTAGATTATTTACAGTTTTCAGTGAGTATAAGCCATAAATATTTGCCTCGAAGCCATCAGCAAAGTACTTTAACCATGCGATAAAGCTGCGAGACTTCGGGCATTAATAGCTCAGGCTCCTCACGTATGTGATGGAGCATGGCGGTTTGGATTGTAGTATACAGTGTTTAAGAACTGGACGTCGGCGAGGTATTTAAAAACTCTTTTGACACTAACCATAGGGTCATGGGATAAAAATAATGCAAGATGAGACGGTATGTTGTGTGTAAAAAGTTCTCTAAAATGCTGTACTCTTGCTTGGTGAAGTCTTGGACATTCAATTAAAATGTGCCGGACAGTGTCTTTCAGGCCTTCTTTATCAGTCACGTTAACTACACGGCGCCTTTCCTCAATTGGAGTAAAGCCGAAAAGAGGAAGCTCGACACGCTCATTAGGTCCGGTATCAAAAGACTACTCGGCATCCCACAATGTGCTAGCACGGAGAAACTATTGGAGCTTGGTGTTCACAATACTATCGACGAATTAATCGAGGCACATCGAACTGCACAGATCACCAGGCTTTCGTTAACTAAGCCGGGTAACAAAATCCTAAACGAAGCAGGCATATCATCCATACAACCGCCGCTCGACAAATACCCCCTGTCCAAAGAAGCCAAGGAAGCTATAACGGTCGATCCCGTACCGAGAAACATTCATCCGATATATAACGAGGGCCGAAGAATCGCACGGGCTAAAGCCATCCTTCAAAGAGTTAATCCGTACGGGGCAGATGCACTCTTCGTTGACGCGGCCAAATACGGCAGCGAAAATAAGTTTGCAATCTCGGTCGTAGACGCGCGCGGAACGCTGATTAGCGCTGCATCCGTTTGCACTAAGCACGCAAACGAGGCGGAGGAAACCGCGATAGCCTTGGCGCTTAACGCTGCCAAAGGCCCAACGACTGTTTTCTCCGACTCACGCACTGCCGTCAGGGCCTTCTCGTCAGCCCTAGTGTCTAAGCACACGGCTAGCCTAGTCAACAAATCTCTTGAAAACACTGCGGGTAACGAGACAGGAGGTCACCACATCGTCTGGTTCCCGGCCCACGTTAAAGGCGTAGTTAATCAAGCGGGATGCAACCCCAACGAGCAGGCCCACTGCCTAGCGCGTGAATTCACGAACCGCGCCCGGGCTAGCGGTCCAGCTCTCTCACAGGATTGCTCCCCTAAAGACCCTCTTATCACCTTTAACGAGATCACATCCCACTACAGACTGAGCAGAAGGAAATTCCCTCCCCCTCACCCAAAATTAAACAGGGCTCAGTGTGTCACGTTCAGGCTCTTACAGACGAGATCGTACCTCACCCCCAGAGCGCTCAATCGGATAGATTCTAACTTCCCGCAATCGTGCTCCAAATGTGGGCACGACTTCTGCTCTTTCGATCATATGCTCTGGCTGTGCCCGTCCAACGCGGGCTCTGATCTTCACGACAAGTCCAAGTGGGACGCCCTACTGCAAAGCGCGGACTTTACGCATCAACGACAGGCCGCCCAGAGGGCCCGCGACGTCGCCGAGAGTCACCAGCTCCCGGTTCCGTCATGGGCGGAGCCACCAACTTGATTGGGGTGCCTTCGGCTCCCCCAATCTTTTTCCTCAGGACCTTTTAATAAAGTTCTTGTCAACTGTCAACTGCCGGACAGTGAGTTGTTCTCCACATTTTTCGCATATGGGTGGTTGTGTGCCTGTTAACAGGTATATGTGTGTTGCGTATGTGTGTCCTATACGTAGCCTGCACAGTGTGGTTTCTGTTAGTCTAGCGATATTTTGCTGGAAAAATTTGCCTAGTTGAGGTTTTATTGCATGTAATTTGTTTTCCGTTTCTTTATCCCATTGGGACTGCCAGTGCTGTCGTAGCCGGTTACGGGCGTAAGGTTTAATATCTCGACTAGGGACCTCAGTAACTTCAATATCACCACGTAGAGCAGCTTCTCTAGCACTCTGATCAGCCGTCTCATTTCCTGCTATGCCGCAATGTCCCGGTACCCAGCATACCACGAGGGAAAGTTCTTCATTGTAAGCGTTATAAATGGATTTTATCAGGTCATTAAAAACAGGGTTGTCTCCCACCTTTCCCAAAGCTAGTGCAGTTACGACACTTAGCGCATCTGTGTAGATAACAGCTTTTTGTATCCTAAGTTGTCGTATATGATCCACAGCCAGTAGGATACCATATGCTTCTGCTGTGAATATGCTGCAACTTGTATTAAGAGTTCTTGTAACATTATAGCCGTGACTATGTGCAGCACATGAGACTGCCTTGTGCGTCTTTGAGGCATCCGTAAAATAGGACGTTGCGTTGTACTTGTCTTCCAGTGATAGGAAGTGTTGCAAAATAGCCTCGCGTGGCACGTTTTTCTTGTCAAGCGCTTTAAAGGACATGTCACACAGAACTGGGCGTAGGCACCAGGGAGCAATGAGATCACTACGCCCAGTTTCGTGGACATCTGAGAAACTAAACCCAAGAGTTTCGGCAACAGTTGTGATAGCCAAAGGGAACGGCTGAGCTAGTGATGGCCTATTCGCGTACAGCAGTTCTGATGTTCGATTATTAATTAGTGTTCTGCAAGGGTGTTCCCTCTGAGCTAATATGTTGAGGGCATATGTAATTCCTAAATATGTTCTCTGATACTCCAAGGGCCATTGATTGGACTCTGCATAGAGGCTTTGAATAGGGCTAGTCCGAAAAGCACCAGTAGCTAGCCGAATGCCTAAATGGTATATGGGGTCAAGCATCTTTAACGCGGTTTTAGATGCTGACTGAAATACTATGCTGCCATAGTCCATCTGGGACCGCACAAGACTATTGAAGAGTGATAGCAGACATTGCGTGTCAGTTCCCCAGGAATAATGAGTAAGGATCTTTATGACGTTCAACGATTTTAGGCATTTTAGTTTTATGTTCTTGATGTGTGGAACAAATGTAAGTTTGCTATCAAAAATGACGCCGAGAAATTTATGTTCACTTTTGACCGTCACTTTGTGTCCATTTAATTCAATGGATGGATCAGGGTGCAGGCCTTTCTTTCTTGTAAATAGTACGCATGTTGTTTTTTCTGTATTAAAGCGGAAACCATTCTCATTTGCCCATTTCGATAGTCTATTTACACTGAGCTGAACTTGACGCTCGCATATGGATAAGTTGCAAGATTTAAAGCTGACTTGCAAATCATCTACGTAGACCGAGTAGGCGATTGTTGGCGGTACAGAAGTTCGAAGAGAGTTCATTTTCACAATAAACAGCGTACAACTAAGCACACCTCCCTGGGGAACACCGTTTTCCTGCACAAAGATTCGAGAAAGTCTGTTTCCTATCCTCACCCGGAACTTTCGATCGGAGAGGTAGCTCTGTATGACTTGGAGCATGTTTCCGTTTATCCCATATGCGTTCAAATCTTGCACTATGCCATACCGCCATGCTGTGTCGTATGCCTTTTCGAGATCAAAGAATACAGAAAGGCAGTACTGATTATGGACAAAGGCGTCTCGTATGTACGATTCGAGGAGGACCATGTTGTCGGTTGTTGATCTACCTACACGGAAGCCGGCTTGGAGCGTATCTAGTATACCATTGTATTCTAAAAAGTGTATAATGCGGCGATTCACGATTTTTTCAAAAATTTTGCATAAGCAACTTGTTAAAGCTATCGGCCGATAATTTTCAACCATGGAGGGATCCTTGCCTTGTTTGAGGATCGGTATAACGATTGCCTCTTTCCAACTGTTGGGCAAACATCCAGCATCAAAAATTTTGTTAAAAAGGCCCAGCAAACACTCAAGCGTCTGCTTCGGCAGTTTCCTTAGCATGTCGTAACTGATCTGGTCCTTACCCGGAGCTGAACTTCGGCAACTGTTTAGGGCGATGTTCAGTTCGTGCATTGTTATAGTGCTGTTATAGCCCTCTCGACTTCGTTTATCGCAAAAAAATGGTCTGCTCTCAGCCTGTTTTTTGTGCGCTAAAAACTCTTTCGTATAATGAAGTGAACTAGAAATACTTTCAAAATGCTCACCTAGAGTGTCAGCTTGTTGTTCTAGTGTGTCGCCAAGATTATTTACTAATGGGAGTGGGCTAGGAGCTTGGCACTTAAGCCTTCGCACCCTCGCATAGACCTTTTTATCTGCATATGAGGTTATGTGCGACAGATAGTTTCTCCAGCTTTCTCTCTTGGCCTCACGTCGGATGTGCCTTCCACTAGCCTTTGCTCGCTTGAAAGCGATTAGATTTTCTGTGTTAGGGTAACGCGAAAGCTTACCCCACGCTTTATTTTGCCTCTTTTTAGCTATTTCACACTCGCGGTTCCACCATGGCTTGGTGTTAGCACGAGTGCGTTCTGTTTGCGGTATGGACTCTTGGGCCGCGTTTAATATGTGTTCCGTGAGATATGCATTCATTTCCTCAATTTCTAAGTGTATGATTGAGTCATATGAGAGAATGGATAGTTCTTTAAATTTCTCCCAATTTGCAGCACTAAATTTCCATTTTTTTGGGTAGACAAGAGGATCGAGCGTAATTGCAGTGGTCAACATTAGCGGAAAATGGTCACTTCCGTATGGATTTTTTATGACCTTGCATTCTAGATATGGCAGTAGTGATGAGGAACCTATAGCAAGGTCAACTGAAGAAAACGTATGGTGTGCCGAGCTATAAAATGTAGGTTCCTTTCCGTTAAAAAGACACGCACCAGTTGAAATAAGAAAATTTTCTATGAGACGTCCTCTCGAGTCGCAACGTGGGTCGCCCCAAAGCGGATTGTGGGCGTTCAGGTCACCAAGGATTATGTAGGGTTCGTTAAGTTGGTCTATCAGGTTCTCAAACTCAGCCATGGTTAGATGGTGATTAGGAGGGATGTATAAAGAGCAAACCGTTACCAACTTGTTAAAAAGTATGGCACGGATTGCTACGGCTTCAAGAGATGTCTGAATATTTAGGTGTTGACAAGCAACTGATTTGTCTGTAATTATAGCCACTCCACCTGAAGGGGCAAGACAGTTAGCTCGGTCTTTTCGATATATTACGAACTGTTTTAGAAAATTTGTGTGGCAGGGTCTCAAGTGTGTTTCCTGAACACAGAACACTTTTGGTTGGAATTCAGATAAGAGTTCTTTTACATCATCTAGATTATGAATAAGTCCTCTGACATTCCATTGTAACATTTGTACAGCCATTGTGGCTGGGATAAGTGGTTCTGTGTTCAAGATTGCACAGCTATGTTACTGGACCTTTCACGGGCGCAGTAACTCTTGTGATTTTTCCTGTCCTGGCGCGCTCTAACGAGGCACGCCGATCCTTCGGCGCCGTTGACACCGAAGGGCCTGGGGTTACCTCCATCGCCTCCTGTGAGGCGCTGGACGCCTGCACGGGCGGCAGTGTGCCACGCGCCACGGGCCTCGACTCTCGCGGGGTTTTGGGAGTCACTGACTCAGCGGTCAGCTTCCCTTTTCTCGGGTCAGGTGAGGCAGCGCTAGCTGCTCCCACCAAGGGGGCAGGTGGCGAGACTGCCAGCTCACAGCTCGTGATCTTAGCAGCCCCCTTAGGCCGGGGTGGCGCAGCCCCCTGACGCGCCACTTCAGCATACGTTGTGTGCTGAACAAAGGAAAGACGCTTACGCGCTTCCTTGAAAGAAATGTTTTGTTTGACCTTGAGCGCAAGGATTTCTTTTTCTTGTTTCCATTTGGGACATGACCGCGAGTAGGCGGCGTGTCCTCCATTACAGTTAGCACAGTGAACTTCGCGTTGACAATCATCTGCAGGGTGGTCATTTGCTGCACATTTAGCACACGTCAACCGACCACGGCAGCTCTGTGAGCCGTGACCAAACCTTTGACATTTAAAACATCGACGGGGATTCGGTATATATGGTCTCACACGGATCTTCATATACCCTGTCTCAATGGTCTCTGGTAGGTTGCTCATGGCGAAGGTCAAAATTAGGTGCTTTGTTGGTATTTCTTTGTTATCCCGTCTCAATTTGATTCTCTGTACATTTATTACATCTTGCTCCTTCCATCCTTCAAGAAGTTCTGTTTCAGATAGTTCCAAAAGATCTTGATCAGATATTACTCCACGGACTGTGTTAAGTGATCGGTGAGGAGAAATAGAGACAGGGTTGCCTCCAATCGTCTTGAGGCTAGACAGCTTGCTGTGCTGTGTTTTATCACTCAGCTCAAGCAGCAAGTCGCCACTAGCCATCTTCGTTACTTTGTAGCCTGGCCCTATTGCTTCAGTGAGAGACTTTGACACAAGAAATGGTGAGATTGTACGAACAGTCTTGTCTGGATTTTCACAGTGCACAACGTGGAATTTCGGGAACGTTTCTTTAGGTTGAACGAAAAAGTTGAATGTTGCATCGGTGCGTCCCCTTTTGTGAGGGAGACGATCAGGTAGTGGAGGATAGCTTGATCCCATAATATGTAGCACTATGTTCAGCAGTGATGCCTGCCACCCACCATCGAGCCCAACAAGGGGACGTGACGACATAGCAAGGGCAAGTTGTGTACACGTCAGCAGTACATCATTGCTATAACCAAATATGCTGTAATCTAGGTTGATTACCCACACAAGGTTAACCCTTGCCGCCCAGAAATTTGGAAGTGAGAAGAAGTGACTACAAGACAGGAAAGATGTAAAAGTGAGAGAGAAAGACAAAAGGTCGGAGAGGGGGACAGGAAAAGGCGACTACCGATTTCCCCCGGGTGGGTCAGTCCGGGGGTGCCGTCTACGTGAAGCCGAGGCCAAAGAGGTGTGTTGCCTCCGCCGGGTGGCCATAAAGGTCCAAACACCCGGCTTCGGCTCAATCTCCAGGATCCCCTTTTCCCCGGACACGGCTAAGCCACGCACGGTTAAGCGCGGGAGGGTCCAACCCTCGTGTGCTCGGGTACGTGGTGGCGCAACTCACCAAACGCCTGCTTGCGCAGACGCCCCTGCGGGAAGCTGGGCTTCGAGTCCGACCTTATATTTCGGGACGTCGTACACCACGAAGGAGACGCTCTTCTTAACTAGCATGGCTATGCCTCTTCCCTTTTCGCCTCTGTAGGCGATAGTGCGGACATAGAGATATCCTTTTCTCCGAGTGTTTCTTGTAACAAAATAACTTGTGGCTTATCTGCCACCGATCTGACGAGTTGACCTAATGGAGCCTTGCGCCTCTGGAAACTGGCGCAGTTCCACTGCCAAATTTTGACGTTGCTGCTAATTATATTCGCCATCTTGCTTACTGTAGATTTTTTTAGAATCCTTTAGCGCCTCCGTCGGGGTTTGGAGTAGCTAAGGACGCTTCTGTTTGCACTACTTGTCTACTTTTAGGCTGAGCCCTAGGTCTTTCTAGTAACGTTACCCTCGACTCTATGGCGGAAAGCATTTCCATTATCCTACTCAGGGTCTTTTCCCATTTACCCTCATTTTGGGCGGGGGGAGCCAAGGTGGTGGATGGGGTCTCACAATCCTCCGTCATCTCCTCCTCCTCCTCTCTGTCACTTAACAGATCTGGGTTTGGTGCCTTACGTTTCGGCTGCCCGGCTAACGGCCCAGGGTTGTTGGTGCTAGCCTCTTCGCGGTTTGTGACTTGTCCTCTAATGCTATTTAAAGCTTCTTCAAGTTCTGCGAGCTTGCGTCTAAGCTGCCTGTTTTCTGCCTCGAGCGATTGGATACGGGGATCGACCCTATGTTCTGGCTGTGCCTCACCTTTTGTTCCTTTGTTTGATGTGTTCTTCTTTCCTTTCTGAGACGGCTGCGTCACGCCCTTGACCTTGTCGGCCCACATGGTCTGCTTGGCGGACTGGGAGCGGGACCGGGATCTCGATCTGGAGGCGTCGGAGCTCTCGCCTTTTCTTGACTTGGATCTTCTTCTCGAACGAGAACGCCCTCTGGATTCAGAGCGGGTTCGGAGAATGGATCCGCTTCGTGTAGCTGCCGCCGAGCTGTCGCTGGTGTCGGTGACATCGGTGACGTCCACCTGTGCTTTCCGGCGCCTTCGGCGTCGACGTCGTACGATGTACGGGATCTGGTAGCGGTTCTTGCATGTTCGATCCCCTGTGACGTGGGTTCCTCCGCATGCCTCGCACTTCGGGGTGCATTCGTGTTCCTCTTCGTTTTCGGATTTAGTCCTTCCGCAACCGCGACATTTGCTTCTTTATTCTTCGCTGCTGGTGCAGACATCGGCTCGATGGCCCACGTGACCACACGCGTAGCAAACGTCTACTTGTCGCTTGTAAAGAAAACATGGCACTAGGGCCATGCCACATATCACGTTATTGGGTACACGCATGCCTTTGAAGCGAATCACGACCACGTGCGAGTTCTTGATTCGTCTTGCTTCGAGTGCTGTTGGGTTTCTCTTGTTGACAATCATTCTCTTGAGCGCTCCGTCGTCATGTGAGGGGTCGATGTTTCTTATAACTCCCTTGCATGTGCCTTCGGGGGCTGCAATATACGCTGAGACTTCGTAGGCGCCGTGCTTGGTGTGGATCTTAGAGATTTTTGCATAGGCTATCGCATTACATTTGTTATAGTGAGGCATAAATTAATAAAATAAGAGCCTCTGCCCGCACCATAAGAATATAGCAGGCATTGCCAATTTAAAATAAATGAACAGGGCATTGCCAAATAAAAATTTGGGGGGGATGGGATGGGAGGGGGGATGGGGGAGGGATGGTTGAGGTTAGGGGAAAGGGAAAGGGTTGGACTACCAGCGAAACCACGGCCAGGGAACGGATCTGCATTGCGGGATTTATTAGGATATATACAAATGAGTTCTTGCTGTTAACATAAATGGTGAGTATTAATCTTCTCTTGTGGTGAGTTCTTCGCTTGATATTCTTCCTCGGCTTCTTGTTTAAGTTCTTTGTGAAGTCTTCTTGCTTCGGCTTAGTTTTAGTTAAAATGGGCAAAATCTGAAGAATAGAACAAGTTTTATTAGTACCCCCCACCCGGTTAGTATGACATAGCTCTCAGGTGTTAGGTATTTTGTTTATTAGATCGAGTGGCAGATGTGGAATGCTTTAATTTATATTATTGATTATGATTTTCTTGTTTTAACTTTTATCATAGAGTAATAGTTTCTGTGATTCATTTTTCTCTTTTTTGTTTATAAATGAATAACTGTATTTATAGGATTTAGATGGAGGTTATGTGGAATGATGGTCATGGTTTTTTTTAACATGTGAGTTTTTTTTTATTGTAGATAATATGTATAGAATCATATCGACACATATACTTATATATATTTTTATTACTTTTATATTGTTTTACACTTGTAGCAAATGGTATATTGTGTCATTTGGCTTCCGTAATGATTGGTTAGGCACTGTTCTTTTTTTTTTTCGTTAGGCATTCTGCCTCTTTCATTTATAAATATACAAAAGAATTACTATGGTTTTTAATAATTCAGTTTGCAGTATTTGTGCAAGCTTGAACACAGCCAAACACTAAATTTTTTTTCCATCGTATTGTAGTGTTTTACGCTTAGCGGCCTTGTTTTAGGTTGGCCTTGGAAGTATTTGTCGTGCGGAGTGGAAATTACCAAAATGTCCTGTACCTTGTTCGGGCACACGGTGTTGTCCTTCGCTTGCTGCTCACTCAGGGCCGCCGCCATGGCTAGTGCTTGAGCGAGGATGATGATGATGATATGTGGTTTTTTGTGGCGCAAGGGCCAGGTATGGCCAAAGAGCGCCATGACTGATAATGTTGTGTTAAGCGCTGATTGATTAGTTGCGATGATAGGATGTAACATGGCTGTAAAGTGGCCTAAAATCAATCGCTATCGTAGTAGCGTAAAACGATATATAGTATAAAAATATGATAGTGATATGTGGGGTGGTCTATGGGTTCAGTACGAATGACAAGTGATCATGAGGCTAAAATGCAAGAGAATGAAAATAGCACGTATGCCTCCTTAAGGCCTTTGAGCCCAAAGGCTGTGAGGCAGGTGCTTTCTTTAACGCAGCTACCGCAGCAGAAACCTCTGTTAAGACCCCGTGCTACGGATTGCCTGGGGCTATAACATGAAAACTGTGTACATCTTTTAAGAATTCCAACAATGATTGATATTTAAACAGAGGTTCTATACCTAAGATCATTAGAGGATGAAGTGGAATTTGCTGCCGGTGTGGTAATGGAAAATGCTTTTTCCGATTAGCGTTCAATTCAGTGCATTGCAGCAGGATGTGAAGCACGGTAAGTGGCTCACCACATTTATCACACGTGGGTGAATCACCACCGGACAAGAGGTAAGCGTGTGTACTGTATGTGTGTCCTATCCTAAGTCTGCAAAGTGTTACTTCTGTGCGGCGGTTCTTTGATACCGGCGGCCAGTTGCCAAGATACGGCTTGATAACATGCAGTTTATTTTCTGTTGCTCTATCCCACAACCGCTGCCAATAAGCCCTCAGCTTTTTCTTTAGGGTGGGCTTGAGGTCCATTACAGGGACAGTCGTAGAAGAGTTGGAAACGTTCGCGTGGACGGATGTGGCTAGCTGGTCAGCCAACACGTTACCTTCTATCTCTCGGTGCCCCGGCACCCAGCATACCACGATATGTTGCTTGGACGCATAAGCGGTGCATAGTACAGAGTAAAGTGATAGAATTATAGGGTTTTTATATTTTTTGACAGTTTTTAAAGCGTTTACGACGCTCAAAGAGTCTGTGTATATAACTGCCTTTGGGATATTAGATTCTTTAATGTGTTTAACGGCGGCCAATATCGCGTGGGCCTCTGCTGTGAAAATACTTGTGTTAGAGTGCAGAACACCGGCATCCGAAAAGGACGGACCGACCGCTGCGTAAGACACGCCGGAATTACACTTCGAAGCATCTGTAAAAAATTCAGGATAGGAGTATTTGTGCTGTAGTTCGAGGAAGTACATTCGGATATGCGCGACAGGTGCACGCTTTGTAATAGCTACAAAAGATGTGTCACAGTGTATAAGTTGCCACTGCCACGGCGGGGGCCGTATAGCAGGGGCCATTAGGTGGTATTCAGACAGTGGAACCCTTGTTTCTTCAGCTATGTCTCTAACGCGCAGTGAGAAAGGCTGTGCCACTCTGGGCCGGTTGCGAAAAAGTTGAGAACTGGACAAATCATTTATAGTGGAATATGCGGGCTGCTCACTGTTTGCGTTCACTCTTAGAAAATACATAAAAGACGAATATGTTCTCTGCAGATGAAGTGACCACTCATCCGATTCAACGTAAAGGCTTTCTACTGGGCTTGTTCTAAAGGCGCCTGTGGACAGACGAATGCCTAAGTGGTGGACAGGGTCCAGCATCTTCAGAGCAGTTGCAGTAGCCGACTGGTACACTATGGCTCCATAATCTAGTCGTGTGCGTATGAGGCTTTTATACAAGTTCATAAGACATTTTCTATCACTACCCCAGGTTGTGCGTGACAGCACCTTTAATATATTCATTGTTTTCATACATTTGTTTTTTAAATACTTTATGTGCTCTACAAAGGTTAATTTTTCGTCTAAAATTATGCCTAAAAATTTATGTTCCCTGTTTACAGGCAGACGCTCACCATGTAACACAATTTCAGGATCAGGGTGCAGGCCTCTCTTTCTAGAGAAAACTACACAGGTGCTTTTTTGTGGGTTCAGTCTGAACCCGTTCTCATCAGCCCATTTGGAGACCTTGTTGAGACCAAGCTGGACTTGTCGCTCACAGATTGCGAGAGAACTTGATTGAAAACCGATCTGCACATCGTCAACATATGTTGAATAGAAGATGTTACGTGGTATGCAGACGCGAAGAGAATTCATTTTTACTATAAAGAGCGTGCAGCTGAGCACCCCGCCCTGCGGCACTCCAGTTTCCTGTAGAAATTTCCGTGACAACACATTGCCCAATCGAACACGGAATGCGCGGTTAGACAAATAACTTTCGATGACATTGAACATATTACCGCGTATACCTAAGTGTGAGAGGTCTCTCAAAATCCCAAACCGCCACGTAGTATCATAGGCTTTCTCCATGTCAAGGAATACAGCTAAGAAAAACTGCTTATGAACAAAAGCTTCACGGATACTTGCCTCGATACGTATGAGGTGGTCACTGGTGGATCGGCCCTCCCGAAATCCGCACTGGTATGGGTCGAGCAATTTGTTTGATTCGAGGAAGTGTAGTAAGCGACAGTTAATCATTTTTTCAAATACTTTGCAGAGGCAGCTTGTTAATGCTATAGGTCTGTAACTTGATACAGAGGAGGGATCCTTTCCGTGCTTCAGAATTGGAATGATAGCCTCCTTCCAAACAGAGGGGATCTCGCCGGAAAACCATATAACGTTGTAAAGGGAAAGGAGGGTTTTTTGTGTTTCGGAGGGTAGTTGTTTCAACATATCATATATTATGCGGTCTGAACCTGGGGCGGATGTATTACAACAGTTCAGTGCTGCCTGCAGTTCTGCTATGCAGAATGGTTTGTTGTACGCCTCACTTCCTGTACATTTTCTTTCTAGCTTTTGTTGTTCTATTCGCGTTTTGTTTTTTAGGAAGGTTTCGGAGTAGTGTGAGGAGCTCGATATGTGTTCAAAATGAGCACCAAGAAAGTTTGCTTGATCTTCCAGGCTTTCTCCGTGGCTGTTTACTAAAGGCAGGGAATACGTTTGTTGCCCGTTAACTTTCTTCACTCTATTCCATACTTTCCTTTCGTCTGTGTACGAGTTGATGCTTGATATAAACTTTGCCCAACTCTCTCGTCTTGCTTGTCGGCGCGTTCTCCTTGCCTGCGATTTGACAAGCTTAAAGTTTTGCAGGTTTTCTGCTGTTGGAGAATCGCGAAGCAGCGCCCACGCTTTGTTCTGGTTCCTCCGTGCTTGCCTACATGCATCGTTCCACCAGGGAACACGCCGCTTGGAGCCCATGGCGCTTGTTTGAGTAATACATTTACAGGCAGCGTCAAGTATGAAAGCTGTAAAATATTTAACAGCATCATCCATGGTTAGACCGGACATCTCAGCCCACGTCATGTGAGTAAGAGTTCGGTACCGTTCCCAATCGGCTGAGTCAACCTTCCACCGAGGGACCTGCGGGGGAAGCTGATCTTGTTTCGGCGTACTCAGGATTATCGGGAAGTGGTCACTGCCATACGGGTTATTAAGCACATTCCATTTAAAATACGGTAAAAGCGTCGGCGATAAAATGCTAAGATCTATGGCAGAGTATGACTTGTTAGCCAGGTTAAAATACGTAGGCTCCTTCGTATTCAAGAGACATGCTCCAGAGGAAAAAAGGAGCTGTTCAATAACGCGACCTCGCGCATCACAGCGTGAATCGCCCCACAAACTACTGTGTGCATTAAAATCACCAAGAATCAGATAGGGCTCTGGGAGCTCATCTATTAATGATTCTAGGTCGCGTCTATGAAGCTGATAATGTGGTGGTATATACAATGAGCAGATGGTTATGAGTTTATTTAAAAGAACGGCTCGAACGGCCACTGCCTCAAGGGCCGTTTGGAGCTTCAAATGCTGACACGCTACACTCCTATCAGCAATAATGGCTACACCGCCAGATGATGCGACAGCATCCTCGCGGTCTTTCCTGAAAGTCAAGTATTGTCGGAGGAAGTTGGTGTGTTTGGAATTTAAATGCGTTTCTTGCACACACAGCACTTTAGGATTAAACTTACAGAGAATTTCTTGGACGTCATCTAGGTTTCTTAATAGTCCTCTAATATTCCACTGTATGATGTTGTCCATGTTGAAAAAAAAAGAATGTGCTGTGTGGCTCTAAAGGGACGAGAGTGACTTACTTTACAGAGCCTTTGTTAGGCCCTGTAATTGGTGTTTTGTCTTTTTTGGAGCGGTCAAGGGAACCTCGCCGCTCCATCGACGCTACTAGCGCCGTTTGGCTTGGACTGGTGTCCATAGCCTCTTGCGAGGCACTGGACACCCGCTCCAGAGAGCGATGTGTGCGTCGCGTAGACTTCATCTCGAGCGACGAAGTCTTCGTCCCCACCGGACCGGAGGTCGACATGACCCCTGAGGCCTCTGTGGTGCCCTGGCTGCTGCCGGAGCTTGTAGAGGCCACTGGTGTGGACACTTTGAGAGATGGCAGGGCAGCGTTGGCTGCTCCCACCTTAGGGGCGGGTAGCATTAGCCTCGGCACGCTAGGCGTGGTCCGGGCTGCTGCCAGAGGCCGTTGCGGTGCCGCCCCCCGTTGCACCACTTCGGCGAAAGATGTTTTGAGCAAGAATAACGAGGAGATACGTTGTCGTGCTTCACGAAATGTTATGTTCTCCTTCACTTTTACAGTAATTATTTCTTTTTCTTTCTTCCAGGCTGGACAAGCTCTGGAGTATGCAGGGTGACTGCCGTCGCAGTTCGGACAATGTACCTCGTCATTATTGCAATCGTCAGAAGAGTGACCGGTTGTGCCGCACTTTGCGCACATAAGCTGCCCTCGGCAGCTCTGAGATGCGTGACCAAATCTTTGACATTTGAAGCAACGTCGTGGGTTCGGAATGTAAGGTCGAACATGAAGTTTTACGTAGCCGGTTTCAAGAGTCTCGGGTAAGGTAGTGGAACTGAAAGTGAGTATTAAATGCTTTGTTCGGATTTCGTTGTCATTGCGTCTGATTGTGATGCGCTGCACATGGATTACCCCTTGGTCCTTCCATCCATCCAAGAGTTCTTCTTCATTCAATGTCATTAAGTCTTCGTCTGATACTACGCCTTTGACTGTGTTCATAGTTCGATGTGCGCTTACAGAAACAGGGATGTTACCAAAGGCTACGAGGTGTGCGAGTCTGTTGTATTGTTCTTTGTCTTTTATTTCGAGGAGCAGATCTCCACTTGCCATCTTTGTTACCTTATAACCAGCTCCAATGGTCTCTTTCAGGCACTTGGCCACAAGAAATGGCGAAATTGCTCTAGCTTTTGTTGATGATTGTTCACAGTGAAGGACGTGGAATTTCGGGAAACTTTCTTTGTTTTTGGGCAAGAATAGCGAGGTTGCATCGGTGCGTACCCTTTTCGAGGCACGATCGGTTGAGAAAGGGTTTGGCGATCCCATGGAAAGAAATTACTTATTCGGCAACGGCGTCTGCCACCCACCACGGAGCCCAACAAGGGGACGTGGCAGAACATGAAAACAAGTCTGCACAGCGCCAGCAGTATGCCGTTACTATAACCCAATATGGTATACCCAAGGTAGGACAGCCACACCAGGTTAACCCTTGCCGCCAGGAAAAGTCGAAGTGAATGGAAAAAATGAGAGGACAGGACAGATTAAAAGTGGAAGGGAAAGACGAAGATGAGGGTAGAGAGAGATAGGAAAAGACGACTACCGGTTTCCCCCGGGCGGGTCAGTCCGGGGGTGCCGTCTACGTGAAGCAGAGGCCAAAGGGGTGTGTTGCCTCCGCCGGGCGGCCTTAAAGGTCCAAACTCCCAGCATCGGCTCAACCCCCAGGATCCCCTTTTCCCCGGACACGGCTAAGCCACGCACGGTTAGGCGCGGGAGGGTCCAACCCTCATGTGCTCGGGTCCGTGCTTGAGCGAGGAGTACTACGTCGGCTCTAGATACGTCGAGGCCTCCCTTGGGGCGCACGATGATCTTGATGTGATCCTTGGGGAGCTTCGGAAGTCGCGAGGCTGCCGTGACTTGTTTCATCAGACTCTTCGCCGGTCCTTTGGCAGCGCGGCAGCCAGCCGGCGCGCTTTCAGTGCTACTACGTTGGCCGTTCCGTAATGGCGGCCTCTTCGTCTCTTGCTGTCTCCGGGTGCTGAGAGCGGTAATCCACCCCGCACCGTTGAGATCTTCTTGAGTAACGTCCATTCCCTCCACGGTTACCACTGCGGGCATGGCTTCTCAGGTAGCGAACACACTTGGCATCGAATGACTCACGCACAAGGGCGGGAGAACGCGGGCGCGGGGCTAGGCCTAGGCCCACCTGCGCCGCCGCGCCGAGAGCAGGCTGAGCCCGTTAGGGTTAGCTCTCTCACTGGCGTGGTCGGAGAACAAAACCTCAGAAAATGGCGAAAAGTCCACCCACCGATAAAAATCTGGTATCAGCGGATTCCTTGCGTCTTGCCGGTTCATAAAATGTATATATTTTTCCTTATGACAATCAATTAGTTTTATTTAATGTCACACACATACCATTGTCACATTTGCACTCTACCTCCTGCAATTGGTATATGCTATAAAACAATGGTGTGGAGACCTTAAATGTCGCAAATATCAGAGGCAAGCTTACCACTTTATGCAAACTGTAGAAACAAGCACAAGGAAGACATTTGTATTTTTCACTTATGTAGTTTATTTCAACTTCATGCACTGTCTGCTAAAATATTTCAAACTGCAATTTAACAAAACTCTCAATAGTCATATGTACATAGAAAAGGAAATTCACATTGAACCGAAATATAAAAAAACAGTCTATGATCGAGCTGGGTCAAATGTTTGTGCAGTACACCCAAAAATTTCGCATCAGACCTGATATATCATAGTCAGATTCACATTCATTGTCTGAACACAAGAAGCAATATAAATAGTGTACTTCAAATGTTCGTGCAACATTAAAAAAATCATTTCACCAACTATCAGGCATATCAGTGTGGTAACCTTCAACATACTCTACCGGGCGCGCGAGGTGCTTGCAGTCGCGGATGTCCGGATGACCTGACCCCCCCCCCCCCCTCATATTTGTGCATCGCCCCCTCGCTGACAGGGGGATGGCCCTGTCGCAAAAAAATATGGCCACCAGCATTCTTCAAAAGTATTTTTCGCCAGTACCAGTGGTATCAGCCATGTAGAAGTAAAGCTAGCTGCTCGCTCACAAGTTTAGTTGTATTACGTAGGGGTGTGGTGTCGCGAAGTTGCCGTAGTTATTTTTATTGCGATAGCAGTTATATGGACACTCCAAAGCACATTTCTGCCGTCGGTGTCGCCGTCGCCGTGAGGTTCCGTATGACGTCAATGGGGATGAAATCGTCGCCGCGCGCCGCCGAACGCTGTATGTGCGAGTGAAAGGGCGCGAGGGACGCGCGCTTTCACGGGGAGTGAACCCACGTCGGAGAACAAACGCGCATTCTGCGCCGCGCTCCCTTAAGGGCTGCAGAAGTAGGCGTCTGCTTCCTCCTTTACAATCACCATATAGACGTTTTCACGAGGGCGCTTCCGACGGCCTGGCGTGGAGAGTATGTGTCAGTGTTGCCTGTTGGTCTGGACTGTGAGCTTGCCTTGCGCTTGCATTGCGGAGTGGTAGCCTTCCTTCGATGTTTCCGTTTATTTTTGTCACGAATGACTTACGCTCGTTAATAATGGCATATATACTCATCTAAAGGCTACAGGCCAGCACTGTGCAGTTTATGGGTGCACAAACAACCAGCGGAAAATAATGCTTTTGGGGACCACAACACAGCACTCCGCGAGACCACTGCTGTGATGTGGTATGTTCACGCTTCGCCGTTTCCTGCATCACCTGAGGACTTGGCATTTCAGTCTAATGTGAACCAAGGCACACATCAGTAAAATCACGCAGTTTGGTAAACTCTTTTCGGCACATTTCCCAATAGGTTGCGAGAATTGTCAGCTCTTCGATGCAATATTTTCTCGTTGCAGTGGCAGAGGCTACATTTGTTATTCTTTCAAACACGACTTCATTCCAGTGCCTCTCCAGTGTCACACGGCGCACTTTTGATCGTCATCGAGCCCGATATGGGTCGAATTTCTTGGTTGCGATTGGCTTCTTTGCTCAATATGCGGAAGGGAGCCAATCGCGGTCGAAATTCTGATCCAGATCGGTCTCGATCGCTATCAAAAGTGGCCGTGTGACACCGGTATAAGACAAAATGGAGCACCCTGCGAGAGAACTAGTCGGTAAATACACTTCGCAACTATCCTGTAAAATTGTGTCCAATGGAAGAAGTATGCAGACCCTGTGTCCACCAAAACATTGTCTCTGCGTTCACACGCACCTTGCGCGGCCCTGCCCATAAAGGTAATTAAGTTCAACAGTGTGGCGCTGCATCGAGCTCACCTATCTTTGAGCGTTGTCTATGTGCTTGGGCAGCAAGAGAATGCAAAAACGAACGTGTCAACCTCACCATGGCGGCCTAGCGCCAGTGCTAGAGTTCGGGAACCGTAATGCGCTAACTGTGCGTGGCGTACAAACGCGCTAAATGAGCCCGCGTATGAAAGAACGTAAAAACGGTATTCGCATGGGTACGCGGACAATAGCATCATGCTTGCATGAACAACAGTAACGAAAAAAAATAAATTATTCGCACAGTCGATCAAGTGAATAACTTACGTGCGTGCAGTGACCGCTTCGCTGACCACTAAGCGCTTTTTACTCACGGTCAGTAGTGGTTTACAGTCATATGCATATGTATTTATTCGACAATTGTTAAGACTCGACATTACTTTATTATGAACATAGCACAGTGAGCCGGTGTAAGGGAAACAAGAGAAAGAGCAGAGATGGCCCTAACACTGCAATATTATTGGCTTATTTCGCTTCAGAGATAGCGCACACGCACGATCTACGTTGACGTTCACCGTGAGCGAAGCTTCTTCCAAATTCAGCCATTCGAAAGAAAAGCCATTCCAGGTAAACAAACGTTAGGTAAACAAATATATCTTTATAACAAGTCCTGTTATAATCCCTATTGGGATTGACAGTGTGTACAAATAAATAAATACTAAATACTAAAAATAAAAATCTAGCGCCTGGGCTGTATCAGTTGCGCTGGCATGTGTGATCACTGTCGCGCGTCGGTTCACTGCAGGTAGCGCGCTGTTCGATCGCCACGCTTGTGCTTTGTCATTTGGTTATAAGCACCCTGCACCACACCAGATCCAATAAATTTTGCATGATTGAGCTGTTCAGTTGCGTCGGAAGTGTATGGAGTAAGTAACCACCGCATATCTACCAACCACTGACAGGCGTCGTCGGGCCGCTGGCGCCTGGTTCTAAGCATTGCTCGACAGCTACGTATGCGCCTGCTTTCGCTAAATGAGGCAACCCTGAACCGCGAAACGTAATGGTGATCAGATTCAATCGACGATACGGTCACATGTGCCCAGCAATAACAATGAAATATACCGCTGATTAGCACGCCAGGTCTCAACGAAGCAGACGCGGCTGCCGCCGCTAGCGACGACGAAACACCACATTCACTGGCTGGGCTTGCTGTTGCCATGGCACAGTACACTGAACGCTCACGCGAGCACGTGAAACATGTAACAAAACAAGCGGCACAAGACAAGCGACGCGGAAGAAAACAGTCGAAATAATGCGCGGCGAAGATCACACACCCGAAGTGCGGCCGGCCTGCTCTCGCAAGGCGCACAGTCCAAAATGGCATAACACGTTCTAACGCTAGACGTCGCCCGTGTCTGGCAATGGCTAATGGCGCTGCTCAAACGTCGGTTTGTGAAAAGGTATATATGTAGAGCAAACGCGCCCTCTTCCGACGCGCGAAAGGCTGTGGGGGGGAGGGGGAAGGAAGAAAGGCGACGTTTAGCTGCGGCACCAAGTGCCTATTTATATCAGAGGCCCCGGCAACAGTCACCAACGCCGCACGCATTTTGTGCGAACGCGGGCAAAACGCCGACGGCGTCGTCAAGTTCTGCGTGTGGCCGGTGCTGCTGCATGTCCAAGTTTATACAGCTGTTAAAGCTACTATCATTACTCCGTACAGCTCTCTACAAATTTGCTATCGCAATTGATGCTTCGCCTTTCAGGTGAAACTGCGACAACTTTATTTCTCATGAACACCTTGGACCTCCTGGCGCCGGTCGTGCCTTACTCTCCTGTCGGTGACGTCGAATGAACAAGGGGACGTCTGTTTTGCCAGGAACGCCGATGTCCGCGCGAGCGCCTTCGCGCCTGATTAACTTAGTTCCCACTTGGGGTGTCATCGGTTGCCTCAATCGCTGTCATCGGTTCCGCGACCAACCTGCTTAATGAAATAGATCTCTCGCTAAAGTGTTCATATATAAATAACAACAACTAACAGCTAAACTAAGAACTACGCTTAGGCAACTTTTTTTTAAAACTGTATCACTCATTGAGATCACAGTTACACGTTGACAATATCCAGTACGAGCTCAGTACCGTTCGTACGCTACAAGTTTTTCATTGTAACTTCGCACTGTTTTATTGTCGCACATTGTTGGTATTCCATGTCTTATACTTTTTACCGCACGAAAAGGGACGAGACACAGATGTACGACGCGGACACAGCGTTAACTTCCAACAATTTTTTATTCTACGAAGCGCTTCACACATATATAGTCAACAGATAAGCAGCGCACGCAAGCGCAATATTACTGGTTTTGAACACATGACGGCAACGTGACATTTGTAATGGAAAAGATGAGATCGAAGATGAAAAAGGTAACCATAAATAGCAAAAAAAAATTGTTTTAGCTGCAAGATTAGGATGATATGTTCATCACGCCACCCTCTGTACCTTGTTTAAGAAATCTAATTCTTTTTTTGAAAGATCAATTGAAGACGCGCCAACACAAGCATTCCCCAAACTAGCGATCTTCGCCGCTTCACTAATCTCACGTGTTGTTTGCATTGGGCTTCTTCCTATCACAGTGCACTGCTTATAAATTGGACTGCACCCATGCTTTCTGCAGTGAAAAGCCAGATGGCCCACTCCTCCAGTTCGCACGTTATTTGCGTGTTCACGCAGCCTGTAATTTATGCACCTTCCCGTTTGGCCGATGTATTTTTTGCCACACAACAAGGGTAGATCATACACGATATTGTTCTCACAATGAACATGGCCTTCCTTGTGCTTTGTCTGGCAACTGGCCTTCTCAGAACCACAATAGCTGGTCTTGCACAAGTTGGACAGCTTGTTTGGCGGTGAAGATGACGCTTACATTTGCGTTATTGCCAATCTTATTCAGCCTGTGTGAGACATCGTGGATGTATGGTATTATTGAGCGTTTCTGCTTCTTTTGGACAATTTCCGGTGAAGCGATACTGCTCATCCTCTTGCCCGCGCTTCACTGTCTTAAGGAGACCTTAAACCACAGCTGTGATGATATACTGCGGAAACCCAGCCTGTTTGAGGTGATCCTCTTGCACAAGGAAACTGGAAAAACACTTGTGAGGACATGAGCGGCGAAGCGCATTCATTAGGGTTGACTTTGCGATGCCTCTCTTTACCAACTTAGAGTGGCCTGACGAAAATGACAGTAGCGGCTTATTCGCCCTCGGTTCATATGCCCAGCACACTTGGTCTCCCTCAAAAAACACTCTTATGTCGAGGAATCGTAAAGTACCATCCTGTGGCATTTCATGCGTGATAGTGAGCGGGTACAAACACTTGTTAAAAAGATCTAGCACTTGCGTAAGATCAGGAAATGTTTTTTTTTTCGATCAAAACCCATAGACCAGAATGGCGACTGCGTATTATAGTGTCAGAAGGTGGAACTTGGCAAATGTCCGTAGGCCTTTTTCTTCAACGCAACTTGAAATTGCTAGCAGTTAATTATCCTTTTCTGACCAAGAACTCAGAAGAAGTGATAAGTTGCCTGAAGACACATGCAGGCAGTAATCGGAACGCTTTCTCTATAGATGTAAAAGATCTATACTATTCACTGCCACATGATGCAGTGGAATGATCACGTAGGTCACTTGGAATGATCACGTGACCTATATAGTTAGGAGAGCTATGCAACGCTTAGGATACTTACGCAGATCTTTAGGTACATCAACGGCAGAAATTAAACTCTTGGCCTATAAAACTTATGTAAGACCGATCCTCGAATACGCGGCAGTAATTTGGGACCCCCATAAACAAACTAACATCCGAAAACTATGGAAAGTACAGAGAGAATCGGCTAGATTTATTTATAACACTTATAGTTGGAAAACATCCCCTACAGCCCTTTTACAGACAGCCAACTTGGAGAGCTTGGAGACAAGGCGGTATCGTGATAGACTAAAACTTTTCTATTTATTGTATCGCGACCAAATCAGCAATAGATGAGAATTTATACTTTCAACCAGTACAGCGACGGCAAACTCGATCCTTCCACTCCAAAAAAGTCAGTGAATACTTGGCCAAAACGAATGCTTTTAAAAACTCGTTCTTCCCGCGTACAATCCGTAACTGGAACGACCTGCCCGCTGAGGTGGTCGAAAACCCCACTATTTCGTCTTTTATGTGCGCGCTTGAACGTTTGCGATAATTACTTGCCTTCAATTTATCATGCATATTTGTCATGCGTTTTCATTCATGTGCGTTCGTTCCTTTTTTTTTTTGTTGGAACAGCTGCGGTATCGAATACGGCTTTGTCATGCGCAGTGCCGAGCGCTGTCACACGTCACGCGCAACGTTAGAATGCTGTTGGTACGGAAATTTTGTATCCTTGTATTTAACTTATTCTTGTATTGTTTCTCGTTTTGCATAAATGAACTGCGTCTTCGTATGCTCACTTTGTTATGCGCAGTGCCGAGTGCTGTTATGCGCAACGTTAGCATGCTGTTGATGCGGAATTGCTGTATCCTTGCATTGTTTCACCTATTCTTGTATTACTTCATACCCACTCCTGCCCAAGGCCTGACATTCAGGCTGGCAGTATGTACGAAATAAAATAAAATGAGTTACTAAAATATGTTCAAGATGCTATTGATGCTTACGATGAACTCAAGTTTGTAAACACCATCTGCATATCTACACAGGGTTTTCTTGAACTACTGTCCATGTATCTGCGCTCGACGTTCTCCAAGTGGAATGGAAGCGTTTATCTCCAAAAACAAGGAATTCATCCTCACGGCTGGCGAAATAAAAAAAAAATCGAAGAACCCGTAACCGCTGTCGTAACACGCGACCGCGCAGCCTGTAAAGATGGCTGCAGCTGCCATGCCGAGATAATAAGGAGATTTAGTATAGCGGAAAACGCTTACGTTAGCGTGCGACGCAACGCTAACGCAAAGAAAGGCTGCACTGCGCGGTACAAGGTTGTGTTTTAGAATAGCGGAACGGAGCAAAACGCTAACGCTAACGCAAATACACTTGGGCGCCATGTCGAGGCGGATACAGCAAACATGAGCACACACGAGCAAACCCTCTCGTTAAGCCCACTCCGCCACTAATGGAGAACGAATATCGAAAACAACGCCCATTTGTCACCTGTACGCCGCTGTCGAAGCATCATCACACAAATCTATAGTTAACACTAGTGTTAGTGGAGATCGAATGAGCCGAACAGTGCAGGCCGACGACTCGATAAACGGACACTAAAGAGAAACAGGAAGTTTAGCTTAAAGGGTAGATTATCCTTTCACGATAACAGCCATGCCATTCTTACTGCAAACAGATGTTTAATAGGCGAGAAAATAGCGAAAAACTGAAGGATAGGTGCTGACACCCCTTCGAATTTCCCGCAATACACGTCCTGACGTCGGAGATTACAAATGCAGGCCGGTCGCGATTGGTCGAGAGCGATTTATCGCTGTTAACAAAACACAAAATGAAATACACCTTAAACGTACATAAACAGCGTTTAGCAACTTTTTAAACCGTTTCAAGCGAGGAAGTACAAGTTTAGCACAAAATTAAATAAATAAGAAAAAATGGCATGGCGATACATACCGCCTGCGCTGGTGCTGTCGTTAAGTTTTCTTCGGGTAGAAAAAGAGGCCGTGATAGTTTCGTTTTTGGTCAATGCATCGTCACGCGCGCCTGTTCCGCTCTACGGTGTTTGGTTGCGTGGCTCGAAAAACGTTGATTTCGCGGGAAACAGCCAGAAAATGCCTCGTGTGTGTAGTGTTGAGGGCTGTATAAATGGCCCAAGGCGCTTGTTCAGGGGCAGTGGTAGTGTTGACTCGATTGTGTCCTTTCATGTGGTGTCGCGCGGAGAGCCCCGGCTCCCCGGCGTTCGCAATGGCTCAGGCCGATGATAAAACGGCAAAAGAGCCAGAGAAACCCATGGTGTGCTCTCTGCATTTCTCGCCCTCGGATTATGTGTATAATCCTGCCCTCGGAAAGTATCTTGGCGTGCCCCAGAGGCCAGTCCTTTCTCGAGCAGCTGTTCCCTCAATGTGGCCTCCATCAAACCCCCTACCGGTGCCCCTGCAGCAGCAAACTGGCGGCTCGGTGAGTTCTGAATGTCATTAAATAAAGCCACGAAATAACCATACCGAGTACGTGCGCAACTCTCTGCGCTTGTTCTGTCGGGAACATCGTCGCCTGGCGGACCGCACGCTTCGCCTTCCGTCGACGAAAACGAAGCTCTGCTTCCCACTGACGTGGCCGGCGGCTCACCGCCATCGCACGCGGAAACACCTACCGCTCGAGCACGGAGAATCATTTCGCGCTCCGTTTCACTGAATATCGCTGAAATACAGTCCTGCTTCCCTGGCAAGCTCTTCGTTGCAAAGTTCAGCGGCAGCAACGGTATCCATCGCGGCGAACGCAAACGCAGCGACCCTGCATGCAGCCATGATGCATCCAGTGCCTCGGCCGTTTACGCAAGCGGTGACGTATCATGGCGCATTCTGATTCGCCGAGAGCAATGAAATCTGTGACGATGCTGCTTCAGCGCCAAATCTGGGGTGAGAGAACCCTTATGAAAAAATTTAATGTCTTTCTATAGAGAGGCTGATGTCTTTATGCAACAGAATCATTTGAGAGGCTAATGACTGTCTAATGCGCTTTCTGATGTATTCCTAATGTGAGTCTATTACAAATTGGCCACCGTATTTCTATAGAGGACCTGATGCACGAGTTTCTGATGTGCATCTGACGCATGAGTTTCTGATGTGCATCTGACGCACGAGTTTCTGATGTGTATGTGACGCACGAGTTTCTGATGTGCACCTGACGCACGAGTTTCTGATGTGTACCTGACGCACGAGCTTCTGATGTGCTTCCTAATGACATGCAATTGAACGTTAACATCAGGTTGACATTAAAGGCCGCAATGCAGGCATCTGCATTGCTAGTCATGCAAGCGAATGTTTGCAGTACACAGGTCAATAGATTTTTTTTGGTTCATTGCTATTCTAACACAGTGAATTAGTAACCCTTCTGAATGCCTGCACACTTAGTGCATAGTGCACACTATGCACTACAATAACATTCCTCAATTTGCACGGCACAAATCATCAACATGAAGGTATGGTCACTACAAAGAGTTGTAATGTAAACTCCAGCAGACCATTTCTGGCAATGAGTGGCTATCCATCGTTCTATATATGCGAGTCTACCCATGCCCATCAATCTTGGATGCCTAGCGATGCAGGCATTTGGATACAAATGTTAGTTAGTTATGTAAGGTTTTGTGGCGCAAAAGCAACTAAGGCTATGATGCGCCATGCACAGGTTGAAAATATATAATTTGATAAAAGTGCTTCAAGCAACAAAGATCATTTACTTTAAAATTTGTTTAAGAACCCTGTTTCATCTAAAAAATTAAAAACATCGTCTAGAGATACAAGTGCATTTTCAGCTAGGATCAGGGATGGATGAAGTGGTGTTAGTGTTTTGTAAAGTTCATAAAAATATTTCTGTCTTTTTTCCTCCAACGCCGGACATGTTATTAAAATGTGATTCACAGTTAGGGATTCTTGGCAGTGATCACAAACTGTTTGTTGTTAATTTTTCAATAAAAAGTTATGTGTGAGATGTGTGTGTCCGATGCGAATGCGACATAGAATGACTTCCATGAAACGTTCCTGGTGATAAGATGTCTTCCACTCCTGTAGTATGGGTTTTACTATTTGTAGTTTGTTATTTACTTGGCAGCCCCACTCGTGTTGCCACTTTGAGGTGATCGCAGCACGGACCACCCGGACACAGTCCTTGAATGGAAGATTTATTTGTCTAATTTTGTTACAGGCTGTGAGTGCTGCACATTTGTCCGCCTTTTCATTTCCCGGGATTCCCACGTGACTTGGAACCCAACAGAGACGAATTATTTTACCATGCTTTTCACATTTGCCGAGCATTCTCAGGATGCAGCCGAGAAAAGGTTCGCACTCTGATTTTCTATGGAGAGAATTAAGTGAACTAAGGGAATCTGTGTAGACAACCGCTTTTTTATAATCTTCTGTTACTATTTTTTTCTAAGGCCATAAGCAGGGCATATACTTCGGCTGTAAAAAGTGAAGCAGACTGTGGCAACCTAAGACAATTTTCCCAGTATTCCGATACAACTGCGCTTCCAACATGTTCATTTGTCTTGGAACCGTCAGTGTAAAACTCGGTGTAGTCATTGTATTTATTTTGTAATTCTAAGAAATCTTGCATTATGTGTTCAAGCGGTGTTTCTTTTTTCTTGTGGCATGTTAGGGTAAAACCGCAAAAATGTGCGAAATCATACCACGGGGGCAGTCTATTCGGTGTTTCGGCGACCTTGAGAGCCTCGCTCGGAACATTGTAGTTTTGGCACATATCTTCAAATCGAAGGATAAGTGGTCTCACGCTCTGTGGTTTGTTGGCATAGTGTATTCTGTTTGTGGTGTAGGTAGCAAGAGTGTGGCATATATGATTGGGTAGAGCTGTGATTCTAAGCACGTATGAGATTGTGAGCAAAGCTCTTCGGTGCTCCAAACAGGGTTCGTTACTCTCGGCATACAGGCTTTCTATTGGGGAGGTCCTGTATGCGCCAGTTGCTAAGCGCAGTCCGTGGTTGTGTGTGGGATCAAGACGTTTGATGTATGACTGCCTTGCTGACCCGTAAACTATGCAACCGTAGTCAAGAATGCTGCGCACGACAGAGCGGTAAATACGTAACAGGCACGTTCGATCGGCGCCCCAATGTTTACGTGATAGGACCTTCAGGATGTTAAGCGCTTTGTTTGCCTTAGTTTTTACGCTGTTAATGTGAGCGATGAAGTTTAATTTGCTATCAAAAATGATTCCTAAGAACTTTTGTTCGTGCTTAACCGGTAATGGGCTTTGATTTATTTTGAGATTTGGGTCCGGGTATAGCCCCCTTTTTTGTGAAAACACGACTGCCACAGTTTTTTGTGTAGAAAAGCGAAATCCATTTTTATCGGCCCATTGCGTCAACTTGTTTATTGTTATCTGGGTTTGCCTTTCGCATGTAGACATTCCCGAGGCACGGCATGCAATCTGAAGGTCGTCGACGTATAAAGAGTGCATAATGTTGGACGGTATAACCGAATTTATGGAATTCATCTTCACCACGAAAAGAGTGGTGCTTAATACGCAACCCTGTGGGACGCCATTTTCTTGAACAAAGACTCGGGACAGTGTTGCGCCCAGACGGACTTGAAATGTTCGGTTTGACAGAAAATCAGCCAGACAGTTCAGCATCCTGCCACGTATTCCTAGTGTAGCTAGATCTTGTAAAATGCCATACCTCCATGTGGTGTCGTAAGCTTTTTCCAGGTCGAAAAACACCGCTAGGCAGTGCTGTTTGTAAAGGAATGCCTTACGTATGGTATGTTCAAGACGGACAAGATGGTCAGTTGTTGAGCAGCCTTTCTTGTAACCACACTGGTGAGTATCGAGTAAGTTATCTGTTTCAAGAACGTATGTTAGCCTTATATTTATTATGTTTTCGTACGATTTTGCGAGACAACTTGTTAGTATAGCTGCTGGGAGTATTTGGTGACTTTCCCGCTTTTAAGAAGGGAACAATAATGGCCTTTTTCCACTCTGCAGGCATTTTACCCGTTTCCCAGATCATGTTGAAAAAACGCAACAAGGCCTCCACGGCTTTCTGGGACAGGTGGGCCAGCATAGTATAATGTATTTTGTCAGGACCCGGTGCTGTTTTCTTACCCGAACAGATCACTCTGTTTATTTCATGGAGCGTTAAAGGGACATTAAACGGTCTGTCTGAACTTCCCGTTGTCGGGAGCTTTTGCTTTTCTGCGGACTGTTTGTGTTTAAGAAATGTTGCGGAATAGTTTGCCGAGCTAGATATAGTGTAGAAGTGTTGGCCTAATATGTCTGCTTGTTCCTGTAGACTTGTTTGCGTGCCTGGAGTTGAGAGTACGGGGATCGTGTAGGAAGCATAGTCGCCCCTAAACTTGTGAACCTGATCCCACATTCTCTTGGATGTTATTGAACTGTTAATCGATGAGATATAGTTTTTCCGTGAATTTCGTTCTGCTTGCCTACGGATATACCTCGCCTTTGCTTTCGCTTTTTTGAATGATAACAGATTATCTTGGGTTGGGTACCTTCGGAAGATACCCCACGCTTTGTTTTGCAATTTTTTAGCTTCTGTGCATTCGTTTGTCCACCAGGGTTTTAGTTTTTTTCTTAAGAATCCTGAAGATTGGGGAATAGCCTCTTCCGCCGCCGCAACTATGCAAGTAGTAATCCTCTCATTCGCTTCGTCTATGCTTAGGTCATCTAAGCTCAGTTTGTCTAGACTAGCTTTTTCGGTGAAGAGAGGCCAATTTGCAAGGTGAAGTTTCCAACGGGGTGGTCTAGAAGGTAGGATAGGTAGCTTGGATGTTGGTTTTATGATTGCAGGCATATGGTCACTACCATAGGGATTATCTATAATACTCCAGTGGAAATCACTATAGAGAGACGGGGAGCACAGTGCTAGATCCAGACAGCTCATAGCTCCTGTGCTTGGAGAGCAGTAGGTTGCAGCACCGGTGTTTAAAAGGCATACGTCATTTGCAAGGATAAAATCTTCAAGTGTTTGTCCCCTGGTGTCGTTTGTTTTACTACCCCATAGCGTGTTATGTGCGTTAAAATCACCCGCGATTAAAAAAGGTTGAGGTAGCTGGTTTAAAATTAACTCTAGGTCTTTTACGGTAAAATGTAATTGTGGTGGAATGTATAGCGAGGAAATGGTGATGGTTTTGTGCGCTAAAATGGTGACAGCAACAGCTTCTATGTGACTGTTAATGGCAACTTCTCTAGCTGCGATACCTGCCTGCAGAACAATGGCTACACCACCCGAAAGCCGGCTCGCCTGGGTACGGTCACGCCGTACCACAGTGAAGCCTTTTAAAAAATTTTTATGTTTTTCGCCAAGGTTTGTTTCCTGCAAGCACAAGGCCGCAGGAGAGAAGTTACTTAGCATGTCTTTGATGTCACCTAAGTTGCGTAATAGACCTCTGCAGTTCCAGTGGATAATAAAAGCCATTTTGAAACTGAAAGATAAAAAATTTCATTACGATTGAATAAGATATAAGGTGTTAGGTGACATGGATGTGGAGAAGGCTAATACAAAGGAGCAATAACCCTTAGGGTATCACTTTCTTAAATAGTGTGGTTATTGGGACTTTGTCCCTCTTTGCGCGCTCGAGAGAGCGCTTGTCCTTCGGCGTCAATGACACCGTGGTTTTTGCGTCGACCTCCATCGCTCTCTCAGAGGCGCTGGAGGATCGAGAGGTGGGCGCCGGGACACGTGTCTCGGGCCGTGGAGTTCGATTGAGTTTAGGGCCCAGCGGGACTGGCGTCTGCGGGCCCTTCGAAGAGGATGGAGCAGCACTGGCTGCTGCCACCACGGGGGCAGGAGGGGTCACTGCGGTACCACTGTGCGTGGGCTCGGAGGACTCCCGAGGCCTCTGTGACGCTGCCCCCACCTGCGTCACTTCGGCATAACTTCTTCTAGAAAGGTAAGACAGTCGCTTTCTTGCTTCATAGAACGAGATTTTTTCTTTCACAGTTAGTGCAATTACTTCCTTTTCTTTTTTCCAGCAAGGGCAGGACCGCGAGTAGGCTGGATGGTCCCCTTTGCAGTTGACACAGTGTAGAGAAGAAGTGCAATTGTCAGATTGATGGTCATTGGAACTGCATTTAGCACAGGTTGTTTTTCCTCGGCATGCGTGTGAAGCATGTCCAAACCTTTGACACTTGAAACATCGTCGGGGGTTCGGGATATATGGTCTGACATTTACTCTTACGTACCCTGCGTTTAGAGAGGTAGGCATTTCGCTTGTTCCAAAGGTGAGTATGACATGTTTTGTCGGAATTTCTTGATCATTTCTGCGGATGACAATCCTTTGTACTTTGTCACGTTTTGTTCCTGGAAACCCTCCAGCAGTTCCTCATCGCTCAAACCAAGGAAGTCCTCCTCGGATATCACACCCCTGCTTGTATTTAGAGTTCTGTGGGCTGAAATTGTAACTGTGGCATCGCCAATACTGGTAAGTTCCGAGAGCTTTTGTACTTGGTCTTTGTCATTTAGTTCTAGGAGGAGGTCCCCGCTAGACATTTTTGAGGCTTTGTATGTCGGTCCAATTTTGTCTTCTAGGCACTTGGCCACCAGGAAAGGAGACAGTTTTCTCACGGGTGTGTTGTTCTCACTATGGACTACATGGTACTTGGGGAATGCTGGGGTGTTGCTCCGAAAGGAGAACTGGAATGTTGCTTCGGTGCGGCCTCTTTTCAGAGGCCGATCATAGACGACAGAGGTTTGCGCTGCCATAAGAAGGGGTATGTGTTCGGCAACAGCGCCGACCACCCACCACAGAGCCCAACGAGGGGACGCGCGGCAGAGCTTGTACACAAGTCTGCACGACGCCAATCGTACGCCGCTACTATAACCTAATATGGTGTACCCAAGGTAGGATAGCCACACAAGGTTAACCCTTGCCGCCAGCGAAAAAGGAAGTAAGTGGAAGAGAGTAGAAGACAGGAAAGACCAAAGGTGTGAGAGAGAGACGCAGATTTGAGGAGAGAGAGACAGGAAAAGGCGACTGCCGATTTCCTCCAGGTGGGTCAGTCTGGAGGTGCCGTCTATGTGAAGCAGAGGCCGAAGAGGTGTGTTGCCTCCGCCGGTGGCCTTAAAGGTCCGAGCACCGAGCATCGGCTCAACCCCCAGGATCCCCCTTTCCCCAGACACGGCTAAGCCGCGCACGGTTAGACGCGGGAGGGTCCAACCCTCGTGTGCTTGGGTACGTGGTGGCGCAACTCACCAAACGCCTGCTTGCGCAGACGCCCCTGCGGGGGATACAAATGGTGCATTGTTGAGCTAGCTATAAATTAAACAGGGTAATAAATGAGTAGATGTGTATATAGTTGGGTAAGTTCATATTTATTTAAGATTGTGCTGACTAGATACACATGACTAGATAGCACATACAAGGTGTTTTTTTAGCTGCACGAAACTTTTGAAATTAGAAAAATGTGAATCTTGGTCTCATTATATTTACCATTCGAGTGTACGGATTGGCAACCTCTAGATACAGAGCAATTTAGTCACTTAAGTGTGTAATTAGTGAAGTTAAGCTAATTAACTTTCTAATTATCAACTATAGGTGGCTACAGCAATGAGTACTTTGGGGCCCTTTGTCGACGCCACCTATCCCAACGATCAAATTTTGAATGGCAGAGTTCATGTGGGAGCACACGAACAATTAGTTCCCCTTGGCAGGCTCCTTGAAACTGAAACTGGCCACAAAAAGAGCGCAAAAAGAGCCCCCCCCCCCACCCCCTCTCCGCCTTTCGTCACGTCTCCGACGTCACCGCCGGTCCATGGCCCAACGAGCAGCTTGCGTTATCTCCTTGCTGTCTGCGGCGTTGGCCTAGCGCTTCATGCCGGTGCACCGCCAAATTTACTTCGTCATTCAGTCAGGCACAACGTTCCGCTATGGCGCCAACCCTGCTTCTTAAATTGGGTTTTTAAATACTGCAGGCACGGCATCAAATCTGTCTGTAGCATTGACTGCGAATGCCGCAGATAGCAAGGAAATAACGCAAGCTGCTCTTGGGGCCGGACCGGCGCTTACCTCGGAGATGTGACGAAAGACAGGGGCGGTGACATCGACGACACAGACGCTTTTTTTGCGGCCAGTTTCGGTTTTAAGGAGCCTGCCAAGGGGAACTACTTGTTCGTGTAGCTTCCACATGAACTCCGCTATTCCAAATTTGATCATTGGGATAGGTAGCGTCGACAAAGGGCCCCAAAGTACTCATTTCCTGTAGCCTCCTATAGTTGATAATTAGAAAGTTAATTAGCTTAACTTCACTAATTATACGCTCTAGTGATTAAATTGCTCTGTATCTAGAGGCTGCGAATCCGTACACTCGAATGGTAAAGATAACGTGACCAAGATATATATTTTTCTAATTTTAAAAATTTGGTGCAGCTAAAAAAAACACCCTGTATTTACAGGACCACTTGCTTTCCAGGCTACTTAATTTCCCTGCTCAGCATGGAGGACAGGCTGCTCTTGAGCTGCACCGTTGTTGTTGTGAACTTGCTGCACGTGTAACCTGCGAGAAACAAGATGAAAATTTAGCAAAGCATTGCAGCACACTAGCACAACAATACTAACTTTCTATATCATTTGGTGGAACATGTGGACGAACAGATGCTGAAATTTAACAAATGTCAGATTCATGGTGCAGTCTTTATTTACGGCTGTGCACGCAAAGATAGCACAAGTGTGTCCCCTGGTGGTCAGATGTGCGGATCGAGTGCCTTAACAGGAAGAGGAATGGCGTATGGCAGAATTCCCGGACAACCTGCTAGTGTGTGTATATGTTTGTGAATGACCATGTGCGTGTATAGCTACTGTGTGTGTGGGTCCACCTGCGCAGCGCTGAAAAAGCGAGGGGTGTGCAAGGGTGTGCACGGGCGGGCACTGCAGGTGCTGTGGTTGTGCGCCACACCTGGACCAAACAACTTTTCTAAGGAAAACAAGAAACCGCACTGAAATGGAAATAATCGAGGCATTCTTAATAAATAGAGCTGGCAATCGCGTGTTAGCACGTAGTTAATAATATTAAGTGACACAGAATTGTTGTTCTTAAAAGATAGCCTGTAATCACCACCAAGATTAGAACATGCAGCTGTCGTGTTTGTATGCCACTTGCTTTGAACCAGTAATGGACGCATGTTCCTATGCTCGCTTGCCTGATAGTTCAGTTTAGGCCCCCGCTGTTACCTTTGCATTTATCTTTACTGTGACGATCACTGCCTCACGAGCACTTGTTGGATCCCTCCAATCCTGTTTGTTTATCTTTACTATGATTACTTTGCACGGTGTCATGTATAAAACAGCATGTTTTCTGCCGAATAAACAGTCAGAAGTTGGCGCCCGTATATGTCAATCTTTGTCTAACTTCGTTCTTGTCTGCTTAGAGCCGTACTTTTTGTCCTCGAGCTTATGGCAGTCATCATAGAGAATGACATAGCTACTCGTATAATTTAAGATAGGTACGTTTTGTTTTAAGTACAAGAAATCTTCCAAGTTAAGAAACTGGACTGATGTGCACTGCACTAAAATGCAGGAGAGTTTCATTGCACCACAATTAAGGGCACAAATATGCAGTTATTAGAACACATTGCTGTTGGGCTACACTTGGTCTTGCCAGCAAGCTTTTTTGTATGAATATTCAAAGAAACGTGTACAACAAATATCAACACACATTTCCCCACAAAACTGTTTAAGATATTGCACCCAACCATTCCAGATTTCCGCAAGAAAACCGGGGCTGTTTATTTCGAATAAATAAAATTACTGCTGAGTGTAGAGATGCATATCATTCAAAATATAGGTGGGATGGTTCATAAATAATACATTAAAATCCTCCTTCCTGCACACTGTGTGCACTGAGGCAGCTCAGGTAAAATTGAGCATATACATCATGAATATTAAAGTCAGTTACAGCCGTCTACACAACAAATGCTGCGATGACAAAATTTCTGCCGTAAACATTTTCTATTCCCTTTCAGCTGCCCACACATGATAGACAGAAAAATGTATCATTACAAATAGCTATTAGTGAGGTAATTCTGCTTTGATAGTTTTCGCAAACACAACCAGTTAGGGAAGGGGTGCTCGTTCAGGACTTCCCCAAGGATCAATGGCCATGGCAGCTCGACAATTTCGCAAGGGCTGACGACTTTGGGACGGTTGGCGTGGAACGACCCAGACAAATGGTGGCTTTCCTTCATGAGAGTGCAAAGGTGGTTTCTGCTGAACAGTGAGCCTCATCTACAGAAATTATGAAAGTACGCTACACTGCCCGAAAGTACACCTTTCCCATGCAGTATTATTCTGTCTTTACAATGAAAATAATACGTACCAATTACAGCATTCAGGCGGACTGGGTCTAACCCCTCCTTCACCGTGTCCTCCTTATGCCTGTTGGTGCCCTTGCCATAAAGGCTTTTGCCCTGAAGCTCAGCTTCCTCAAACACGTGGCGCAACAAATTCCTCGCGAACTTTGTTGGCAGCCCATGGCAGTGTGCTTGCAGTCGGTCCAGGACACTTCTTTCTACCAACACACCGCCTCCAATGTTTACCTGCATAATAAAGGCACAGGCAAATACTAAGATAATATAGTGCCACTTGAAGTTTGTGCTGGATGCACAGGACAATGATAATATAAAAAAGTGGATATAGTATAAATTTAAACAAAAATATCATGTATCTGTACCCCTGGCATTGCAGACCCATGTTAATTCGAGAGGACTGGTCAAAATTGGACACACTGCCAGAGGCTTAGTAATGAAAATATAGTAAATAACTATTGCCATATTTCAATAAGATGGTTGTGTCTTTTGAACTACCCTATGAGACGATTATGTGTAATTAATGTTTGTATACTGTAACACAAAACTCCCCATGCTTGGATTTACAACAAACTTGTCAGGAGTGCATATGTCCCAGTCATCATAATGCACATTTCCTGGAATTTGCACAAGATGATGCTACTTCACTGTGCTCGGCCAGAGAAAGACACGCCAGCGAGAAGCCCAACAAACCAGGCAAGGACTACAAACTACATACAAACTGCGCCTCTAGTCTGGAAGCTTAACGCATCACCAGTTTCACGGCATGCACCTCTGCTAAACATACTTCCAAGCAAATCCATAAACATCTAGGCAACTGGCAGGCTTAATAGTGTGCCACCTACAACAGAAGACCCTGAATTTGCGAAACAATTCGCCTTGCAAGTGCAGCAAGACCATACTAACTCGTTTCCTCAAAAATATCCAGCTGCATGTCTACACCTTTCTTGTGTGTTTCATTCCAACATGCTTAAACACAAATTGTTGAAATATTTGTCATACTTTCACAACTTCTTAAGTCATGAATGGATCATTTGGCTGTACAAAACCAGCGTAACTGCTCAAATACATTAGCCATCCAAGGTAAACAATTACAAAGTTAACTAAAAAATAGCAGCTACGAGTATGAATTGCTGTAACTGTGTTGAGCACAACGAACTTCACGGCCACTTGCAATGTTACTTAGATGACTCGGTGATGCAAGATGGCTGTTCTCAGAGTGCGACAGCCGTTACTCCTATGCTTCATGCACCATGAACAGTGAACAACGAACCATGGGCTGTTGATTACAGCCGATCTTTTGGGCTGAGAACATGGAAGTGACGACAGCATCCGCATCACTCAGCTGCATCCAGGGAAGAGGCCACAACTCTTCTCTGGCAGTAGCACTTGCACAGAGGAGGCTAGCGTCCATTTGTGATGGCTTCGAAGCCAATGTGGCACGTCCAGCAACCAGTTGCCATCAACCAACATTCCCCTGAGTAGCAAGGGCATGCGGCTCATTTTCCAACACCACCCCATACACAAATCGCACACGGATATGAGCTCCCCATTTTCACAGCACGGAGCAACCACCAGGATTGCTACAGTCATAAGTAGGCTTCTGCACACATGCAGTGCCTCAGTATGATCACAACAAACACTTGTAACTGTGGTGCCGTTAACAACTTTTGCTCCTATGGTGCATTTAAGGCACCACATGATGAACTGCCACCCGCATGCGAAGCTGTCCCTTTAGAAGGGCCTAGTTCACCACAGAGTTGATAAACCATAGGCACAAATGCATTCCAAAGCCTGTGTAGCACTGGTAAAAAGAAGTTGACATGCATTAAAGGGACTGACAACCGATATTTATGGACCCAGTTTTTTATGGCGTAACGAAAAGCTCACCCTCGGTAGTGTTTACATCTGCAGCGGTTACTTCCAAAAGTGCGTGGATACTTTGTAAGAAGAATTTTTCGATCTGAGCAGCCTCCAAAAATAGGAGTCCCTCTTCCAGCAACGCTGAGAAGTGATAACGATGCCGATAGCCCGCCTCGCAAATTGTGAAAGCCACCCATCGTCCTGCTTTCACTGGAGGAAGTGCAACTGTGGTTAACCACCTATATTGTCAATTTCGAGTTACTTTCAAAGGTAAATAGACTGGTACAATAAGTTTGCGTTGCTGTGCAGACCGTTCATATAGCTGCACTGCATTTTTTCCCCAAGTACACGCCTACGTCATGGCTGGCTGGCCCCCGTCGTCGTTATTAAGTCAATAGACGAGCCAAGCCAAGTCATCGAAAACGAATGCGAAGGCAGCGCCACTTTTCTACTCACTACAAACGAAGGCTTATCTGCACATTGTAAGTTAGAAAAAACTTATAATAGAAAGAATGTTACTGCATTTCAACATTAATAAAAGGACGTGGTAGACCTCTTAAATAGGTTCATGTTTTTGCCGCATGGGGCACCAAAGGTCATTTTTCACGACTTTTAGTGAAGAAATAAAAATATAAATCCGCGTTCAAAAAAAAAGAGGGCCCGTTCTGGTCAATACGATAGACGATCTTTCCATCCACTAGGTTATCTCAATTCATGTTCTGAGCGGTTGTCTGTCCCTTTAAATATGCTTAACTTCTGGATCAACCACTTCTCTAACGCAAGCTGTTCTTTCTATATATAAGCACAAATATGATTCTAAAACCAGACATCTTGCCTTCTCAGCTTCCACTTCAGCCTTCTTTGGGCGGTCAAGACGGTTCTCAAGCTGTTGAACCAGTTTCCTGGACTTCTTCACCAGGGTCAGGGATTCTAAAGCAAACAGAAAAATAGAATAATTCAATGTCCGTGTGAAAAAAAAATCGCATGTGGGGAACCAGCGCTGGCCAGGTGCCATGCCTAAAATTGACACATGGCACTGCATGATGAGCTAAGAACTCAGCAGGACGACTGCTCAAAGGTGCACAAGGCCTCACTGAAACACATGCCAAATGGTGTGCAACACAAGTGCGGCAGTCTCCTCTCTTGCTCAATGTGCTTTGTTTTCTAACTTTGGAGCACCTTCTCGCTCATGCAGCAGAAGCCAACACAACCGAAATTGACAGTCCACTAGGTGGACTCTCACAGGATACCCCCCAGTGTAGCCTGCACTTTATATATATATATATATATATATATATATATATATATTAGTGCAGCATTTAATTGCAGCATCTAGCAGTGCAACAGGTCAAAGAACCTCAGTTGAACAAGGGTGGTGACCGTCATGTGTACTGCTGCAGAGAAATGTATGCAGCAGAACGATGATACCTGCCAGCCTGATTTTGGTGAATGCCACACTGACGGATTGATTGCGATTAAATAATTATTCAGAACATTAGAGTTACCAAGTGCCCCGCACAAGGCACTACCGGTAATCGAATCACCTCCAGCATTTGTCGAATCGATGCCGCAGTCTTACAACTGACTTGCCGAGGGCGCCAAGCCCCTCCTTAAAACTTTTACTGCTTACCATAATTGTTGTTTGACTCCTGCAGCCTCTCTTCAAGGTCCTTCACCTGGGCCTCCAATTCCAGGACGCGCTTGGAGGCACTGCAGTTGCATTTACTGCCCTCCTGCAGGCACAAATGCAAGTTTAGTTGCAATCAGTTTGCCAGAGTGTTTTATAAGAAGAAACAAACACTTTCAAGTCATTGCATGCATACACCTAAAGGGGCCATGCAACACTTTCTAAACAATTAGAGTATGCTGCTGTCTTTAGTCAAGGCTCCTGTGAAAATGCAAGTAAAATATTATTTCAATGCACGCAACAGGGTATTTACAACTTCGTGTCAAAGGCATCTGAAAATCGCTTGATCTCCCCTCGGCTAACTACGCTACAGGAGGGGGCAAACAACGGGTAGATTCTTCAGTGGCATTACGTAATTCTCCTCGCACGGGCGCGGTACGTCGGTGATGTTATTTTTGAGGTAGGGTGCCGTAGGGCGCGAGAAATACTGCCCGACATACCGCGCCCGTGCGAAAATTATGTAACGCCAACAGGAAGAGAAAGCATCACGTGTTACCGACACGGGCACTGGCCGCTTATATGATCGTGAAAACATCCCCAGTAATATCAGGGCCGATTAATAGCAATATGTTCCTAATAAAGAGTATGCAACGCGACAAGTTACCTCTTCGTGCGTCCGCGCGCCCGCACCCTCCGACGTTTTGTTGGCCAGGGCAGCTTTGGCCAGCTGCGCACGCTTGCGCTCCATCCCTTTTTGGGAGCCTGCGCAAAGTTCACCGCAAGTAAGACATTTACCTACTCCACAACAAAAACTGCCAAAAAAACAGCATGTCTCCACGCACTTACCAAAATCCAGTAGCTCTGCATCCGCTGGCTGCTGACCGGACTCCCAATTGATCGTAACTATGCTGCCGCGCAGCCGTCGTATGCTGCCTTCTTCAGTGAGCAGCCGAAAGCCTATATCGGCTTTTTTTATCGCACGCACCGGGTAAACGTCCCAAGCATCTTCTGTTACCCATTTTACAAGGATGTGCGACATCGCGACCGAACAGCGGGCCAAGGCGAGCGACACAAGAAACGTACACGGCACACTCCACTGCAAAAATGGCGCGCTCCAAGCGCCCAAACAAAGCAATAAAGAAATAAAAGAAAAAATATAGAAACGTAGTGGTCACGTGGGCACATCACGTCAAAGAAGTAGGAAGTCGTCTCCTGGAATTGATTCACAGGCGACGACTTTGCTTCCGCCGCCAGTTTTGGACGATAGCATGGCCTTCGAGATAAGATTAAAATCATGGCAACCAAGAGGTTTTATTGGTTTTAGATAGCCTCCAAGATTTGTTTTTATTTGCCCAGCTACTGACCATCACTTACATCATTGAAAAACTAATTGTTCATAATAATTATTTATGTTTGGTGCAGAAACGTGTTCCGTGGCTCCTTTACGTTAAAGCCCCTCCATAGTAATGTCACAAGTGTGCGTTGATGGAGGGGCTTTATGTCATAGAGTTTCTTACAATAATGTTATGCTTCATGTGGGTCAACGCTGAGCCGTGCTACGATGCAAGGTGCCCCCACTTATTTGTAAAAATTGCAGATAAGCCAAAAAACGAACTCAAAGAGATAAAACAAAGATTGATGTCACTCGTAGCCTAGCCTAGCTCAGCCATAGCCGCCGCAGCCATTTGCTGGAATTGTCGTGCTACATTCGTATGACCGCGGTTTTTGTCTTGATCTTTGGTTGGTTTGTGATCTAATGTAGCTGTGCTTACTTTCTTTGCATCTGTATTACAAACAAACGCGTGGGCATGGCTCCAAAAAGAAAATATAACGAGTATCTTTGGAATTCGGAAGCTGAAGTGCCGGTTCGGTCAAAACATCGTGCCAAGGCATCAGCTGCTACCGACGGTGCTGACCGACCTCCACGACACCGCTCTGCGGACTCTGCGGAACGTTTACGAACGTGCTCCCAGGTAGAGACGGCCCGTGAGAGCTGTGAGGCGCCATCGCTCCGTCCCGATCCTTTACAGGATCAAAGCGTCCCTGGGGATTCCGATGAGTCACGTGAACGGCATTTGGGCACACTGGAGACTCGCTGCAGCACTGATAACTTCGATAGCTCAATGGAAAGCGAGCTATACGAAGCAGCAGGAGGCGAGGAACCAGATAGCGCACCCCCGGAGACAAACGCTGACCTGGTAAGATTCTAAATCTTTTTGTACCCACCCATATAGCCTAAGTTTTGCTTTGAGAAATTAAACCCTATGGGGTATATTACGTTACTGAAATTAGGTTCTTATTTCATCTCCAATTTTATATGACTCAATATCGGGTAACATACAGAAATATTTGGCTCCAAGCCGTTAGAATTAACGTGAGTTGTAGTTACATTGCCGATGAAGTGAAGGATAAACATAATGTGGACACAAGAAAAAAATACCGAAGTGATGGAAAGAAGTTTCATGTTCATATTTAACAATTAGCTTAGCTTTCAGTGGTAACAAAACACTATTTGTAGTAGGTAGCAAACAGTCAGTCACCGTATGCAGCGGTTTGAGTTGATTATAGGCTGTAGTAGTCTCACGTAAATACATAGTCCTGAAGGAACTGTTATAAATTAAGGAATATAAAATTATCAGAAAACAATGAAAACATTGTCATTGAAGACCTATTAAAGCTTGTTTTCACTGGCCTATTGAGGCAGGCTATTATAAGTGCAGTTTAGATTTATGCAATGTGTAAGTGAGGCAAATTGAAACTATGTTTTTAAAATGAATCTGTTTCTGCCCTGTCACAGGACCAGCATTGTACCCGGGCTCAAAAGTTACTGTAGGAGAAAGCCTTCTCCTAATCATGGGGCACAGCATTCGCCATGACGCCTCAAGGGAAGCAACTGAAAGCCTCCTGACGCTTCTCCGTGCTCACGTTCCCGAAGGAACGCTACTTCCCACATCAAAGTATACCTTCTTCCAGCATTTCAGTGGTGTTGACACAAAGAAAGCCAGGCACTTTTATTGCAACACTTGTTCATCATACCTTGGCCCTCTGGAACAGGTTGCACAGGTTACATGTACCAAATGCAAGGCTCTGCTTCAGGTGCCTGACCTTGTGAAAGAATCGTCATTTTTTTTTGTCTTAGACATTGAAGGTCAGATACGCGATTTGATGAAAACAGGGCGTATCGTACCTGTTCAACGGTCAGCATCATTTGACATCACTGATATAACAGACAGTGTTGGTTATAGGAAGCTTCCTCTTTCCGCAAGTGATATTGATGATGATTATTGTGGTTTATTGGCGCAAGGGCCAGATGTGGCCAAAGAGCGCCAAGACGATGGTAGTGGTTTGATAGTGGTACATGAATAGTGAGCTATATGAACACTAGATGTGACATGGCTGTGATGATGTATGGTGTTTAATGGCGCAAGGGCCAGTTATGGCCAAAGAGCGCCATGCCAGTGTTTGTGAGTGTGCAGTGGAGCGGTGAATTCTGAGAAGTAGATGAAACGTGGCTGTAAAGGGGCCTAAAATTATCGCTGTAAAGTGCGTAAAATATAAATGTACTAAGATCATGGCAATGACTAATGAGGTGTACTATGAAATGAAGGATGCATTGAGAAAGATAATAGTATATTTAAAATATTTAAGACGCAGTAATTGGCAGGAAGCACTACTGCCTAAACAGAGCCCTTGAACCACAAGGGCCTGGAAGCATGTGCTATAAAAAACTATCACAGCGGCATTCTCTAGAGAGAGAATGCGCTACGAACTGATTGGGCTAATAACATGTAGCACAACATCATTCAAAAAGCCGAGGATTGCTTTGGCGTTAAAAAGTGGTTCTTCACCAATAAACATCATGGGATGAAGAGGGATATGATAGCGGTATGCTACAGGAAAATATTTTCTTCTCTCCGTTTCGGCTTCCCGACACTCCAGCAGGACGTGGAGGACGGTCAGCCTCTCACCACATCTACCACAGGATGGTGGTTCATCACCAGTGAGCAAAAATTGTGGGTGCCGTACGTGTGTCCTATTCTGAGACGACAGAATAGGACATCAATTCGTCGTGTTTTTGTAGCTGAGGGCCAGAAACCTAACTGTGGTTTAATCATGTGAAGTTTATTATTTATTTCAGCGTCCCACAAGTGTTGCCAGTGGCTTCATAGCTTCTTTCGCAAGAAAGGCTTCAAGTCTGTTGCAGGAACAGGTACTGTATGATTACTAGTGTGCAATGCAGCTGATGTGGCCATTTGGTCAGCTCGCACGTTACCCTCAATGCCTCTATGGCCCGGCACCCAGCATATAATGACATGCTGGTAGGATATATACGCTCTGCATAGAGTGGAATAGAGCTCAATGAGTACAGGATTTTTGTGTTTGCAGAGTGACATCAGGGCTTTCACAACGCTTAGAGAGTCTGTAAATATAACTGTTATTTGAAGTTTTGTTTTCGTTATATGCTTCACAGTTGACAATAGTGCATAGGCCTCAGCCGTAAAGATACTTGTTTCCGGGTGGAGTACACCGGATTCCGAGAAAGATGGGCCGACGGCTGCATAATAAACCCCGGCATGTGACCTAGAAGCGTCTGTGTAAAACTCTGTACACGAGTACTTGGATTGAAGCTCTAGGAAATGCATTTTAATGTGCGCCTCTGGAGCGTCTTTCGTGACCTCTACGAACGATGTGTCGCACTCTATGATCTGCCACTGCCACGGCGGTAACAATTTAGCAGGAGCCATAGGACAATGTTCAAGCACTGGAACACCCATTTGCTCACTAAGATTCCTTACACGTAAAGAGAACGGTTTCCTCGCTGCAGGTCGGTTATGGAAGAGTGCAGCAGCGGTCATATCGTTTATGGTTGAATAAGAAGGATGTTCGTTGTTTGCTTGTACTGTCAGAAAATATACGAAACTGCTATATGAACGCTGCAGATGGAGTGACCACTGGTTCGACTCTACATAGAGACTCTGGATCGGGCTTGTTCGGAAAGCACCGGTCGCGAGGCGGATACCCAAATGGTGAATGGGGTCTAGTATTTTTAATGCACTTGGCGTTGCGAAGTTATAAACTATAGCTCCGTAATCAAGGCGCGAGCGGACAAGACTGTTGTACAAGTTTAGGAGGCATTTTCGATCACTACCCCATGTTGTGTGCGAGAGAATTTTTAAAAGGTTCATAGTCTTCAGACACTTTGTCTTCAGATATTTAAGATGGGGGATGAAGGTAAGCTTAGAGTCCAGAATTATGCCCAGGAATTTGTGTTCACTGCTCATGGATAGTTCCTCTCGATTGATCGTGAGATTTGGTACTGGTGTCACGCCTCTTTTGTTTGAGAAGAGTATGCATGTACTTTTCTGTGCGTTTATTTTGAACCCATTTACATCCGCCCATTTAGACAATTTGTTTAATCCAAGCTGCACTTGTCGTTCACAGATAGCGATGTTACATGATTTGAAACCTATCTGTACATCATCGACGTACACAGAATAAAACATGCTGTGTGGAATGACTGTATGCAGGGAGTTCATTTTTACAATGAAAAGTGTGCAACTAAGTACACCCCCTTGCGGCACGCCAGACTCCTGGGTGAATGTTCTAGATAAAGCATTGCCCACTCTTACGCGAAACGTGCGGTTAGACAAGTAGCTTTCGACTGTATTTAACATATTTCCGCGGACCCCCATCGCAGAAAGATCTCGCAGAATTCCGAAGCGCCATGTCGTGTCGTACGCTTTCTCTAAATCTATAAATACAGAAAGTAAAAACTGTTTATGAATAAATGCATCTCTGATGTTTGCCTCGATGCGAACAAGGTGGTCTATTGTCGACCTGCCTTCTCGGAAGCCACACTGGAAGGGGTCTAGCATTTTGTTATTTTCTAGGAAACAGATTAAACGCCGGTTTATCATTTTTTCATACAGCTTGCACAGGCAGCTCGTTAGTGCTATTGGCCTGTAGCTGCTGGCTAAGGACGGGTCTTTGCCTTGTTTAAGTATAGGGATGACTATGGCTTCTTTCCATGAGGACGGGATACACCCAGCCGCCCACATGGCATTAAACAGAGATAAGAGTGTTTTCAGTGTTTCAGGGTGTAGGTATCTAACCATTTCATACATGATACGATCGCCACCTGGCGCCGAGTTGTTACAACAAGCGAGAGATCCTTTAAGTTCGGCTAAGCTAAATGGTTGATTGTAAGCCTCACTCGAAGAACCTTTGCGGTTAAGAGGCTGCCGCTCTTCGCGTTCCTTGAACTTCAGGAAAGTGTCTGTATAATGCGATTCACTTGATACATATTGAAAGTGTTCACCTAGACAATCCGCCTGGTCTTCCAGGCTATCACCTTGGCTACTTACTAAGGGTAGAGGATGTGACTCCCGGCCTATTAGTTTATTTACCCTATTCCAGACTTTTGTTTCGTCGGTGTATGAATTTATACTGGAAATGTACCTTTCCCAACTCTCTCTCTTTGCACGTCGACGCGTTCTTCTGCCCTGTGACTTTGCGTGTTTAAAATTTATCAGGTTTTCAGCTGTTGGGGAGTTGCGAAACAATCCCCAGGCTTTGTTTTGCTTTTTACGTGCTTTCTGGCATTCATCATTCCACCAAGGCAGGCGGCGTTTATTAGCTAGTCCATTAGTTTGTTGTATGCACCTTTCAGCAGCGTCAATGATAAAACCTGTTATATACGCCACAGCATCGTCTATGTTAAAAGAGGCGATGTCATCACGGCTTAAATATGTTATTTGTCGGAAAAGTTCCCAGTTAGCCGAGTCAACTTTCCATCGGGGAACGTGTGGCGAGCATCTATTGTGTTCTGTTAAGCCTAGCATAATTGGGAAGCGGTCGCTCCCAAAGGGGTTCTTGAGAACAGACCACTCCAGGTATGGCATTAGTGTACTCGATGCTATACTTAAGTCAATGGATGAATATGTGTTATGTGTAACGCTGTAATACGTAGGCTCTTTCTTGTTAAGTAATGATGCGCCTGAAGAAAACAGAAAATTTTCAATCAGGCGACCTCTCGCATCGCAACGTGAGTCTCCCCACAAAGTGTTATGTGCATTGAAATCTCCGACAACTATGTATGGCTCCGGAAGTTCATTTATGTAGTTTTGGAATTCGCTTTTATGTAGTTGATAATTGGGAGGGATGTATATAGAGCTGACAGTGACCAGCTTGTCAAACAACACCCCTCGGACAGCAACTGCCTCTAGGGGCGTACGAAGCTTTAGTTCCCGGCAGGCAATGCCTCTGTCGACTACAATAGCCACACCACCGGAAGACACGACTGTGTCATCGCGGTCCTTACGAAAAATGGCGTATTGTCGGAGAAAATCTGTTTGCGTGTGTTTGAGGTGTGTTTCTTGGACACACAGCACCTTTGGATTATACTTATGTAGGAGTTCTTTGATGTCATCGAGATTGTGGAGGAGCCCTCGGACATTCCACTGTAATATTTGTGTATCCATGTTGAATGTGGGTTTTGTGCTGTGTGTTAAGAAAGAGGAATTACTTCACAGAGCCCTTTCCGGGCGCCGTGATGCGGTGTTTTTCTTGTTTGGAGCGATCGCGAGACTCTCGCGGCTCCTTAGGCGCAAGTGGCGCCGTCTGGCTGGTTGTTGTGTCCATAGCCTCTTGCGAGGCGGTGGACACGCGCTCTTGCGAGCGGTTGGTTTGACGAGAAGGCCTCGCCTCGAGAGACGAGGCCCTCGAGGCCACCAGCCCGGAGGTTGATGGCCCCTTCTTGTGAGTTGGCAGAGCAGCGCTAGCTGCACCCGCCGAGGGGGCGGATGGCGTCGCCGCCGGCACACTGCGCGTGTGCCAGACAGCCGCCAGGGGCCGATGTGGCGCTGCCCCCTGTCGCGCCACTTCGGCAAAGCTGGTTTTTGGCAGGTACGATACCCGCCTGCGCGCCTCCTTGAAAGTTATGTTTTCTTTGACTTTGATCGTGACTATTTCTTTTTCTTTCTTCCAAGATGGGCATGACCGCGAGTATGCGGCATGCTCGCCATCACAGTTCACACAGTGTGGAGTGTTTTCGCACGTTTCAGAGGCATGGTCACCGGAACTACATTTAGCACATGTTTGTCGGCCTCGGCAGTTCTGTGAACTGTGGCCGAACCGCTGGCATTTGAAACATCGTAGAGGGTTTGGCACGTATGGCCTGACACGAAGCTTGATGTATCCGGCCTCGATGGTTTCGGGCAGAACACTTGAGTTAAAAGTTAGTATCAGGTGCTTGGTCTGGATTTCCTTGCCGTCGCGCCTCATCTTGATCCGTTTAACATTGATTACATTCTGCTCACTGAAGCCCTCTAGGAGTTCAGCTTCGCTCAGCTGCAACAAGTCATCATCTGATACAACGCCACGGGTGGTATTCATGGTACGGTGCGGGGTTACTGTTACTTGGATGTCCCCAAATGATACTAGATTGGGCAGTTTCTCATATTGTTTCACATCACGGAGCTCCAAGAGGAGATCCCCGCTTGCCATCCTGGATGCTTTAAAGCCTGGTCCAAAAATATCAGTCAAAGACTTTGAGACAAGGAATGGTGACATTGTTCGTACCGATTTGTTTGAGGTTTCAGAGTGAATAACATGAAAACGGGGGAAGTTATGCGTTTGGCGTCCAAAAAATTGGAAAACATCTTCGGTGCGCCCTCGTTTCAGACGGCGATCAGTGAGTGGGGGGAAAGAGCTTGCCATAAGTATTGATGAATGTTCGGCAGCAGCGCCAGCCACCCACCATGGAGCCCAACTAGGGGACGCTGCAATACCTGGGAAAGATTGGTCCTGCAAACGCCAGCTGTACGCCACTACTATAACCAAATATGGAATATCCAAGGTTGGCTAACCACACAAGGTTAACCCTAGCTGCCTGGGAAAACGGAAGTAAAAGGAAGTGAAAAGAAGACAGGATAGATTGAAAGTGAGACAGAAAGACGAAGATTTAAGAGGAGGACAGGAAAAGGCAACTGCCGATTTCCCCTGGGTGGGTCAGCCCAGGGGTGCCGTCTATGTGAAGCAGAGGCCGAAGAGGTGTGTTGCCTCCGCCGGGGGGCTTAAAGGTCCGAACACCCGGCATCAGCTCAACCTCCAGGATCCCCATTTCCCCAGACACGGCTAAGCCACGCACGGCTACACGCGGGAGGGTCCAACCCTCATGTGCTCGGGTACGTGGTGGCGCAACTCACCAAACGCCTGCTGACGCAGACGCCCCTGCGGGGCGCAAGTGATATTAGTTTGACATTTAACACGGATGGTGTTTCACTCTTTGAGAGCAGCAGCTACGGAATTTGGCCACTTCTTGCCCAAGTAAATGAACTGCAATATAAAGAGAGGGCTAATAATCTTATTCTAGCTGGTTTGTGGTTCGGTAAACAGAAACCCGCTATGAACACTTTTCTTTTACCTTTTGTGCTGAAAATGAATGAGCTTTCCTCTAGTGGTGTAAAGTGGCTGGACACTCAAGGCTGTGAAAGAGTCACAAAAGTGTATCCTGGTCCTTGCACGGTCGATAGTGTAGCCAGGAGCGAAGTTATGGGCATGACCCAATTTAATGGTAAACATGGTTGCGGTTGGTGCGAAGCCCAGGGCAAGTTGTTGCCCGAGGTAATGGCCACTGCCGTGTTTACCCTGCACCGAAATCTGTCCCTAAGCTGCGCACGAATGACTCCTTCATAAAGCATGCCCACAAAGCGAGAGCACAAAGACAGAAAGCAAGTTGTGGAGTGAAAGGCACAAGCGTTCTCACACTTCTGGCTTCCTTCACTTTTTGTTCTGGCTTTGTGGTCGATTATATGCATGCAGTATGCTCCGGTATTGTTAAAGCCACAACTTTGATATGGCTGAAGTCAAGGGCATCCCAGGGCTTTCACCTTCGTGATCGCTTTGAAGAGGTTGATGCAAGGTTGTTAGGCATACGTCCTGTCTGGGAAATGTCTAAGCTGCCAAGGTCTCTCAAGGATGTCAAATATTGGAAATCTGCCGACTGGCGAAACTCGTTACTGTTATATTCACCTGTTGTTCTATCTGGCTACATCCCTTCAAGAAATTTTAAGCATTGGTTGTGTTTTGTAGACATGATGCACTGTATGTTGAGTGACCGGATCGCACTTGAGAAATTACATGCTATAAAGATTCGAATGTTAAAGTTTCTGCGAGAATATGAGGAGCTCTATGGCCTTAGCAACATGACTTTTAATTCGCATTTGCTTTTGCACCTGGCTGACAGTGTGAAGGAATGGGGACCTCTGTGGGCTTACTCCATGTTCTCATTTGAATCTATGAATGGTAAGCTCATTAAGATGGTTAGAGGTACCAGGCATCCTGAAAGGCAGATTGTTAAAAGTTTTGTTTGATGCAGGCTCTGCCATTGTTATGGCATCATGTAACGAGAAGGAGCGCTGATGTTGATGACATTTTCCGAATGCTAGTGAAGGGATATAAGTTGAGGAAGAAGTGTGTGCGAAATGGAGAGGTTATGTTCTATGGCAAGGCTGTACACAGGAGTGATGGCATTTACTATAGGAAGATGTCAATAGGCTCCTTCACATTTTGCACTGTCGAACTTGACAAGTCAAAGAGAGTCAATTCTTTTGTTTTTGTGGATGATCACTTTGGCCGTCTAATTGATATCATTGCTGTTTGTTCCGAGGGGCATGCAAAATGCACATGTCTGAGGCACATTGTGCTCCGCATTGAAGTGTTCAGGGTGTGCGGCAAAGTGTTGGGCACATTTTCCAGGAACAGTTCTTGTCAATCTGTCCTCGCCAAATGCACTGGAGAGCACATCACAGTGCCTATGACTATTGTGCAAAATTGTGTTGCTGTAGTTTGCAATGGCAACACATATTTGTGCACGCTAAATGATAAGTTTGGTGTTGAAGCCATTTAAAGGGATGCTAAAGAGAAACATTTTTTGAACAGTTAGTACATTGCCCTTCCATAATACTGAAACAGCCACTCTTATGGTGAGATGTTTGGTAAGCCAGAAAATATGCAAAAACTAAAGACTGGTGGTGACACCGCCTTGAAGTTCCTGCACCAGGTCACCGTGACAGCATGGATTCCGACTGGGTCCCCTCAGGCCTAGCTAAATATTTATCGGTAAAAATGAATTAAACATAATTCTAAAAAAGCCAAAGTCTGAACTTAAGAAGTTTCAAGAACTTTTGCTGAACCACAACGGCTGATATGCAAGAATACTATGGAATCTATGACATCACAATGATGTACCGACCCTGGGGTATCAGCAAGAAATTCACAAATGAAACTTTGACCGTCATTTTCTCTTCGAATATAATTAACCTATTGCATCAAAATCAATTAGACTAGCGTTGTTTCAGAGTAACTTATTAATCTAAACTGATTCATTGTTTCTCTGTAGTATCCTTTTAAACACCCCTCAAAACAAGCTGTGAAATAAATTGGGCTTACAATACAACCATTGTCTGTAATACTCAAAGACCAATTTATTTTGTTCCATAGAAGCTATTCCCCAAAACATGTGTTGGTTCTTGTGTGTAGTACAGTATTTTGGAACTAAGCTGTGGTACAAAATGTTAGCCAAAAGTTCCCGGGCTGGTATCATGTGGGAGATAAGAAAAGCATGTGCTTCGCATAAGTGGATGTGTCCAGTGGTGGGATGATAGGAGAGTGTTCCAAGACTGGCAAACACTCTGGGACAGATGCTTTCAATCACACAGGGCCTACTTCTAGGGACGCTCAGCTTAAATCGTTCTGTACACCCAGGGCAGATGGAGAATCCAGAGAGGTGCTCGAAGGCATGCATGATGTACTGCGACCATGTCGCCCTGACCTATGGTCATCTGGACAATGGAGTGCTTTGCACAATGCAAGGCTGCACACTGCCCTGAACGTTACAAAATTTATCGCTAAGTACAGGAAAGCTGTACTAGTGCATCCTCCTTGCTCCCCTGGCCTCTCCCCACATTTTCTTTTATTGCGATAGCAATTATATGGACACTTTTACCGGATTTCTGCCGTCGTCGCCGTGAGGTTCCCTATAGATAAAATCTTCGCCGCGCGCCGTATGCCCGAGCGGAAGCGTGCGGGGACGCGCGCTATCACGGAGAGCGAACGCACTCAATCACCCACGCGCAAGCAAGGAAGCGGGAAGCCAGCGCTGGAGGGAGCGCGGGGGGGGGGGGGGGGGGGGGGACTTCTACGCTGCCAACAACCGCGCTCGTCGCTCGTCCGCACCGTCTCTTATCTCCACACGGCTCTGACCTTTATGCGCCGTGCATTCGCCGCTCAGTTTCCGTTGAAGCGATAGACCGCACGTACCTTCGCCCGCTGCTGCGGCGTATATATGCGCTTGCTGCCAGCGTTTTGACAGTCGTTGTCTGCAGTCATTCAGTGTGATCTATTCATGTTTGTGCGCGCTCATACCACGCTTGTTCAATCAGTTAGTAATAGTCGGGCCACATTTTCCAACGCACGCTACACATGCAATGCTGCCCGGGTCGGCAGTGCAGCGCTACAGGTGTGTCCCTTTGCACGCGCTGCCCACGGGGAGCGCTTCTCATCAACACCACCGTTTCACACGCGCCTCCTCGTGGTCATCGAGTCTCTCTTCATGTCGGTCTACTTACGCCGCAGCACACCTGCTTACTTATTTCTTCTGTTTCCACTGTAAGAGAGCCCTAATAGGATGCTGCATGGCGAGTGTTTAGGTCATTCAAGATGCCATGAAAGAGGAACTGAATGCGCTGTCAAAAGAGGCTTTCTCTAACTGCTTCCTAATCCTCGAGAAGCGTTAAATGCTGTGTGTGGACTGTAAGAGAGATTGCTTTATAGGGGAGCTACATAGATGATAAGTGTGGAACGTCTTTTTTTATGGACTCGGTCTTTAAACTTTATGGACAATGGTTGTAATAGGTTGATCACAATTTGAATTGCACTGCACCACCAATGTTGCACTGCATGCCGGTAGTTGCAGTCCTCTAGTTGCAGCAGAGTATGAAGTATGCTGATGTGCCCGGCCTTTTTGATTGTTTGCTGCTTTTGTCAATGCACTATGACAGTATTGGAAGTTCATCTCCTGTGTGCCTTGCTGCTCAACACTAAGAAGCCTTGGGATTTAATTTCCTTCCAAAAAACAACAGCAAAATTCGTTTTTAACTTGCATTAAGAGTAAGATTCTTGTGTTGTGTTATTCTGATTGATTTGATGTACCCCCGCAGTACCTGTAAAGGCAAAGCAGTATCAAATAAGTTACCCACCTTTTGTGGTAATTATCTCTGCTTTCAGTGTTCCTGCTTGTTATTTGATTCGTTGTGGTAAAGTCCTTTTTAGTTCGCATGGTGCGGCGAGCCTTTCCTCATCTCTGACTTGTGCAAGATAGTGCGGTCCTGCCCAGATGTGTTGCTATCACTTGCTGCGGAACTATTTGGAGATGCTTTAGCTAGTTCTGTGAAAAATTTATGCGATGTTGGTTCACACAAAGTCGTTGAGGAACCACTGTATAGCCTGTAGCCTTTGGGTGCAGCAGTAACCACAGTATCTGGAAATTTTTCTTGGCTGTACAAACATGCAATGTGAATCAGCTGCGGTGTGTGTACGTGTTGTGAACTACTTTGACTGTATTGGTTTCAACTCGACAAAGAGCAGGAGTGTCTGTGGATTGCTAGTGTGAATTGCAAGATCTTCTCACTACCTGATCAATTGGCATGGAAACGAGCATGGGAGTGCTCATGTACAGACAACCCAATGCAACACTGAGATGTCTAAGTGCCAGTCGTTATATAATATTTGCATCAGCTACCGACGTAGTTCTCATGCATTTCAAGTCTACTATGTCATGCCTATGTTGGCCTCCTGTATGATGGCTTTGCTCAGCACAGCATTCAGGGCATTTGTTAAACTAACATGATACATAAGCTTTGTGCTTGGACATTACCTATAGGTCTATAGGAAACCACAATGAGTAAACAACATTTTGTGCCGTTCTCTGTCTCGTGCATAATCTATGGAAGTACTATTTTGCAAAATGATACCTTGACAGCATTCACTACATATCCACTGAGTGTGCATTCTCGTAATGCAAGCAACCTTTTCAAGAGGTTGTACTTGTGTACCATAGTTGTTTTATTTTTGTCTGTTGTGTCGTGAGTTGTTAATAGACATTAATTTTGAGCTCTGTTTATTTGGTCTATGACATGTTTTCGTGAGGCATTTTAAGGTATACGTAGTTTGCACATGCTTCACTTCTGGTCTTTTCTGCAAGTGTATCTATTGCCATTGCTCGCGCTCCCCCCTATTATTGATCAGAGGTTCCTACTCGTGTCATGATCATGTCAATTTGCACTATTGTCAGTTGTCTTTTAAAAAGAAGTAACACTGCCCTGAAGCCAAACTATGCAGAATCAGGCATATACTATAGGCCCGTTTACCAAAAGTGATAACAGGGCAGCATGAACTGATAGCGCTGTAAAAAAAGTCAGTGCCTTGTCGCTAGCCCGGATAAGTCGGTATCGTTTTCAGAACATGTACATGTATTACCTCTCTTATTTATTTAAGCAATAGATTCATGGTTGAGGACTCGGCAAGGGACAAAGAAAGTGAGACTAAAAACAGTACTCAGCTCACTTGCTGTGTTTGTCATATTGCTGTCTTCGTGGTTGTCTTAGACTGCCCCCAACCATGAACCTAAATCAGCCTACCCAATTTGTTGCTCTCGTGAACACAAATATTGTAAACTAAAGCTAATTAGTAGCATCCAATTACTCATGTCTAACTGCTGCAGTTATACCCAAAAACAACGAAAGCATGGAAGGGTACTGGAAGCTTAAAAGTTTTGCGGCTGCCCCTTGGGCTTCATAACACTATACTATACTCGCTTCACACAGGCAGGGTGCACTTCCCATCTAGTAAGCCAGAACTCGCAGAAAGGAGTGGACACATGAGTTAAAGCGTGTGTTTTGCACACACACATGCCCACACACAAAAGATAAACTGCGCGCGCATGTTTGAATCTGTGTGACAGGCAAGTCTTCTGTGAACCAAGAAAGTTTTCACTGCCGCACGCAAAAAAACGTGCTTTCATTGACTTTTCTCACTGAGCAAGATGATAAGGTGCGCCTGATGGCAGGTTCTTTGCAGCTAGGTTCTTAACTAAAACAATTGTGAGCCTACCGCAATTTATAGATCTTAATTTCTTGCAGAGTCATGTTATTCGTAGGCAGCACCACGTAATTATAATTATATTTACATGTGTCATGACTGAAATCATCTCTATCTGTAGCTGCATATGCACCAACATGAGTTTGTACAGGTCACGCTGTTTCAAATTTTGATTTTTACTTTAGGGACCCTTTTAGCGGAGCGGTTTTTTGCCGCACGTGGCCTCAGCGACAGTGCACGAATGCAAAACCATTACTGCTTCTATCTTGCTTCTGTGCAATCAGCTGTCAGAAACGCAACTGAATTTTCACTTACACACTGTGCTCCAATCATGCTGGATTGAATTGTGTGAATTGAATACGTGTGCAATAGTTGGCTACAAAAAGTGACTGGCATATGAAGGAATGGAATGAAGCTGTGTGGCCAAGTTCGCGGACTCCTGTTGCAAATGTCCATACGTGTTACCAGCAGTTCGAAATGTTTGGCTTTCCTCGAGGATACAGCGTTTCCTTATCTGCCAGCATTGTTTTGCGAACCTTCACAGAAAAGGCTTCATTCAGCCCCAGAACGTCGGCGAGAGTGCGTACCGCTCGTGGAACAATGAAAAAGGGAGTAACGCCACTTCCTGTCATAGTAAGTTTCGCGCACAGTATCTACACACATCTACCCCAACTGGCACGGAAATTTTTGCCCACTCTATCGCCAGCGTGTCAAGAATAAGTGAATTGGTGTACACTTGAATTTATGCACATAATAAATGACGGACTACACCGATAGCGCACAAATGGGCGAAGCTGAATGTTTCGTGACGGTCCACAAGAGCAAGCGAGTTGCTATAGCGATAGCACATCGTTGCTACAAGATATTACAAATTACAAAACAGCTATGTTTCAAGCCTTGTGCGCAGCAAGACCAAATCTATTGGAACTGAGCACATGCACCCACGAGGGAATTAGGCAGAAAATAATCTGATAGTGACTGGGGGGCACCAAGCAACTTTACTCAGTCAGAAACGTGACAAGCTGCTGGTCAAAATATTTGCCAAATAAGTAACACAGCAAAACACTAATCCTGATTCAATTCAAAAGCGGAATGTTTGGATAGCTTGGAATACATATTTAGCCCCGCCTTTAGAACAAGCACCATATACACTGCTCGCCCCTTTTGAACATAACTTATAAGCTCCGAAAGCGCTTTTGCATGTTCTCTGAAGCTGTGGCCAAAGCTTCGTGTCGACCACCCAGTCACGATTTACGATATCTCCCGGAACAGAGGTTTGCTTAACTGCATCGGTGTAATACATTCATTGTAAACACTGAGGCAAGCCATGGATGCATCACCATGTGATCAAACATGGCAGTGGCCACGAGATCGCTGTGAAAAGGGCCAATAGTGAGCTTGCGTCAGCCGCATGAGCCTGTCTGTACAAAGGGCAAAATTCCGGGCTTCTAATTTTTCTCATTGCACAGCTCCTAGACCTATAATGATGTGGCATGTATGCATTGAAGTGAGCGGGAAACACGGAGCATAATACAAGCGAAGTACCTAGCAATGGCGGAGAGACGGTGAATGTGACGTCACATGTAAACTGTGTATACAATTTGATGAAAGCAAAATGAAGAAGTGAACATGTACTATCTTGTGAGTACTATCTTTCATTGACTGTAGTTTGGGCAACCTTTCTCTTTTTTGTTAAGCTATGTCCTTCTTAAATTGCCCTATATACCATTTCATCCTTGTATTTTATTTTATTTATCTGAATAAGAGCAACACATTTTTCTCCTAAAATGTTGTTACCACCTGTTTAATGCTCACGTGTAGTTCTGTAATTGTACAGACCAACTGTGTTAATAAATGCAACAATACGAGTCGTGCAGGATAGTATACAAAGGTAATAATTGACAACTTGCATGTTTGCACCTAATCTAGTCTACCACAATGTGTTTTCTAGATAGCTGTTATACTTTGCTGTTAGCTGTGTGCTTTCATTGTATTTTGTTCAACACATCAAAATTGGCGTAAAAGTGTCCAGACTTGGCGATTCAGGCTTTTAAATCTTAAGTGTTTGTTCTTTTTGGTGTAGTGATTTTGGTCATTTCCTATTAACTCATGCCTTGTGTGAATTTTTTTGTCTTTTGTGATTTTTTTTGTTGCACTAATAAATACTGTGTGCACAAGTGTAAATGTGGGAAAAAATAAATTTTGTCTGGTTCTGTGAATGAGAATGTTTACCAGTACTATTTTTCTAGTTTAATTTACCACCAGTGGTAGCACTGCTGCATAGGGCTCCATACAAATTTAATGTTGGAGCCCATTCTAAACTTCACATTTCAACCTACCAAAGCTTCTTGAGGGAACAAAAATATTTTTGTTGGTAAATGAAAGAGCAAGTACACATATTCAAGTACAATATAATACTATAATAGGAAGTACAATATAAGATCAAACTTGTTTATTTGTGTATGATACTGAGGTTTTTATAACAATGATAAGCGTAGTCTGTGTGCCTAGGTGGAATATAGGTAAACATATTCTGATGGGACTAGTGCAGCTTTTCACTTTTCTGAAACCAGTATGCGATAGTTTTCTGTGGCTTAAGTAAACATACTTTTGACAGTATATGACTGGTTGAAAATGTAGGCATGTGCCACGAATAAAGCACTCATTCCAATTTCGCTTGTAAATAATACATCTGACAAAATTATTTTTATAAGGAAAGCTTATTCACCACCAGACGTATTCAGCGTGTACGTATGCTTTCACAAGAAGAATAAGCATGCGAAAATTCCCATACTTTAATGCTACGAGCATTCTTGGGGAATTCACCCAGTTTATGCGTATGCCTGCGCCGAAACTCTTTCCCACCGTCTTGGGTCACTGGGTAGTCCATTGTCAAATGGGAAGGGCATCCGGTTGTGATGAGGCAACTGGGTTCAAAACCAACCTTCGGACTAACTATAGTCACTGCCTATGTAACTCTTGGTATGTGGAGCTCTTCAGTAAAGCTCTCTGATGCCAACTTGGGTCATAGTACCATTGTTAAGTGCTGCCCTCCAATGAACTTTTTTTATGCTAACTTGGATCACTGGGTATGTGCCGCTCTTTAACCTCTTTGATGCCAACTTTGGTCACTGGATATGTTTTACTGGGTATGTGCCACCTTCTATAATGATCATTATATAAAACATAATTACCCTTAATCTTAACATGCATTGCTAATAGCATTAAAGATGCCAATCATCTCTAAAGGATGGTTGCACTGCCACCTTTCTTAGTTTGCACTCATATGTCTCCCTTTGTTTTCCTCACTTTATCCCGAAGAGATTCTAAGAGTGCTAAATTTTCTAATGGCTGTTTGCTTCTAAAGATAAATAGCTTCTAATTTGTTTGCAGTTCTTTCATGTGTCAGCAAGAATAACTCTTTTACTAATAAACATTTTAAATCAACTGTGGTACACTCGTTTCTTATATAGTTGGCTGTGCAATGAATTATCAAAAATAATTAACATACAGCTTCTGAAATGGCTTCATTTTATAGTAATACATGCCTACCAGAAGAGCATTTTTTCCCAGGTATTTCATCATTTCATTCCCAGGATCTTTCACATGATGTTAGTTGTAATTGTTTCATTACACAGATCTATGTCTACCCTGTGTGACTGCCAAACATCGAGTATGGTGAGCTAAATTTAAGTGATATAATGGCTGGCATGACAGTGATCCTGCTAACATTTTAAGTAATGAAATCAGAATGCATTGGGTGCATGCTAACGAACTCCGTTTTTTTTTTACGACTTGGCGGCATACATACTCTGTGATGAGCTTTGACATTAGCAATACCACAAACAATCTGCCTACTCTTCTCATCAGAAATCCTATGATGCATTGGCATTTGAGTCTCTGATGTACTTGTGATCCTAAACAACATCAGGCGATGCATTTCTGATGCCTGTCTGATGACACATTAGAAATGCATAACGTCCTCATCAGAAACTCGTGGTTCATTTTAATAAGGGAAATTGAGGAAGAGATATTTGGTCTTTGTTTATGAATTTCTCCGCTAATAACTCATATATTTGCACCCAAGAAAAACTGCATGCATTCCTGAAGGTCCCTCTTTTATTCCAGCTGAACTTCTTGTTTCTCTTTAGTGTCCCTTTAAGTGGACGGCTCTCGCTTCAACAGGCGCCGCCATCTTGCCCTACGTACGGAATCCCTTGCGTGCGTTAACGTTGCACGCTATAATCCGGAAATAGCGTACGTACGTAAGAGTCCTGGCTACGTTTACGTTCTGCGCATGTGCAGTTTGCAGCACGCAACGCTAACGCTAAATCCTTGCGTTTGCTGTTTTCCGCTATACTAAAACTCCCTAATGGCGCGAGCGGAGAAGCCGGAGGGCATACACCGGAGGGCAGTGCGCGTGCGTAATGGTGACTAGACGACCGGGCATCGTCCTTGCCTGGGCTGCTTTTGGCGAAAGTGAGCGCCAAATCACACACTCTCTGACAACTTCAACGGTGAGTGGCGTGGCATTTCGTGCGCAGTGCCGTGGCCCCTGTATCAAACATTCAAGAAAAAATTGATGATCTGGAAAACCGCTCCCGCAGGTCCAACGTCCTCTTTTTTGGCATTCGTGATTCTGATAAGGCCGAAACTTGGGAGGTCTCAGAGCGTCTTGTTAGCGAGTTTTGTTCTAACAAACTTGGGCTTACTGTGTCTTCTCTAGCCCGGGCCCACCGCATAGGCCGTTTTTCTGAAAACAAAAACCGGCCTATTATTGCCAAGCTTTTCAACGAAAAAGAAGTCGAATCTGTGATGAGCAAGGGCTTTAAGCTAAAAAATACGGACTTCAGTATTTCACGTGATTATTCTCAAATTGTTCGCGAGAAACGACGTCAACTGCTCAGGTTTGCCAAATCAGAAATAAAGGAAGGCGACAAAGTACGTTTGGTTTTTGATAAACTATTTATCAATAGCGTGCCTTATGTTTGGGACAATGCGGCCAGTTGCGCAGTACGGGTGTCTGACCAGTGACGCATTCCTTCCAGTCCTCCGAAATTAGCTGCCAAATCACCCTCGCGGTCACGCACTCAGCGCTGCGACGATTTGATTACTTGTTTTCTTTACACTAACATAAGAAGTATTCTTCCCAAAAATGTGGCTCTTTCTTCACTAATCGATTCATGCGGCTCGTCTATCATCGCACTTACAGAGACTTGGTTAAACAACACGATCCCAGACAATGTCGTTTTGCTATGTGACTCCGTTTTTAACTTATTTCGTTGTGACCGCGGGGACCGTAGGGGTGGCGGTGTACTTCTTGCCATCAAGAAAGAGATAACTGCTGTGCTTATCGATGTCGCGTCATGCATAGAGTCAGTGTGGGTTCGTTTGAAATGCGGCCCAACAGATGCCATTATTGGGGTGATTTACCGTCCTCCTAACACGATCACATCATTCTCAAGTGAACTCTGTCTTGTGTTAAGCGAACTTACAGTACGTTTTCCCAGTTCTAGCTTACTAATACTAGGTGACTTTAACTTTCCTGTAATTAATTGGTCCGCATTAACAGCCCCAGGTAGTGATCCAGAAGCTCAGGCTTTCCTTCAGTGCTGCCTTGATTTCTCATTGCAGCAACTTATCTCCGAACCCACGCGTCGTTCCGCCACTTCAGCCAATGTTCTCGATCTTATCCTAACCAACAATCCTTACATTTGCTCCAATATTGCGCACTTAGAAGGCCTTTCAGATCATTCCATAATCACCGGAAATGTGAACTTTGTGCCTCACAGAAAATCAACGCGTACTAAACAAATCAGGTGCTACAACCGAGCAAACTTCGGTGAAATAAACGCCGAGTTGGCAGTCTTTGCTGAACACTTTCTTCACGATTTTCGAAAACGTTCAGTGGAGGCCAACTGGAACCTGTTCAGTAAAAAACTTGCTGCTCTTGTCGACAAGTACATACCTATCATTAGCATACCATGCACCAACACTGCGCCTTGGTTTAATAGCCATCTACGTCGCCTTAACAATAAGAAGAAACGCCTGTACAGACAGGCCGACTTAAACAGGCAATCCGATTCCTGGCAACGCTACAAAGCCTGCGATAAGGAATATCAGTCGGCACTGATATCTACTCGTCGCCATTTCTTCTCACACGATCTACCATCAATGTTAACAAACAACCCTCGAAAGTTCTGGCAGACAATCAATCCTTCTAATAAACCCGATATAACCCTAACCGATGCAGCAGGAGACAGTATTCCTGCAGCTGAATGCGCTGAAGTATTCAATAAAGCATTCACATCAGTTTTTAACAGAGAAGAGGCTTTTTTAGCCCCCAACACAATGAATATTTCAAACACCTCAATGTCCGAAATAATTATTAGTGAGACCGGTATCTTATCTTTACTAACGAAACTTAAAACTTCATCAGCCTCTGATCACCTAGGTTTCAACAACAAAATACTCGTGAATTCATCAGAAGGTATTCATCGCATCTTGTCCGCTATTTTTTCACAGTCTCTTTCATCTGGTTTCGTTCCAAGCGACTGGCGGTATAGCTAAGGTCGTGCCGATTTTCAAGTCTGGGGATCGTTCTTTGCCTCTCAATTATCGTCCCATTTCATTAACTAGCACAGTTTGCAAACTCCTTGAGCATGTGATTCACTCCCAGGTTATTAACTATTTAGAAGAACATAACATCATCTTTAAGTACCAACATGGTTTCCGTAAAGGCTACTCGTGCGAAACGCAACTTGCTGGATTCATCCAAGACCTACATTCATCTGTCGATGCTGGTATTCAAGTCGATTCCATATTTTTAGATTTTTCAAAAGCTTTTGATAGGGTACCTCACAATCGGTTATTAACAAAGTTAGCACTGCTTAATATTCACCCTCTTGTTTTAGCATGGGTAAACATTTTCTTTCTTCAAGGTTTCAGTTTACCACTGTCAATAACCATAATTCTTCTTTCAGCCAAGTACACTCTGGCGTCCCACAAGGAAGTGTACTTGGTCCCTTACTTTTCCTGATATTCATTAACGATTTACCTAACTCTGTTTCGTCCCAAATCAGACTTTTCGCTGACGATTGTGTAATTTACCGTAACATTTATTCTAATGATGATTGCCTTGCCCTACAACATGACATTCACTCAGTAACAGCATGGTGCTCTACCTGGCTCATGCAACTTAACCCTTCCAAAACAAAATGCATGTCTTTCACTAACCGTAAGTGTGGAATTCCAACCGCATATACCTTAAACAATAATCCACTTGAGTTGGTAACCACTTATAAGTATCTCGGTGTTCACATTTATTCCGACTTAACATGGAACCATCATATTAACCTTACCGTTGCATCCGTTAATCGGTCATTAAGGTCTTTTAAAAAATAACCTAAAGCATGCTCCTTCCCACCTCCGATCACGTGCTTATACCACTCTAATCCGGCCTAACATCGAATATGCTTCGGCAATTTGGGACCCACATCAAGCATATCTAATAAATAGCATTGAATCACTGCAGAACCGCGCAGTTCGTTTCATCTATTCTGATTATTCACGTCATACCAGCGTCACAGCATTGAAGAAACGTGCCGGCTTTCAAGAACTATCCCTCCGCCGTAAAATTGCACGTTTATCACTTTTTCATAAATTGTATCATCACTCAACTCTTCATAACGACTTTTTTTGTTTGCTATCTGCTATTTTTGATAGACGCGACCATCCTTTCAAAGTCAAGCGCGTGTCATGTCGTTCATTTAACTATGCACATTCATTCATTCCACGCACTATAACTGACTGGAACGCTTTGCCTCCACGTGTTGCTACCACCACACATCACGATAAATTTTTAAATCTACTGTCTGCCAGTGCTACAGCGTAATCATTGTGTATATTGTTATCTGGACGTGCATCGGTTTTTTTTTTACTTCTATGATGATTCTCGTTTTGTTTTTGTTTTTTAAATAAATTTGTTTGCAGGTTGTATAGCTGTTATCGATCTGTATAGTGTTGCATAGTGTTATGACTGTATAACGAAATTCTAACTTGTTAGTATAGTTTCACATGTGTTCTCTTTGTTGTTGTATTTGTGCCCCCCCCCCCCTATGTAATACCCTCGGTTGCGAGGGCCTTTAGGGGTATTTTGTATAAAAAAATAAATAAAAAATAACAAGGTCGTTTCACGCCTTAGACTTCAATCGGGTGACGGAGAAAAACAGCCTTTTTTTCACGTTCCTGGAAATCCGCAACAATCTTTTTGACGGCAATATAGTGTTTGTCGTCGTTGTGCTCTTTCATCTTTTCATTCTCTACAGAGAGCTTTCTTAGTAGCCCCCCGCACTTCGAGCGCTGGTAGGCAACCTGAGCCCGAAGCCTTTTCATCATGACCAGATAGTGACTAGCTCGGTAAGCATTGTTACTGGTGGTTTGTGTTGAAGCACTTTGTCTCTCCTCCGTTACCTTCTCCCTGGCACCAAAATATTCATGAGCAGGCAACAGCGACTCTGCTTTTCGCTTTGATGAATTCCCAGGAGCTGGGGATCACGACATGCAGCGTCCCAGCTGGCACAATGTAGGACGGATAGAGTTTGAAGATGGTCGGTACAGCTCCCACAAGCAACTTCCGTATTCGGCATCTGGGAACATAATCGCTCTCATTGAAGTGTTTGCTACACACTACAGTTTACAGTTGATGAGCACTTGTCGTTGATGACGAGATTTTCACGGGAAATGTTTTTCCGCCCCTTAGAACACAATTTCGCATCGCTAGGAAATTGGTGAAAGGAAACACCCGGCGTCTTCCCCTGTTGAGATTTGCAAAATGGCACACAACAGTACACCATGGCTACAGTGATCGCGTTTGAGGCTCAAGGAAGACGACGCTTTCACGCTTGCAACGATCCCACGGAGAAAGCTCACAAATTCAGCTGCAAAAGCTGGCACACAGTAGGTAGTACACGAGGGATCGGCGACATAGGCATGCTGCTTCAGACGCCGCCGTCAAGCACAGAAGTGGTGAAGTAATTGCGCCACAAAAGCAGACCAAGCAGACCACACTCATGTCGTGGGCATCAGCGGACAAGTGTGATGAACGTTGTGCGCACAAGAATCTCACCAGTCGCGGGACACCAGCATATAATAAAGAGCCAACTTGACAGCAGCTACTGAAGAAAATGGCAGCAGCAAAACCAAGCCCGCGCTAGGTGGCTAGAATCTAGCTACCCTACCCGCGCTATGGTGGCTACCCGCGCGACCCTTCGCTCCCACGGACACGGTGAGGTGGTAGCGACCTCTTGCGGCGAGCCATCGAGCTACTCGTCAGAAAAAAAATACATTGACTCCCGTCGCGTTGCAAAGGCCGTAAGGGAGCGCGGAGGAGAGTCGAGTCCGGCCGTGTCTGAACATAGATAAGTCTTTCGTTTACAAGGTGCGGACAGAACTGATGCCCCAATGGTGAAAAATTGCTCGGCCCAACCTCGGCCATATGTGCAATGGCCAACCACGGATTGCTCGGGCCAACCTCGGTAAACGAGGTAGGGCCGTGCTTGGGGATGAACATCGGCCGACTTTAGGTTGCCGCTGTAAGGCCGACCACTTATGTGGACTTCATGCCTAGCATTGCCCATGCAATCTTCTTGGTTGACTGAACGTAGGGCCAATCATGCCAACCTGGCCGATGCAATGCCTCAGATGGCCCATGGTAGTTTTTCGGTTGCCTATACATAGGCCACTCACTGTTGCCAACATGGCCGATTTAATGCCTCACATGGCGCATGGTAATTTCTTGGTTGGCTCTTGTATGTCAATCACTGTTCCCAACCTGTCCGATGTAATGTCTCACATGGCCCATGGTAATTTTTGGGTTGGCTCTACATTGGTCAACCACTGCTACCAACCTACTTGCTCAACTCTACTTGCTTAGTCAAATAAAACACAGTGCATCACATGGAACAAAAATTTATTTCAAAAATTTCACAGAGTGGTTCTGATGACTAGAATTATGAGATTGTTGATACTATTGTGCATATTCTTTTGCTTTCCGTGCACAATAAAAAATAAGTTCGAATGCTTATTAAAATATGGACAACGGCACGGCCACACTGGCCGCCATCACGTTTCGCTACAAAAACATTACTCTGTATCGTCACACGGCCTGCTGCAGCCCTTATCTAGGGCACCTTGGCACCTCTCATTGCGTCCGCCCTCCCGGTCAGTGGCACCAATCCGCCAACGCTTGATAAGGGCACTTGTTTTCAAACACACACCATCGTGGTTTGCCCTTGTATAACCTGCAACAAGTTAAAGAGGCATATAAGGGTACTGCAGCAGCACTCTCTCAAATGAAGCCATTTGAGTGCAAAATAAGGAGCTATTCAGATCTACGATGTAGCTATACTACAAGGTATACCTGCCCACAACAGAGGCATGGTGAAAAGATGACCCACACATAAACATAATAGGAGCACAATATGCTGCTGCACGAAGTTGGCATGATTTGGCCAGTTTATAGTAAAACACAAGGCTTCGTGTTGTCAGTGAGTATATGGCGGTCATTTACATGTTGGAGCAACCATTTTTTTGAATAAAATTTCTAAGGCCCATGGTCACAGAGCGAAACAAAAAAGAGCAAAACAACTCACATTTCCCTTAAGGCAATATGCTACAAACTTATTTATATGTGGTAACGCTGAAGCATTGCACATTCTTCACTCTCCAAGAGATACACATGATGTACCAAAACCAAGTACTTACTAAGAATAAGATCACTGACCTTCTGCAGCTCTGAAAAGGATTGTTTCTGCCCACGAGAGCCTTTCCAGCTGAACTTGAGGGCGGTAGATTTTGTAAAAATCGTAACAGGCACCGCACAGTGTCCTGCACATTTGTGCCACCAAAACGTGTAAAGTAGGCAACCTGCAAGGTAAAGTAAAAACAATTATCCTATAGTTAAATGGTAATTCAATGACATTAGCTATTAAACTCAAATTTCAATCAAACAATTGGATATTGAAAAACGAAGTACACATTGTCTTATGGCCTAATAATATGCAGTTTAACAACTGCTGCTGTTGACCATTATGAAAACTATGCTGGCATTGTCTACAAGCTGGCTGCTTCAATTCCGTGCTGTGAAAACTTGGCTGAAAAACTCTGGCTGTTCCTTCAGTTGATCCTATGGCTGCCCACAGGCACCGGTTACTGCATATCTCAGCAGCTAATTTTGCACATCTTGCAATCATCTATGCACTTTTCGAATCTTTGAATATTTTTCTGCAATTTGCCTGAAACTGCTTTCGTCATATACGTCATGCTTTTGCCATTATACTGCTGTGACACTATGCACTATAATATTGACAATTTCTCAGTGGTATTGAGACACCATCCATCCTAAGCAGATTATCTATAAACTCTACATGCATCTAGTCTGTCTTTGTAATGTTCTTGCATATTTACTGCCATTGTAGCAAGAACGAAGGTAATAGTGACTACGGCTTGCTTTGGTTACCAGCTCTTCCACTGCAGCCAACATTAAAGCTATATTACTACAAAGGACTCAAAGCCAAGATATTTCCTTGATGAACTGAAGCATCTTTACCTCCATACTGTAACCAACTTTTGCAAATGGCTTATAAATGGATTATTTTAAAGAAACATGTTTAGTACCATGTGCCCCTGTATCAGTATAAAATGGTACATATGTGGTAAAGCTATTACAACTTTTGCAAGTGGCTTAACAGTAATGATTTCACAGAAACCCCTATTTAGTCACACGTGCCCTTCTAAATCTATCAGTATAAAAATGTACTTATGTGCTAAAACAAGTATGTGCATATTGTTGACTAGAAACATGATACAATAATGCAGAATGTATACACCACACAAATAAAGTGGCATCTGTGGTATTCAGTATTGAGCCTCATTAGTACACCTTACTTCATGAACAAAATGATAGCACATCTTACAAGATCCTCCAAGTTTGCGTCGATAGAAAGATAATTTTCTAAAGCGAATATACCTGTAGCATTCGATGCTAGCAGCTTAGGGCACTTTTCAGGTAGCGTGGCGATTCTTGTTTTGAACGATTTAACAGATGTCTGCAGCTTCTTCGGTTCCATTATTATCTGAATTTGGTTTTTAAAAACATTCTTCTGAAATGCTGAAAAATCAAACACACTAATGTTACAAAAACGAAGAGGAAGCTTTAGCTAGCCCCCTCCCATTTCACTATTCAAATACATGGAAAGCGCAAAATTGTTTTGATGAGGAAAGCGGTTGTCAACCAGCAAGCACCCCACAACGAAAAAAGAGCACCTCGCGACTTCTACAGCACCAGTCAGAACCTTGCCCCGAGCTATACCTTCATCTAATTGCTTAATTTTAGTACTTTCTTGCGAATATATTATTAAGCCGAACACTTTCTTTTACGAAACTTCGACTTCTGACTTGCTTTGGAGATGCGGACCGGAAGATTCCGACAAGATCATGACGGCTTTCGTACACGCTCCAAAACCGGCGCGGCAGAAGTGTGGGTGAGCGTGGGTCCAAGCGTAGCCCATGGTTCGCGTATCACGTTTGCAATCGCTAAACGCTGCATATTTCTAGTTCGAGCTTTCTTAATTTAAAATAACTTACCTTAATGGGATGTCCACTCGAGTTCTTGCGAATGCACGCTTTTTTTGAAAAACTCGGTTAGCCAGTTTGCCTTCCGAAAAAACGCGGGAAACCAAGCCTTCTCAGAGGCAGCCGATTGTAACCGTTCTGCCTGCCGTTCGCGCTTTGTTTGCTGCGGGTAGAAGTAAGCCGAAGCTGCATTTTCACACGCACAAAAGCAACAATAAACATAACGCTCATTTGATAAAAAATAGATTGCTTTGATAATTTAATCGTACAAACTTTTGTTTACATTGAAAAGGTATTTTTCTTAGTAAGTGAAAATACGAAACTATTGGCGATTGTGTATGCTCACTGTGAATACCTGTTCCTACCTTTCATATAGCGTTTATAAGCGGAGTGGTGGCGGGGTCTTTGTAACGGCGCGGCCGTAGTTTACGATTGTTTACGATCGTCAAGCGAATAATGTCGTATCGTACGTTTTGTGCAATAATGCTTGAGTATATATATTGACCCGCGCGCGCTGGGACCAACCACGGTCGGCCACATGTCTTGGCACGACGTCATTCCAACTTAGGACGCCGACCACATCTTTATTAAACTGGTAAATGGTCCTGCTGCGTTAATGGCCCCACGTCTCTGGCCAACTTTCTACCAGCGTGGTCGATCCCCTACCAGGGCCCGGCATTTGCCCACATATGGCTGGCCGAGATCATCGGCAGCCAACTACTTACCAATGCTTTTCCAGCCGTCGGCCACCGGCCAAACGCGCTTGGGGTGTTCTGGCGGTGACGTGGCATCTGTGGCAAAAAGGAAAAAGGAGTCAGCGGTCAGACGTCGTCAGAACCCCTGATTTTCTCGGCTGGAAGTCATCGTGAGTGACGACCCAGGGAAACAATGCGGGCCATTGCAAATGAGCTCCAATTCACAAAGTCGACTGTCAGGCTCGCTGTGCACGAGGACTTGAGTTACCATTCCTATGTCATGAGGAGGGGGCAATTCATGTCCGATAAAACTCGGGAGAATCGTCTACTCCGGTCCAAGCGCTCGCTAACAAGCTTAAAGGGACACTAAAGAGAAACCGGAAGTTGAGCTTAAATGGTAGATTATCCTTTCACGATAACAACCATACCATTCTTACTGCAAACAGATGTTTAATAGGCGAGAAAATAGCGAAAAACTGAAGGATAGGTGCTGACGCCCCTTCGAATTTTCAGCACTACACGTTCTGACGTCGGAGATTACAAATGCAGGCCGGTCGCGATTGGTCGAGAGCGATTTATCGCTGTTAATAAAACGCAAAATGAAATACACCTTAAACGTACATAAACAGCATTTGCCAACTTTTTAAACCGTTTCAAGCGAGGAAGTACAAGTTTAGCACAAAATTAAATAAATAAGAAAAAATGGCATGGCGATACATCAGGTCGTCATAGTTTCGTAGTTTCGTTTTTGGTCAATGCATCGTCGAGCGCGCCTGTTCCGCTCTACGGTGTTTGGTTGCGTGTTGCGTGGCTCAAAAAACGTTGACTTCGCGGGAAACAGCCAGAAAATGCCTCGTGTGTGTAGTGTTGAGGGCTGTATAAATGGCCCAAGGCGCTTGCTCAGGGGCAGCGGCAGTGTTGACTCGATTGTGTCCTTTCATGTGGTGTCGCGCGGTGAGCCCCGGCTCCCCGGCGTTCGCAATGGCTCAGTGCTCTGCCGATGATAAAACGGCAAAAGAGCCAGAGAAACCGATGGTGTGCTCTCTGCATTTATCGCCCTCGGATTATGTGTATAATCCTGCCCTCGGAAAGTATCTTGGCGTGCCCCAGAGGCCAGTCCTTTCTCGAGCAGCTGTTCCCTCAATGCGGCCTTCATCAAACCCCCTTCCGGTGCCCCTGCAGCAGCAAACTGGCGGCTCGGTGAGTGCTGAATGTCATTAAATAAAGCCATGAAATAACCACACCAAGTACGTGCGCAACTTTCTACGCTTGTTCTGTCGGCAACATCGTCGCCTGGCGGACCGGATGCTTCGCCTTCCGTCGACGAAAACGAAGCTCTCCGCCGGCGCGGCCGGCGGTTCACCGCCATCGCACGCGGAAACACCTACCGCTCGAGCACGGAGGATCATTTCGCGCTCCGTTTCACTGAATATCGCTGAAATGCAGTCCTGCTTCTCTAGCGAGCTCTTCGGTGCAAGGTTCAGCTGCAGCAACGGTATCCATCGCGGCGATCGCAAACGCAGCGACCATGCATGCAGCCATGATGCATCCAGTGCCTCGGCCGTTTACGCAAGCGGTGACGTATCATGGCGCATTCTGATTCGCCGAGAGCAATGAAATCTGTGACGATACTGCTTCAGCGCCAGATCTGGGGTGAGAGAAATTGAGGAAGAGATATTTGGTCTTTGTTTACGAATTTCTCCGCTAATAACTCATATTTTTGCACCCAACAAAGACTGCACGCATTCCTGAAGGTCCCTCTTTTATTCCAGCTGAACTTCCTGTTTCTCTTTAGTGTCCCTTTAAGAGACCTGAGGAGCCTGGAATGATGTTTTTTTTTTTCAGATGAAAAGGACTTTGAGACCAAAAAGTTCACCGCCGTAAAGACAGGTGGCTTTTCGCAAGCACTAATGAGGTGCCTACAGTGATGCACACAAAATGCGTGTCATCTGTGATAGTGTTAGCCGTTGTGAGCAACGAGGGTGACATCATGCCGCCACACTTTTTTGCATAATAACTCCGCCTTAATGTTCCCGTGTACGTTGAGGTGCTTCCCACCGTTGTAAAGCCCGGGATAGAGACTGTTTTGAAAGGAAGCTTTCAGCAAGATTCGGCTTCTGCCCAACACCAGCCTGCGTCACCCAGGAGTGGCTGGCTGACAACTTCTACGACCACGCCATTCCGAACTTGTGACCTCCTAGTTCTCCATATTTAATTCCACTCGACTACTATGTCTAGGGCGTCGTTGAGAGAGAGGCCAACAGCCACATAATACAAGACTTGTTGAAGGTCGCCATTGCTGACTCAGTGGCCAACATCTCTAAGGACCACCTGACCCGTGGGTGCAGCCGTTTCGGAAGACGAATTGAACTGGGTATTGCTGCGGATGGCATATTCATTGAGTAATTGTGGAAATAAACTGAAAAGAAGTATTTCCCAACGTTTGGTGAAAATGTGTCTATTTTTGCTGGAGATATTCTTCTCTGCCTGAAACCAACATAGTGTTCTCAAATACCTGGCGCACCCGGGATATTAGACATATTTTATTCATGTTTTACAGATACTGAGGAATAAAAGTAGCACTGCAGGGGCAGGTACAAGAATAATAAAAAAGAAAATAAAGTTAGAAATCACGTAATTACTTGCAACATACAAGGGAAATTTGCCACAAGAACAATTTATGGCATAGTACAAGTGCAAACAGTTACTGATGAAAAAAGAAAGAAAATTACCCTACAATGTGTTGTTCAACCTCTTGTACGCACTCTTTGGTCGGCTTATATTTAAACAGACGCTCCAGTTTGTGCTAGGCTACTATGCTTTCAGTGGGAAAAAAAAGAGCACGTGAAATAACTGATATGTAAATGTGGAAATAATGGGACAATGTTTAGTGGGCGAGTTCTAAGTGTAATGTAAGGGAGCTGTATGTACATGCCAGCTAGCGCGCGTCATTGGCATGCACATGGTGCATGGTTGAACGATAAGATTTACTTACCGCCATGCTCGCGAGCCGGTGCCTGCTGACTGTCGACTTCGGCAATTCGAATTTTGCACCAGGCTGCAAGAATATCTTGTAAAGGCCTCGTTTTTGTATGGTTTAGAATTCATGGTCACTCATTCGAGATTGTCTGATGCGCAACGAAGAATACTGAACGCTAACGTCCTCACAAAAACAAAACGAATGACTAATCATAGTTGCTAGCAATACTGTATGGCTGTATCGTTCGGTCAAACTTAGCAGCTTGAATATGATCACAAGAATACTGTCACCATTCAATTAATAACTTTTGTACCGCATGTAACACGGTGGTAAGTATATGTACAGTAACGTATTGTATTTTAACTTCTTGTAATTAATCGGTGCATTGCCTCAATGTCAGTATGTCGCTGGTGCCACGCGCATCATTATGGATACCGTGGCGTTGTTTTGTTGGCGGCGGAAAGGTGCTGCTATAAATGTAGATGCGCTGGCAGTGCAGTTTTATTTGCAACTTGGAAATGTTTACCTACGCATACGTAAGGTATTTTGAGGATAAGCGATGCGCCGTTGTCAAAGCCAGCGATTTTCGCGACTTTGAAAAATGGGGGGACCAGCAGGAGATGGACGAAAAGCACCTCAAGGCGACGGTGCACTGCGTGAAGTGGGTGTTCAAAGACCACCTCACTTTTTTTGCTCTTTTTTTTTCACTGAAAGCATAGTAGTGTAGCACAAACTGGAGGGTCTTCAGAATATTTCCCTGACGAGATTCTTCACCTAAGAGGTAAGCTTTTTGTCTGCAGTGTGCACTTAGTCTCTCAAAATTACTCGCATTACTGACATAAAAGTTTGTGTGCTATGCATGGTGCCGCCATGTAAATCAACTTTTACGATCGCCACTGCCAGCTGGGATGCTTTATATATATATATAATGCAATTGTGCCATGTATAAGACGCTTAGAGCACGTGGTGCGACTAGCTGTTACGCAAGTGCTTTGATGATAGTGAGTCAGTGTGCTTGTCGGCTCATCGGTCGGCAGCTGGCAAGCACGTTTGTCGTAATTACAACGTGCACGCAGGCTGTGTAGCCTCTCGATCCATCTCGCGATATATAGCGAAACGTGAGAGGTCGAGACGAATTAACTGCAAACGTGACGCCAATTATTGATAATGGCAGTATCACCGCTTGTTTTTTCCGCTTTGTCAAACGTAGCTACAGAAACAGCTCCTAGCATGCTTTAGTGGCAGCTGGTTGCTAGGCCGAGGACATTTTCGCTATACACGTAGTTACGCGTAGGCGCTGCGAAAGCCTAGGCTTCTTGGCCTCGTGGACACGTGCATTTGTCTTCTTAGCGTCTTCCTTTACGTTACGTGGCTACAGTGGGGGAGTAAAACAACTTTATTCGGTCCACAATCATGTCAATTAATGTCAGCTGGGCACACTAAAACTCAATGGAAATAAAGTTGACTAGAAATGTTTTTCATAAAAACATCAACTATATTCCGTGCCTTGGTATACATTTCAAAATGGCAAATGTTAGTTCCTTAGAGTATTTCAATATGTATGCCGTATTATACCAATTTTATAAGATGCTGTGGGTGTAGTACTGTTACTTGAATTAAAGTGGGCTTGAAGGTATTCATGGTTTTGTAGGACCAATTCCAGCATCTGAAGCGGAAGTAAAAAAAAGGGGGAAAATGGAACGCCTGAGGTTCCGGCGTGTAATGCTGGAAGATGAACAAGAATGGGACTGTGAAGAGGAGCTATATACGGCACACCAATTTCAAGGTGGAAATTGGCTTTTTTTTATTCTGCTTATGAGATACAATTTTTCTTTCCCTTCAGCCACCACGAAAGATAAAGCGCAAAAAACAAAATGAAGCTTAAAACACAGCTTACTGAAGCTCTTAAAAAAAAAAAAACGGGCAATAGATGCTGGAAACAGTCGCCATGACTGTGATGGAAAATGCGCGGCCGCAGAAGAGCTTGAGCAAATGAAGAACTAGTAGACATACAGAAAGAGGAAATTAGAAAATTAAGAAAACTGAATGAAGGACTTCAGCAGAAAGTGATAACTCAAACGGAAGAGTCCAGTAAGCATTATTTTGATTTTTAAAATTACGGTACTGCGGTGGAGAAAGATTGCCTGCTTATGCCTGTAATTCTGATGTTCCAGTTCAAAATTCAAAAACTAGTCTCTGTCGTACAGCCTACCGTAATGGTGCCACCTACGACGCCACCAGCGGCACAAGGTCACGAAGATTTTAATGGCAAGGATAAAGCATCTGCCGCATGTGCCCTTTAGAGCCCTGCAGCTATGCCCCAGATAACTACATTCGAAATACCTGGTCCTGAACACATGGTAAGATTTTTTAAATGCGGTTGAATTCCTGTTCTCAAGCTGTCTAAACAAAGTTGTCACTAATGCACATTAGCCAGAACAGCTTGACTAGCATAGTCGCGTGAACTTTAGCAGGGAAATGAACACCTGTACGCGTCGCTTTACTTGCCGATGTGCAATCTCGCTATATTTTACAAGTGTGACTACAACATTTTTTCAGGCTGCTGATAATTCTCTATGTTGCAAAATCTTATAATTTTGTAGAGCATGTGCAGGTTATTTGTGTGTATTTTGTGGCTACGCAGGTGGATATAGGCCCGGGATTGCACATACCCATGGGAGCATGGAAGCGCATACAGCGGCAGCCTAAGGAAGGCCTCTTTGTGAAGGACCTGGTAGTGACGATATGGGACCCGGTAGATTTGAAGAGTCGTTCCCTCGAAGGTACGTTATCTTAAAAAGTACCTCAAATTTTTGTCAAACTCAAGAGAATGCGTTAGGCATGGGGTCGCAGATATCTCTCAAACCAGCTGCACCGACTTGGCAGTATATCTGATCATGCAAATGTCATCTACTTCCTATTTGTGTGCATTCCTATCTTGCAACACCCAGTTATCAGATGTTTCTGCCATTAATCTGGCTGTGACAATCTCGATTCAGCATTGGCTACAATGCTTCCACCTTCTAGTTTGTGGATACTCCTTACATGCATGTTTTGTTCAAAAAAAGCCACAGTAGATGGAGGAATCGCACTTCTATCTTGCACCATAATACTGCATGTAATCCTACCTGAATAAATTAAATTGCACAGTAATGTGAGGTAATCCTCGATCTCCATGCTGGAGAGGCAGCTGTCACTATCTTACTACCATTTGTCTTGCATAAAATCCCGCCACGCTGCCAGCAAAATCAACAGGCTTTGTCTCTGCATCCATATTACAAGCCAGCTGTTCCCTTTACGTGTACAAGTGCATACGGACACAAAGCTAACATGGGCCCAGTCGTTCATCTGTCCGATGCCCTGATAATTTTTCCAAATCAAATATTTGGGGACTAAAATGCTATTATCGCTTTAATGACATCGCACATCCTCGCATGTAAGGTAGGCAGAGGTCGGAGAAAATGTACCTTGTGGTGCCATTGACCAGTGTGATCAATAGGCATGAACTCTTCAAATTACATTTATAAATTGCACAGAGCAGGTAAGCTGGCTCTGCCTACCAAACAAATGAATTAACTTGGATACCAAGATTGCTCCAGCACCCCTTTAATTGGGATAGAACTGGTTGTTGTGGCAATTTCTATCTTTTGCGTGCTAATTTCCCTTTGCTATAATTACAGGCAAGTACTGCCCGAGGTTACCGGATCGCCCCCTAAAGGAGCCTTTGATACCTTGGAAGGTGTCAGTGATGCGTGGTTAACTGAATGTAGCATTACATTTGTCAAGTCTATTGCACAAATTTTTAGGCATTTATGGCTAAAGCTATCTTTCAAATGTGAAAGTACTTTCCGCAGTTCAGGATGATCTTACCTTGTTAGACTCATGTTGGTTCACCGAAAGCTGTTTTCATCATTTCAGTGCGCTGGACTGGTTGAAGGACTTGCTCTAACTCTGACTACCTATTTTGCTGTTTTTATGATGCTTGTCCTGCCTGCGGACCTACTACAAAACAGCCTAAACAAAGCTGAACCATATGGTAGTAGAAAAGCAGGCCGACATTGAAAAACAGACCAGGAGGTGCATCAATTCATACACTTTATCATTCTATTTCGTGCATGTTGGTAGCGTTTACCTTGCTTTTATGGCCAAACTGTTATGGAAGTTCAAGCTAGTTGGCTTCGCTTAAGGCACATCAGTGCACAGTAGACAAGGGACGACAGCAGAAATGAGACAGGTCTCATTTTCGCTGTCTCTGAATGTGCCGTTGTTTACCTATATTTGTACCCAACTATTGATATTTTTGTTGATCACATACAGAATATGAGCCTCGCATGTAATTGTTTTACAGTTTGTATTATTGAGTTCCGCAACTCAATATAGGTGACCGGTAATGCATGCTTCTAAATGTATGCATTCCTTGTGAATGCCATGCTTAGCTCTGTTGACAATGACTGCAGTCATTGCCAGCAGAGCTAAGCATGGCATCCAAAAGCAATGCATAACATTTAGAAGCATGCATACTGGTTTTGGCATGTTTTCTAGTGTGACATTTTTACATTCCTATGATGCTTAATCTCTCTCACAGGACTGAAAAGACAGCCTTCGATGCCGCAAGAAGCTTACTGCAAGAATGCCACTTCAACAACCACTGTACAGCAGCTTGTAAAAATACACTTAAACTTGCCTCCATGTCCATGCTGCTTTGGGTAGCTATGGGGGCTCGAGAGCGGGTATGGTGGCGCTGCGGCGCTAGAACTAAAATCCCTATATAAGAAAAGTACCGCCATCCTTTGATAAACGCCGCTTCTCTCTCTCCTGTCCCTCCGATTGGACGATGATAGTGCGCGCTTTTCACTTCTTTATATTTTTTTTTCCGCCTCAGAGCCATGTTGAAAGTCCTCTGCGCAGCCGCAGTCGCCGGTGGCGGCGCGCGCCCGGGCTGAAAGCTTCAACGTAGACTTTCTAGGTGCGCCACCGTCGACATGGCTTTCGCAAGAAAAAAAAGTAAAGAAAAAAGCAAGCGCTTCAGGAGAGGAGGCGGCGGAGGAAAGAGTAGATGGCTGTACTTTTCTTATATAGGGACTTTAAGAACAACCAGCGCCGCGAGCAGCGGCCGTGCGCGTAAACACGTCGCCACTTGTTGCAGGCGCTCTCCCCGCTTCTGCCGCGCGCAACACCGGCCTACTGGAGCAATGTCCGTGCAAAAGCAGCAGCGCGTTTTATTTTAAGGATTTCGCAGATTTGAAAGCGTGGAATAGTTTTTCAAACAAAGCAGTTCGCTCCGCTGGGATGATCTTTAACGCCAGCAATCATGTTTACGGTGTTAGAGAAATTATGAGTGCTGCGGACCCCTCCGACGTTGTTGGTAGATGTGTTGCGCAAATGAGAGGGAATAAATTTTAATGAAAAGGATGGCTCAGTGGCCTAAGCAGGACTAAAGGTCATTGGCGGGGTTCACAATAAAGAAAAGAAAAACTACACAATCAAAATAACCTGCCGGTCAAGCCAAAAGCGTTCACTTGGACGTGCGACCGCACATCACGTAAGCAAAACGACCGTTATTTCGTTCGCTCTCTTTCACTCTTTTGTTTTTTATTATTCGGTTGTCTTTACGCCCAAGGCACATTGTGGGAGAGAGCTGCACAAGTAAGGCTGGATGCCGAGGGTGGTGTAAACACGCCGCGACCCTGGCTGTGTTTGGTTTGGTTCTTCAGAGGCTGCCACAGGCAAGCTACGGGGCTAAAAAAGACAAGGTTCATGACAGCAATGAGCAAATTTCCAATGATAGCAAAACAAGACAAAAAAACGCCAAAAAAATTTAACAGCGTCTTTGTTTGCCTCGCCCGTCGCACGGCCCGGATCCACGCGCTCCCTTTCGTAAAATTTCCCAGGAAATTAATCAAATTTTATCTTTAGGAGCTTACCGGCGGTGTTTGCGTAACTTGCTCTAGCAGTACACGCAACCGTACACAGCTCCACTCTTTTTTGACCGCGATTCTGAGTCGTTCTTTCGAGGTGCCATGCTTTCGCCCGCACACGCTCGCGCTGAGCAACGACTAATTAGTAGCGCTCCGTGTCGCCACTTGTTCAGCTCGAAGCTGCAGATCTCGAGCCCCATAGTGCACTTCACAGAACATTGCTGGCATGTAATGCCCGTGCACTCAACTCCAGTGGTCTGACATCTATGAGTGAAAAGGCCTGACCATGGATCTGTTCCAATGTTCATTTATAGTTTTCTGATCAAATTTATGGTTCTGGTAAGGTAAACAAGCTGGACAAACACATTGGGACTTATATTATTGATGGTGAAATATTTCAAAGCTTGTTGATGTTCTTTCATGAGATTAACAGCCCTGACGCTTCAGAACGACTGGTATTGCCAGTGCGATAGATGGGCGTGAACACTTAGCCTAATTGGACAAAACATTTGAATTTTGTTTGTGTTAACAATTGGTTAGGCCCATTGAACACAACTGGAAGTCCAATTGGAACTGGAGGGTTTCGCCAATGGGTGAACTGGATTCACCAAGTCTCATTGGTCAAACCATCAGGATTTTGATTGTGTTACCAATTGGTTAAGTTGGTTAGGCACATTCAACACAACTGGAAGTCAAATTGGAACTGAAGGGTTTTGCCAACCGGTGAACTGGGTTCACCTTTAGTGTAATTGGTCAAACCATTTGGATTTTGATTGTGTTACCAATTGGTTCTGTTGCAGGCCCCCTTCAAAAGAATTGGGGCAACCAATTCGATCCGTTGGATTTTTCCAATGGGTGTCCCTAAACCCAATTTGAAATTTCCTATTCATTCCAAATGGATCCAATTGGAAATTCCCAATTAGTCTGGGCAACTTTTTTTACTGATTACAGCAGTGGGACTGCCGCGGCTACACAAGCTTCCATTCAACTTGTCATAGAGTAGACAGTCCAAACACCAGCAATCGTACTACTTCAGGAACTCAATGAGGCCCCCATTACTCTACGGGGGTATCGCGTATTCGAAACTTCAAAATCCACAACTACCCTTATCAGTAAGCACCTAGCAGCGCGCCAACATGAAGGTTGCAATTGCAACATCCCACACGAATATGTCTGCATAAGCATGCATGTCCTTAACGTTGGTACGGTGCATTCGGACAGGAACATGCACACAAGAGAAATACGAATAAGTGGTAGACTGTCTACTGGAGCTGTGGCCTTTGTACCAGCATGTGCGTTTACAGCTAACATTTCCCCATGTAAATAGCTGACGACACACTCAAGTCGTCGTTCCAGCATGTAGCCATGTCTTTTAGCAAGGTTTTCAGCAGAGTGAAGACGTTAGTTCCTCTCACGAGGCTTCGCATGCTAGTGAAGTCAAAGGAGATCATAAGTTTGTCTCGTATTCGGTGAATAACGAGAGTTAGTAGAAAAAATATATCATAAAAATTATACACTTTACTCTTTCTGTTGACAAGTGCTTCGCTTGCACCGTGTTCCCTCGGACCTAGTAGATACCACAAAATAACTCAGACTGAGCAGTACTCAGTCTATGTTCAGGACCTCACCGAGCCTCAACGCCAGTTACTTTCTGTTCGAGCAAAATAGAAGGAAGGCATCGACAGTGTGTGTGGCCATCATTACATGGTGTCTTTAAAAAAGTACACGTCCCTTATAGCATCAAAATGGTGGTCAAATCCATTTTTGGACCAGCAAGGAATTTTCGGGGGACTTCAGTGATCACAATGTCTCTTGTGCACATGCAACCGTCATTGGGATTAATTCAAGGAGAGATCTGTCAGCGATGTCTTCTCGTTGTTACCCCTCAAGACCAAGAGAAACCCCAGAGCAACAATCACTGGGGCTTGATATGCAAGTTCAAGATGAGGCAGCAGAGTCTCCGGCGGATGACCTACCTGCGACAGTTCCAGATGCCGTCATCGAGGCTCTCGTAGCCGTATGTGAGAGCCCTCTTTGAAGAAAGCAGGCACGGGGACGCAAATAATTTTATGTACAGAACAAAGCAAAAAAAAAAACTGCAGATGAACTTGAAGGAAACCATGCGCACCTATGTGGGCCTACGCGAGACATCTACAACAGCGAAACGGAACAAGACAGTCTTCTCGATGACTACGAGTCATTAATGAATCAACTTAAGAACAAATTCATGCAAGATGGCTCTTGACAAAATAAAATCCAGATTCTCACATTGGCTGCGCAATCCTGGTCGCGGAATAAAATTATAAGGTTCTTTGGCACATCTGAGCGACAGACGTGAGGCATTGAAACTCAAGTATAATTCCCGAGTCCCGAGTGTGCCGTCACAGAAGAAACGTTCGCCTCTAAGCAAAGAAGTTACTTGTTCGATCCAACAATAATGTGAGGATGACTCAGTGCCCCACTACCCTCCGGGGAAAGAAGACGTTTGCGCGGTCGTCAAAAGCGTTTGCTGTCAATAAATTTAAACGAAATGTTCAATTAGAAAGAAACTTCAAAAATGACTTGCGGTTTTTCCATGTTAGCCATCCTTAGACCCGCACATTGCGTGTTAGCAGGAGGATGTGGCACACACATCGTAAGCGTCTGTATGCAGCATCAACATTTTAAGCTTATGCTCCACGCTTCTGGATTGAGAGAGACCTGCGAGGAGCTACTGCGAACAGTTTGCCAACTGGACAGTGAGCCATGCATGTTCGACGACTGCAGCCAGTTGCCCCGGAACAAAGCACGGCCAAACTCTGCTCAGGAACAGCTTGAATATTGACGCCGAAGACAAGGAAAGCATAGTAGTTAAGCGGTGGGTGAGCGGCATGCGGTGCAGTCTCGAGTCACTTCTGGTTCCACTTGATGAGTTCATTGAAAGGTTCTTGGAGACGCTGAAGAAACTCAAAGGTCACAATTTTGTTAACAAACAACAAGCGCACTATTTCAGACAGTTGAAAGCAAACCTAAGCAACCATGAAGCAGTTCTGTAAATGGATTTTGCCGAGAATTATCACTGTGTAGTACAGGATGCAGCGCAGCAGTTTTGACTGGGTCAATATGCAATATGCCATGAACAAAAGCAGTGCACAATCGCCTAAATACGTCGTCGCACTTATTGCTCTTAAATGTGCTGCGCACCGCAGGCCAGTTTATTGTCCTTTCTGTACTCTCAATTTTTATATGACAGAAATTGTCCACCACGGGAGGTGCATTTGTTACTGCAAGACATCGGATGCAATGAACGTATGCGAAATCAATAGCATGCGTTTTTCACTCCTGCGTGCCGACACATGTAACAATGAGTGCAATCACTATAAACACACATGCACAAAAATACTATTTGGGAAAACCGCAGGGAAAAGTACCTGGTGCCCTTATTATTCTTTAACGCAAAAGTGACAAAGTCAAAACTGTAATCCTCTAGGGGGATCTGGACGAGTCTCCGCGATTCAGGATATATGGTCTGACTTTGCTGGCAGATATCACCAATAAAAGTTTTGATGTCTTGCAAGATCCACTACAGCCCTATTGAATATCCCAGCATTGCCCATCATTAATTTTATGCTGGGTATGCTGGAAAGAGTGCTGGGCATGCTGTAATTTATTGTGGGTATGCTGGGTGGATGGTGGGTGTGGTGGTAAATGGTGGGTAGCATTGCTGGAATACATGCTGGGAATAGATGCTCAATGGTGGGTGTGCTGGGTGAATGGTGGGTGTACTGGGTGGACGGTTGGATACATACTGGGTGACCTGTGCAAATGATGGGTGTACTGGTTGGATGGTGGTATACATACTGGGTGATTTAGTAAATGGTGGGTGAATGGTGTGCGTGCTGGGTGAATGGTGGGTGTACTGGGTGGATGGTGGGACACATACTGGGAGAAAATGGGTGAATATATGTGACATCGAGAACATAATAGGTGACATAGGGCAATGGTAGCAACACAGTGATGATGGCGCGTGCACGATTATTGATTTGCCAAACGATATCACTGCAGGTAGTCCCATTTTTACTTACATAACCGTACATCCACGTACTTAAATTACATACACATTTATTCAAGTATTATTGTAAAGATTTGAGTATTTCATGTTGGTTTTGTCCACAATAATTAGGTGTCACTGCTTTGCCACTTTTTGTAGGTAGTGGGAGCTGGTCAAGCTGCTACAGTGTCACATTAGCTCCCACCATTTTTGATGTACATAGAGCACCTAAAATAATTATTGAGTTGAGTTCAACTTAATTGGGAACACTGATGGTGATGGCAAAGAATTCTAGGCTTATGTATGTGCTATTTCACTGCACTGGCTATGGTAAACTGCATGCTTGACAGTATAGTGGGAAGCACCACCGCTAGGCTTTCTTAATGGGTGTTAGATCAATAGCAGACAGGGAATCCTTATAGCAAATAAAATTCAATTCTAACATAATTTTTAATGGGTACAAATGACAATCATACATGTGGCATATAAAGGAAAATATGATACTGAAAGCTTTCTAAAAATGCCCTATTAATTCTAATATAATTGAAGGGTGATGTTCTTCAAGGCAGCTATATTGTAAAAGTGCACTGTTGCAAAATTGTTTTGCGGGCTGTAGATGATGAGCAATATTGCATGAATTAGGTCATTTACAATGCTTTTTTAAATACACTGTCTTGGCCTCTACATCTGTGTAGTTTCAAGACTCTTAGCATATAGATGCCAACAACAAAGTATAAGGAAAGATGTTTATTTCCGGACATAAACATTGAATATTGAAGCTCATATTGTCAACACATAGCACAGTCAACTTCACCCAGTTCCGCCTTCCAGCTTATCGAGGGTTATTTTTTCAAGGTCCAATCGGTCGCGAAATGAAAACCAGTCAATATCTGATGGCGCTGTATGCAGATGTGTTGTGCAGTCTTTAGTATGCCCGTCGAGCGTGAGGTCACAGTTGTTAATTCTGAGTGCAAAGTGAGCACGTAAACATGCCTCAAACAAGTCTCCTGCTAAGTGTGAAGTGCGTGCTGTTATTCGATTTCTGCATGCTGAGGGGTGCAATGCAGCCGAAATTCATTGACGAATGAGTAATGTGTACGGTACAACTTTCATGATAGCAAAGTGCAGCACTGATGCAGGACTCAGACGTTCATGATGCAGGCGGGCAGGGAAGGAAGCAAGTGTCAACCGATGATCTTGTTCAGCGAGTGGATCAGGCAATTCGAGAAAATCATCGGTTCACAATTTTTGTAGTGATTATTCGTTTCCCGAAATTTCAAGGTCAGCTCTCTATACCATCGTGATTGAGAGACTGGAGTACCGCAAACTCTGTGCAAGGCGAGTTCCCACGATGCTGACCGACCATCACAAAACACAGCGAATGGGCGTAGCTTTAACATTCCAGTTCCAGTGCAACCATGATCAAGGATATTTTTGAAGAAAATTGTCACAGGGGACGAGTAATGGGTCAGTTTCAAAACTGAAGATAAAAGAGCAATAGAAACAGTGGATGCAATTCATGCAAACAGTGGAAGTGAACCTTCTCCAGCAGAAAGTGTATGGCTACTGCGTTCTAGGAGAGCAATGGTGTTCTCTAGGTGGAATTCGAAGGATGTATGTTCGAAGGATGCATGTGGCACGACCATCACTGCAGCCTCGTACAGCGCGACTCTTGAACGTCTACGAAAGGCCATTCAGAACAACCGAAGCGGAATGCTGTCATCAGGCATTGTCCTTCATGACAATGTGCGGCCGCACAGTCCAGCTGCAACTAAGAAGCTCCTACAGTGTTTTTGATGGTAAGTGCTTGATCAGCCTTCGTGCAGCCCAAACTCGGCTCCCTCTCATTACCATCTTTCATTATATGACACGCTGGCCAGGACAGGAGTTTGACTCGGACAATGACCTGCGGACCAGTGTACAGAATAGGCTGAAAGCACAGGCGGCTGCCTTCTATGACGAGGGTATAGGAAAGTTGGTACCACGCTACGACAAATAGCTAAATGTTCCAAATAGAACAGTTTTGATTTTCACTGTGGTTATCATTTCGTGACCGATCAGATCTTGAAAAAAAAAACATAGCCCTTGTACTTTTAAACTCCTAAAGAAAAGCCACCCTTCTAAAGAAGTGTAGCAAAAAACAGAAATGCCTGGAACTAGTCTGATTGGAATTGTAATATTGGAATATTTCCACCCCCTTACTTAGTAGCAACACTAGTGCAAAAAAGACAGTACAGAAAAGAAAGTTAGTATCTACAAATATTTTGCTGTCATGTAAACAAAGCAATTGATGTAAAGTATACAAAGCAAGATACAAAGTAGTCCGACTAAAATGCACAAATACTGCTTTCCAAAATGGGGCTTAGTGAACCAAGGTATGCCTCTTTTGCGACAGCATCGAAGCCATAGCACAGAGTTGAAAAACTACCTAGCACACATGCTGCAATAGGACAAGGGTGTACACTATATATATATATATATATATATATATATATATATATATAGCAGCCAACCAATTTTCAGAAACACACACATATATATATATATATATATATATATATATATATATATATATATAGCAGCCGACCAATTTTCAGGAACTGACGGAAGTGCATAAAAATGCAAACTGGACACGCAAGAATAGAAAGCAAAACAACAGCTAAACAAGCTAATTCACAGGCAAATTTTATGGAAACCAGAAGGCTGCCAGCAATTAAGTAATCAGTCATCAGTAAACAGTCTCGGGCCTGATTACCAGTCATGGCCACTAAATCGCAGCAACCTTCTTACGATGGCTTGTCACTTGCCACTATGCCATCCAGTCGTCCCAGCTACACTGGTAGGCCTAATGTGCATTATTTTGTAGAAACTATGTGGTGGAAAATTAGTTTGACACTAAGTCAATGTATCTTCTTGAAGCACTCGAACTGCATGTGGAAGTCAGAAATAATTTGGCAATGACAAGGGTGAGGATGATAGCCCTAAAAATGAAGACTTCAATTAGCTTGCGGCTACAAGTTTTACGACATGATGCGTGAAAGTCATAAATGTGAAGCGAAATTTCTATATGGCTTTCGAAATTCGTCACACCATGCATATGCCTTATGAAGCAGGCATAAGGAATGGCTGGGAAGTGGCTCTATGGAGCACTGCTTGGATGACCAAATTATCAAGCAAGTCTAATGGCACGTACACACTAGCGTACACACTAGCGGCAAAACGCGCGTGGCGCGCCGCTGCCGGCACGACGCACGCCGCGAAAGCAGCCGCGAAACAGGTTTTGCTTGCCGCGGCAGGGATTCCTCGCTGGACCGATTTTTTGCGGTTTTGCCGCGTGCCGCGGGTGAAGGAGACCAATGAGAGCGGCCTGCTTCCGTGACGTGCGCGCGGGAAACTGGTGTCATGCGGACCCGCCCAACCGCTTGTTTCGTACTCGCGTCCGGTGTTAGCCGGAAACTCGTTTCGCACTATCATCTGCACGCGTCAGCTCGGATAGTTCGAGAAGGGGGGAGGTGTCTATGCTGTCACGTGACTGTTGCAGTGGCGCGCCACCGGTTGGTGTGGCCGCCCTGCCGCAGATTCGTTTTGCCACCGCTTGCGCGCCGCGTGCGCTTTGCCGCTAGTGTGTACGCGCCACAATAGAACTTACATTCAAAATATCAGTAGGTGACTGTAGTAATAAAGCATAAATAAAGCAGCTGTAGCCAAAAACAGCGATTATCACTAAGATCACAGATAAATGGACAGAATATTACTCACTATACGTCAACAATTGCAGTTATAAATATGTCAGTCGCAGCCCTCTACCATCTGAGTGGAGAAACGCACACAAGTACAGCATCCTTTGCATATGCTCATGCCACATACATTGTTCACTGCCCTTTGGAACAGCTTTGGCACAAGTCATCTCATTTGTATAGGAATGTAGCAGCTTTCATTAAATGTGGACTGGTGCAATTTACACAACAGTGGATACAGCACAGAGCACACGATTTTACATTACTAGCAAAATATACAAGTGATATCCTTTGTTGAAAATGATCGAATGTGAAAATGTGAAATGAGAATGTGAAAGGAATGTGAAAATGTTGAAATTTTTTGATTCGGCAATTGGCTGTCCCGCTATACTTGGCTTTATCCACACAACACCCACTTTTCTACTAGAAGCTTATTTACCCCCCACAATAGAAAAAGAAAATATAGGTTTTTAAAGATGTCATAAAGTGACCAAACAGAACAGTCAGCTCTTCTAACAGACTTTCGCTTCAGAAAAATGTGGGCAGGAAGCTGCAAGCTAAATAAAATGACGAACATTAAACTTCCAGGTACCAATAGGACAAACGTGTTTCCAGAAAAAGTGTCTTATGCACAAAATTGCATGGCCTACACTGTGACACTAAAGAGATACTGATTCAGCTCAGAATGATAAAACGTATCTTTGAAATACTAATTGCATTGATTTTGGGGCAACAACTAGGCTGATTATTAGAAGAGAAAATGACGATAAAAGTCTCTTTTTTGAATTTCACACCAGAACCCCAGTCAGTGTGACATCACAGATTGCAAAACATTTTTTCACATTTAGGCCATTGTAATTCAGTAAAAGATGTTCAAATTTCCTGAATTGAGTCATTGGCTCTTTTAGAAAGCGATGCATCCATTTCTACTGATAAAAATTCAATTAAGGTCGAGTAGATGCTGTCAAAATCTATGTAACGTCATGGCAAGCTGGTCCAACAATTTCAAGACAGTGTCGCCACTTCACATTTTTCAGGCACACACAGCATCTTCTTATAGTACGGGTGGCTTAGTTTGTAAGTTGTGACTAAATGTATGACCTACGTCTCCCACCAAATTTATTTACAGGTATGTTAGACTGATCCGGCACTGATATTATGGAAGTCCATCTGATATTTTTCGTTGGTCGTCTTGTTTTATGTTAACATACATCTAGCATAAGCATACTGAACAGCTAAATAGATGTTTCTCTTCCATTAGCACTTATTCCGTGTGTTATAGCGCCGCATGTCTGTTTTGGCACAGCCCACATAGAGTGACATGCTCATTATTGCAGTAACAACTTCAACATCTGCTTCCATAGTGTTGATGGGCAATTTCACAGCAAGAGACATGCATTCCACTTGGTAGCCCTCAACACAATAGTACTATGGTGTGCTTATCGCAAATAGTACAATGGTGCAATTGTGCTGCGCTACCAGTCCCCTTAATTCGTAAAAATATGTTCATACAGCATCATATCACAACTACGAAGTTGAAACTGCAACCCTCAAATTAACATAATCATGACGTAATGAAAACAGAGAAGCGCACCTCTTCTCCTAAGTTAGCTCTGCTGATTGCTTTTCAGGTCACCTGAAGTTTTCGTTCACAAACAGGCGCGAGTGACCCTTGCTGCTGCCACAATGATCTTTTCCATGAAAACTACCGAAGTGGGAACGTGGTGCTTTTTATGTTTAAATTCACTCAAATGTGAAAATGCACTGAAAGGAACATGAGATTAGATTCGCTTTGACTGCTCGCAAAACTCTTAATTTCCATTCGAGGAACCTCTGGGCCCTGCAGAACCCAGTTTGGGAACTCTTGTGATGGAAACTGCCTCAAAAAAGAAAGAAAAGACAAAAAGATCAGGCAAAAAATTAGGTGTGGTGGAAAATCGAACTCTAGACTACAGTGTAGGAATTAGATACTACTGCTAAGATGCCTCTGTAAGCTGCGTCCTCAGTTGTGGTATTAACCGCTACCTGCAAACTGTTCAGGCCTATGCTGCATTATTTTTGTTGATTTCGGTATTTTAAAAGCAGATTCGTGTGCGCATTACGCACATTCTCGTCTAACTTATTATTGCGATAGCAATTATATGGACACTTAAACCGAATTTCGGCCGTCGTCGTCGCCGTGAGGTTCCCTATAGATAAAATCTTCGCCGCGTGCCGTATGCCCGAGCGGAAGCGTGCGGGGACGCGCGCTATCACGGAGAGCGAACGCACTCAATCTCCCACACGCAAGCAAGGAAGCGGGAAGCCAGCGCCGGAGGGAGGGGGGGGGGGCGCACTTCCACTCTGCCAACAACCGCGCTCGTCGCTCGCTCGCACCGTCTCTTATCTCCACACGGCTCTGACCTTTATGCGCCGTGCATTCGCCGCTCGGTTTCCGTTGAAGCGATAGACCGCACGTACCTTCGCCGCTGCGGCGTATCCGCTTGCTGCCATAGTTTTGACGGTCGTTGTCTGCAGTCATTCAGTGTGATCTAGTGATGTTTGTTTGTGCGCGCTCACACCACGCTTGTTCATTCAGTTAGTAATAGTCGGGCCACATTTTCCAACGCACGCTACACATGCAATGCTGCCCGGATCGGCAGTGCAGCGCTACAGGTGTGTCCCTTCGCACGCGCTGCCCACGGGCAGCGCTTCTCATCAACACCACCGTTTCACACGCACCTTCTCGTGGTCATCGAGTCCCTCCTCATGTCGGTCTACTTACGCCGCAGCACACCTGCTTACTTAATTAGCTCATGTTTACTACAATTCATATTGCTACCAAAGCCGCTCACCTTACTTCGTATGACATTGCTGTGTTGGTATCGCATTCATTGCTTCGCCCTTAGGGCGAAACTGTGACATTTTTTATCTGCAACGTATTTAATGTGCAGAGCCACTTGTAAATGACTCTCGTTACAATAGAGCAAGCCCTTTGCTGTGCTGCTACTAACTGGAATCGAAGTGCGCTGCAGCACGTACTCCTCCCTCGTTTCTGCAGGATCGCCCTTTGCACAGGTGACGACGGGGTGGTATACATGAGTGATAAGCAGCTCGGTACGTGTTTCAACCACTGCATTCTGAAAGCAGTGAAGATATTCGCGGAATGCAGTTGCAGTAGAGCGTTCCCCTTATGGATCTTCCATTCCGCCGTAGCTTTAGACAATTTTGCTTTTGGTAATGCGGAACAACTAAGCATATTTTTCTCTTTAGTGTCCCTTTAATCCCTTTCAATCTTGTTTGGGAGGTCACAAATGAACATCTTTTCTTGCACAAAATCTATGCACAAACAGCTGTCAACAATGTCATCAGGCAGGAACGCGTCCCGCGTTCCATCACAGGAAAGAAAACACTCCTTTATGTAAGGAGGAATGGCACGAACATCTGCTATAATTACGGGTCTGCAGATGACAACGCAACAGCCTGTCTCCTGAAGCACAAGTATCTTCTCAATTCGTGCATAGTACCCAGCATCCGTCCGCACAAAGGTTGTATCAGATTTTGAAGGTCTTCTGAATCCAGTGCTGTGGAAAACTTGCTTCTTTTGCACAAACCGCTCATATTCCACAGCAGTGGGCGCAGCCACTCCACACCGACCATACACTGCATCCTGCTCTTCGGCACTCAGCACTGTGTTCGTGCCTATGCCCAACAGCGATAGGCCATCCACACGCAAAAAAGATTTTTACAGGTGCATATCCAAGGAAGCCATTGCACAACCTTTTTTCTTCAGAAGCTAGAAGTGGACTTGCAAGCACACGCTGTAGCTGCTGGAACATGATGACACGTTCTACAATTTGGTCCGGAAGGCCCTTTGCTGCAGAAATCTGCCGCAGAATGGTGCCATTGCCCCTTCAAAAACGAAAGCAGAATTTGCCCAAAGGGGCCCAAGGGAACGAGCAGTTTCCAAGGTGAAGGAGTGCATGGACATTATATGTCATGAATGCCACACCATATAGTGCTTCACACCTTGACACGAAGTTCTTCAGAAGAGACTTTGAAAAGTAAGATAGTTTTTAGGCCCGGGCATACGTTAATTTGTTTTAAATATTTTCAGATAAACAATGCATAAAGCCATGTACTCTCATGCTGCCCGGCATGAAAACATGCATACAGGGTTTGTGCATAGAACAACGCTGTGTAATGTTTAGAAGGAATACAGTGCTTTCACAAATTTTAAGATGTAGCCTCGACAGTCTCGCCACATGCAACCACAGCGGAGCACTTTGTGGCAGCCAACAAGAACTTTCAACATTAAACAGAAATTTGCTCTGCATTGCTGGGCTAGCAGGTGCATGGCTTCTAAGGGAAAATAAATAGGTGAAACAACAAATATGAGCACAACAGACAAGACGAGTGCTCTACTCAGTTAGCTGTGTGAACATATACAAGCACATCAAAAATAGGTGCAGAATGCTCATGATAAAGCTCTACAACATGAAGACACCATAACAACTATTGTGCGTTTTTGAGGAGCAATGACTGGAGATTCAACATGCTAACAAGGTCAGTGGTTTTGCGATTTTTCGTGTCTACAATAATAGCCTTTCCCCCTGTCATCACAGAAAACTTCATCGCAGTTAGGACGAGTGCTACAAATAGGAGGAAAGCAGGGGCAATGTGCAAGTCGCCTGTGGTGGTTAGGCTAGCTAAACATAAGTTTGTAAGTTTTGCTTCACACATCACTTTCATGATCAAGATGCAGAGACACCACCCTAAAGGTAAATCCTTTCATCAAAAATTAGTCTTACGTGTGACTACCATATTTAATGTACTATCGACCAAAAAAATTTACGGACCACGGTATCTCAGAAAACGCTAAATATATAAGCAGCCTTTAAAAGTATCAAGTAAAATCGTACATCACAATGTTGTATGCATATACCAGTAGAGGCTGGAAATGGGAATACCAGGCTGCATTTTGAGGCTTCGGAGATATCCAGCTTTTTGTCAGATCCCTTGGTCCGTAAACTTTTTTAGTCGGTAGTACATTCTTAGGTGATGGCAACACTTTGTACACATATGCTTACTTTGTACCAGTCAAGGACTGTATGGACAAGAGTAGTGCAATTTTGATACAGAATTCAGCTGATACATGTCTGCCTATGATTTCATGAGCTCCTTAGAACCTTGTGTTCAATGTTATCACCTTTAACGAAATGTTTTTACAATGGCATTACTGGCACCAGTTTTAGCATGGCTTCCATCCTGTGTCACACTTTATCATGCGCTGGCAGTACAAGTTTTCAACTTTTGTGCACACAGACAGTCTTAAAAAGTTCTTAGGTATGCTATTAAAAGAATTTCCTTTAACATATTGTCGCAATGCAGAACAGGACAAGCAGGCAAGAGACGATGACGAAGTTGTGTTCTTGCTGCTGGCGCTTCTGCCGCTATGTTCTAGCGCCAGCTGGTGCCTTCAGCATTCGCCTTTCATAAACGACATTTGTGCTTGTTTCCGCCTCACAACATTTTGGTGGAGGTGCGGGGTACCAACGTACCAACACGGAGCTCCGCAGCGGTCGCCGCGTGAGCCCTTCCACGATGACCGATGGGCAAGGCGCCAGAATGACCGACCCCCCACCTCATGTTGTCCCAGCCGCGAGAACCAGGGAGCTTCATGCACAGATGGTACGGACATTGAAGACTGGATTTCCTGCTACGAGCGTGTAAGCGAAAATAGTCGGTGCGACGCAATGATAATGCTAGCGAATGTGATATTCTACCTCCAAGACACGGCGCTATCATGGTACGACAACCACGAACCAGCTGGGATAACCATACAGCTCATAACCAGCTGGGATGTTTGCAAGGAGAAGCTTCTAGACCTCTTTTCAAAGCTCTTTGGCCGTCAGCTGGCAGTGAAGGAGGAGCTATAGACCCACGCTGAAACGTAGACAGAATCTTAGGTGGCATATATTCAAGATGTCCTCGCGCTCTGCCGTAAAGTTGACAAAGACATGAACGAGACAGAAAGATTGGCCACATCTTGAAAGGAATAGCAGATGACGCATCCAACCTGCTTACCAGCAAGATCTATGACGCGGTAGACGCGATCATCAAAGAGTGCAACAATTTCGAACTGATTAAGGGTCACCGCATTACGCGGCAGTTTAACAGGCTACCGAATTCAGCTTCGACGTCTTTGTGCTAGGACCAGTCACGACCTCATCTGTCGGAATAAGAAAACTTGTTGTGGTTAATTCGTTAATTCGGTTAATTCGTTAAGCTCGAAGTCATGTCTCCAGCCGTTCCTCATCAGCATTGCTAAGACAATGCATGTTCTATCTCGCTTATACAGGCCATTGTCAAAGAAGACATGGCAAATTGAGGCCTCCCGTCTCTCTGCCCCATTCGTGATGCCACTGTCAGTTATGACCGGCCCCACCCAACCACTGCATCCGTTTTCAGCATTTCCAACTCGCCGTCATAACCCGGCTGACTGGAGAACACCGCACGATAGGCAAATTTGTTTCAATTGCTTGCGTGTTGTACATATCACTTGTTATTGCCACAGTCGTTGTCATCCCCCTCTAGGTGGAGCTTCCCGTCCAACCGTCCAGATCAAGGTTCTCGCCATTTCTCTTAAGTCTTCCGGCTATGAATACTGACAACATACCACCAACCTTCCGTACCAGCCGGTCACCATCGCCCTTCAGTCGTTGGCCTCGTTCGCCACAGGCCCGCCGCTCTTCTTTCCCTGCATTCATGCCACTGGTAAACTAGTCAGTGCAGCTCCTGAAGGTGACGCTGCAACAACGACCTGGCCTGGAAATCCTGATAACTTTGCCTACCCGTGGAAGTATACTAGACGTTGTGGTGGCTGGAGTCCCAGTGAAGTTCCTAAGATGTCTGTAATGAGTGCCACCCTTCGCAAGACTCAGAAGGGTCCTCATTCCTGCTGTACCTTGCACAGTACACATTGCCGACGACCGTATGCCACCGGTTGTGGGCATGTGTACAGCATGAGTAACAATTGCCAGCCACCAAACCACCGTCTTATTGTGTTAGAGCACTGTTCACATGACCTGATTTTGGGGCTCGACTTTCTTTCGACCCATTCTGCCCTAACAGACTGCACTATCGGTGTCGTGCAGTTGGACCTCCCTTCCGACAGCAACTTTGTTTCTGATGCACATTCTCCGTCCCTGTATGCTGCCGAATTCGGCCGGTTGCCGCCTCAAGCAGCTTCTACCGTACTGTTTTAATACTCGAGCACATGTTCCTGATGGCGACTACATCATCTCTCCCCTTGTCGACATTATTCTGCAGCATGGCATCGCGCTCCCAAGTACCGTTGTCACCATTGTAGATAATTCTACTTGGCTTCCCGTTCTAAACTTTGGATGTGTTGCACATGTTCTTTCCGGTAACATGACAGTGGCTAGTCTGACCCCTGTGCACGAGTGCCACATATCTCCGTTCCCGCCCGCTATTTCTGCCGCTGTAAGCCCTATTGTCGTGTGCTCCAGTTCGGCTTGCTCATCCTACCATGACGCCGATAAGATGATCGCTACCGACCTCTCTCCAGCTCAAACTGAAGACCTTAGGCCATACTGTTCAGTTACCGCGATATTTTTTATTTCGATGACCGCCCGCTCAGCCAGACAGCCGTCGTCACTTATCGGCGAGAGAGACACGTCCCGTCCATCACCGCCCCTAACGTGTGTCTGCTGCAGAGCGCAGCACCATTCAAAGCAAAGTTGCAAAGAAGCTGAAGAACAACATCACTGAGCCTTCCGCTAGCCCGTGGGCCTCGCCAGTTATCCTGCAAGGTCACGAAAAAAGACAACACCAGGAGATTTTGTGTTGACTATTGCCATCTCAACAATATCACCAAAAAGGACATGTATCCTCTGCCTCATATCGATGATGCACTTGATTACCTACATGGGCCGAAATATTTTTCATCGATTAACCTCCGCTCAGGCTACTGGCAGATCGCTGTTCATGAGAAAGATCGCGAGAAGACAGCATTTATTACACTTGATGAACTTTTTAAATTCAGAGTCATGCCCTTCGGGCTTTTTGCAATGTCCCAGCAACGTTTGAAAGAATGATGGACTCTTCTCCGAGGCTTGAAGTGGACAACCTGTCTGTTATCTCGATGACGTAATCATTTTTGCTCAAATATTTGAAACCCCCCTTAAACGTCTTGCCACTTTCCTTGCTGTGTTTCGAAACAAATTTTAACTATTTTAAACACAGAACTAACTTTCATTTATAAGTGAGCTAGTTCCATAATAACTTCGCCAATTATTGGACAAGCAATCTGAAGCTATCCTGAGAACATGTTTGCTTTTGTCACCAAACGAGGGCTAAGAAAGGTCTGCTACAATATGATGGATGCACACTGCAAAACAACTCTGCATATGAAGTCTTTGCTGTTGAGACTTTGCCTTCCATGATGCAGGGCTGTTTTATTAACCAAGAAAATAGGTTGGTTGCACGAGGCTTCCTCTGCTTAGTTTGATCACAGTTGCTCAGGATATCCGAAAGAATACAATGCATAGGAGCAGAATCAAACCATTGTTGTCACGAAGAACAACAAAGCCTAGGGAGGTATGTACCTACATGAGCTGCAAAATGAAGAATATTGCTACACGCATCTTGTATTTGGTTGTTTGAACGAGCTGCACGGGCGCCATCACTCGAGAAAAGAGGAGGAAGAACGCACTGGGCTCGCGCTGTGAATCCAACCGGTAAGCACTGCAACCGCTGTTGTAAACATATCCTGTAAATAGTTGCTCGTCTAATTGACTCGTCCTTCGCGTAACGATATATACAGAATGCCGGTAGTTTCTTGTAGCCTCTATGAGACTTGCACACCCCTGTCCCTTGATTTCAGGCAGTCAAAAAAAAGAGAGAAATGACTCCAGGAAGAAGCAAACGTTTACGCAGTGTGCCACGGGACTCGCACAAAATTCACGAAGGACATTGAGCCACGCTTGTGCATGGGAGAATAACCTGTTCATCAGAAATAAAGTAGGTACACATTTACCAACACACCCCTGTCTCTCACCTCAAAGTCACTCTTGAGAAATTAAGATACTAACACAGAGTGGGACAGTAAGGGTACTTGCACAGGTGTACTTGCACAGGTGTACTTGCACAAAGAAGGCCACTAGCTGCCTTAATGACCTTTTGATTTCTTTGCACCTTGCAGAAAAAATAAATTATGTGGCATTATGCACGCCATGTGTCATTTTAATGCCCGTTTTGCCTGTGTGTATGTAAGCAACGAAGCGACTGCGCGTCCGCCGATTGCGGTTTATTCAACCAACTGGTCAAAGATGGCGCTCGCGCGAGCCTTCGCCTCACGCGTTCTCTCCTCTTCGTCGTCTTTAGTTTTCATCACACTCCCGCGGCCGCGTTGAACGTGTGCGCCTCCAGGAGGTAAAGCCGCTGTATGGGACGTCGCACTTGCTGGCCGTTCGATAGTAGTATCAGGAAGGACCGCGCAATACCGTCTCTTCCTTGAAACGCCTTAACGACGCGGCCCATCTTCCATGTCATAGGCGGAGTGTTTATGTCCTCGACGACAACAAGATCGTCGGGCCTTAAGCTGGATGACGGCACAGGCTTGCTGTGGTGAGCAGAGCGCAGGAAAAGAAGGTATTCCTTCTTCCACTGCTTCCAAAGCCTGCGCAGCTGTTCCCGATGCCGAGCTCGTCGTCGAAGGTCAGGCGCATCAGCATTAAGAGCAGGGTTTTCTTGTTCTGTTGGCAAAGTGAAGAGACGCTTGCCGACTAAGAAGTGTGAGGGCGTAGAAACTTCTGTGGATGTGACGTCATCCTCCAAGTAGGTGAGCGGACGGCAGTTAACTGCCGCCTCAACTTCAGCAAGCACGGCGAGTAGCTCGTTGTAGCTCAAGCTGCTCCGTCCCAGGTAACGCTTCATTGCATCCTTAATTGTGCGGATTACACGCTCCCAGAAGCCTCCCCACCACGGCGCACATTCAGCAATAAAGCGGCAATGGATTCGGTGAGAGCTGGCATAGTCTTGAACGTTATCTTTGAAAAGGGAGCACAAATGCTTGGTGCTGCAGCGGAATGTTTTCACGTTGTCAGAGTGCACGATAGCAGGGATTCCACGTCGTGCTGCAAGGCGTCTGAATGCTAGCAAGAATGCTTGCGCTGTCATATCTGTGGTCAACTCCAGGTGTACAGCCCTCGTCACAGCACAAGAAAAAACAACGATGTACACTTTTGCAGTGGATGGTAATTCAGCACGACAATTGAGTGGCCCGCAGAAGTCAATTCCCACCACTTCAAACGGTGTTGCTTCACGAATTATTTCCCTTGGCAAGGGGGCTACAGGGGCAGCTTCGGGAAGTAGGCGCCATCGGCGGCATGCTAAGCACGCTTTCAGAACGCGCTTCACTGTGCGACGCCCCTTGAGGATCCAAAAGCGGTCCCGAAGGTCCAGGAGGGTGAGTTGAACTCCTCCATGTAGGAGTCTTACGTGTGTTGCATCAACCAAGAGGTCGGTGAACCGGTGATTTGCAGGAAGCAAGATCGGATGATTCAATTCCTCTCGGTCGTTAAGCTGCTGTAGTCAGCCTCCTACACGAAGTAGTCTGTCACGGTCGAGAAACGGCTGTAGCGTCAGCACACTGGAGGTGTTGGGAACTCGTTGTCCTTGCAGTAGAGTAGCAGTCTGGGTCAGTTGGTACATACTGAATAGTAAAAACCAGTCAAAAGACGAAGGACAGAGAAGAGACGTGGCACACACGACGACTGGTTTCGGAGGAGTGCACATTTAAAAGGTTACCCAGCGAAGAAGAGACGCATTGCAGTAGAGTAGCAGTCTGGGTCAGTTGGTACATACTGAACTATAAAAACCAGTCAAAAGACGAAGGACAGAGAAGAGACGTGGCACACACGACGACTGGTTTCAGGGGAGTGCACATTTAAAAGGTTACCCAGCGAAGAAGAGACGCATTGCAGTAGAGTAGCAGTCTGGGTCAGTTGGTACATACTGAATAGTGAAAACCAGTCAAAAGACGAAGGACAGAGAAGAGACGTGGCACACACGACGACTGGTCGTCGTGTGTCAGTCGAAGCCAGTCGTCGTGTGTGCCACGTCTCTTCTCTGTCCTTCGTCTTTTGACTGGTTTTTACTATTCGCTGTCCTTCCTCCAAGGCCGTGACTTCGATTGCGAATGCGGAGTGTTGGACAAGCCTCAGTTAGTTAGTGGTAGATTTTTATGGCGCAAGGGCAACTGAGGCCAAAGAGCGCCAAACACAAGGTTGATGGTCGACTCAGGTTAGTAAGCAGTAAAAGATAAGGATAAAAAACAGTGGTGTATAGGGCCTAAAATAATTGAGTAATGATTACATTTGATGATTATGGGCAAAGCGCATGACATTTACAAGGTCAGGCAGCCTCAGCAACAGTCCTTGTCAGGGCAAGGAGTGTGGAGCGCCTGACATGTAAGATAAGAAATCTCAGCCATTTCCTCGGGAATGAGACAAGGCTGAGTTCAATGGTAATATGAAATGGCGCGTAGGAAGCCTACACTCGCTAAAAACTTAAAAACTCTTTTTAGTGAAAACATTTGGTAGTCGCCGAGAAAGAAGGACGGGTGCGGAGGTATCTGATTTCTGTATAGTTCTGGGAAGTAACGTCTCCTGTCTGGTTCTAGCCTCTTGCACATGATTAGAACATGAATGACGGACAGTCGGTCACCACATTTTGGACAGTGCGGAGCTGGAGAATTGTTTAACAGATGTGAATGTGTTGCATATGTGTGTCCTATTCTAAGCCTGCATAGTGCAACCTCTTTATATCTGTCGCATTTCTCGGTAGCATATCTTCCTATTATGGGCTTTATTGTATGTAGTTTGTTTTCGATTGCTGCATCCCATTCTTCTTGCCATTGCCTACGAATTCTGTTTCTAATGTGTGGCCTAAGGTCCTCGTAGGGTACATTGTCTATGTCAATAGAAATACGGAGGGCAGCTGACTGCGCAAGTCTGTCAGCTACCTCATTTCCAGCTATGTTGCAGTGCCCCGGTACCCAGCATAGTGTGATTTTAAGTTTGGATTTATGAGCCGACATGAGACATTTTAGAAGGAAATTAGTCACTGGATTTTTATGCTTTTTACCGGATGACAACGCAGTCACCGCACTGAGGGAGTCAGTGTATATGATGGAGGCTGGTTGTTTCTTCTGTAGGATGTGCCTTACGGCAAGGAGGATGCCACAGCATTCTGCAGTAAATATGCTTGTATTTTCGTTCATTGTTTTTGATTCGGAGAATTGAGGGCCATGTGCGGCACATGCGACAGCTGAGGACTTGGATGCATCAGTGTAATACTCGGCACACCTGTATTTTGCCTGCAAGTACATAAAGTGCTGATTTATTGCGAGCGGGTGCCCATGTTTGCCCACCTCAAGAAATGAGATATCACAGCTAACAGCGTGTATTTCCCACGGCGCAATGGTGTCTTTATGGGACACCACCTGGAGGTTGGAGACCGGTATGTGCAGGCTTTCAATGTGTGACGCGACCCTAATGGGATATGGTGGCGTTGCTGATGATCGCCTCAAGAACAGCTGGGTGTTATTTGTGTCCCGCAGGAGTTCACCAGATGGATGTTCTGCGTGAGAGAGCACCTTAGTGGCATACACTAAGCTTGTGCACTGCCTTCGCCGTTCCAGTGACCATCTGTTAGCCTCAACATACAGGCTGACTATTGGGCTAGTTCTGAAAGCACCAGTGGCTAGACGGAGCCCAAGGTGGTACACTGGGTCAAGCATCTTTAGCACAGACTTTGACGCTGATTCGTACACTACCGAGCCATAGTCAATACGTGACAGTACAACGCTATTCAGAAGGTTCAGTAAACAGTCACGGTCTGTACCCCATGACTGATGGGAAAGGATCTTTAGTAAGTTCATTGCTTTCAAGCATTTCAATCGCAACTGCTTGATATGTGCAACAAAGGTGAGCTTTTTATAGACCACAACACCTAGGAATTTGTGATCTTGTTTAACGGCTATCGTCTGCCCGTTCAGTGTGATGTTGGGGTCCGGCCTAATGCCACGCTGTTGAGAAAAAGGTAAACAGACGGTTTTCCCACAGTTGAATTTAAACCCATTTTTATCTGCCCAGCTTGAGAGTTTATTTACCCCCAACTGAATTTGCCGTTCACAGATGGCCAAGTTGCAGGATTTGAAGCTGATCTGGACATCGTCTACGTAAACAGAGTAAGAGATTGTTTTGGGCAACACACTGCTTAGGGAGTTCATTTTAACTATGAAAAGCGTGCAGCTGAGTACGCCACCTTGAGGAACGCCATTCTCCTGTATGAACCGCTTCGATAGAGCATTTCCAAGACGAACCACGAAGGTGCGTTCGGAGAGGTAGCTTTCTATAGTATTAAGCATGTTTCCCGAGACTCCAAAAGAATGCAGATCACGGAGAATGCCATAACGCCAGGTCGTGTCATAAGCTTTTTCCAGGTCAAAGAATACAGAAAGACAGTGTTGTTTGTGGATAAAGGCATCCCTGACATAAGATTCAAATGCTACAAGCTGGTCAGTTGTCGACCGGCCAGACCTGAATCCAGCTTGACGTTGGTCAAGAAGGCCGTTGTATTCAAGGAAATACACAAGGCGGCGATTTATCATTTTCTCAAACACCTTGCACAAGCAACTAGTCAAGGCAATGGGCCTGTAGCTAGCTGCAAGTGTGGCTTCCTTTCCTTGTTTAAGAATGGGTATGATAACAGCCTCTTTCCAGGCTTTGGGTAGGCGCCCAAAGGACCATATCTTGTTAAACAGAAAGAGGATGGTTATAAGGGTGTATTCATGTATGTGCTTAAGCATGCCATATGTAATCCTGTCTGGGCCTGCTGCTGAGTTGCCACATGTTCCCAGAGCCGCCTTCAGTTCCTCCATAGTGAAAGGGCTATTGTACCCTCCTGTGGATGGCCTTTTATCACGGATAGGTTTCCGTTCCTCGGCTAGCTTGTGTCGCATGAAGGAGTCTGTATAATGTGCTGAGCTGAAGATATATTCAAAATGTGCTCCTATTGCATCTGCTTGGTGTTCCAGTGTATCACCAGCAGTGCTGACCAGAGGCACTGGGTGAGCACTGCGCCCTTGAAGTGCTCTAAGTCTGTTGTACACTTTATGTGTATCTGTGTAGGAGTTTACAGAGGAAAGGAATGAGCGCCAGCTTTCCCGTTTGGATGCACGTCGGATACGCCTGCCATTTGCTTTAGCACGCTTGAAGTCTATTAAATTGTTAACTGTAGGATACCTGCGGAATTTTGACCATGCTTTGTTTTGGTTGTCACGGGCATTCTTGCACTCCGCATTCCACCATGGCCTACGTTTGTTTTATGTCTTATTTGATGTCTGTGGGATTGATTTCTGTGCGGCTTCTATAATATGCAGGGTGATCATGGATTGTAATTCGTCTATACCTAGGTCTACGATTGAAGAAATTGGCAGTTTAGTGAGTTCTCGGAACTTCTTCCAATCAGCAGCCTGTTCTTTAAATTTCCTGTGATAATTTAAACCCATATTTATGTTTCCTGTGTGTTTTAAGCAAACAGGAAAGTGGTCGCTTCCATACAGATTATCGATAACAGCCCACTCAGTGGTTGCCAAGAGCACTGGAGAGCCAATAGCAAGGTCTATTGCTGTGTATGAGCTGTGTGCTGTATTAAAGTATGTTGGGTCTTTCTTATTAAATATACAGGAACCGGAAGACAATAGAAATTTTTCGATTAGCGCACCTCGGGAATCAGCTCTTGAACATCCCCATAATGGGTGGTGTGCATTAAAATCTCCAACCAACATGAATGGACCCGGGAGCTGGTCAATAAGTTTTTCAAATTCTTCGACGGAGAGGTGATGGTCCGGAGGAATGTATAGGGAACATACAGTTATTAATCTTCCAAAAGTTAGAGCCCGTATTGCCACTGCCTCTAAATCGGTAACTAGGGTGATACTCTGACAGGGGATAGTGTTCTGCACGACAATAGCGACGCCACCCGATGAGTGGGCAGTGCCTTGCCTGTCTTTCCGGTATACTGCATATTGTTTTAAAAGTTTCTGTGTGTTGGGTTTAAGTGTGTTTCCTGTAGGCAAAGTATGTTAGGTTGGTATTGTGCAAGTATTTCATATATGTCATCCAGATTTCTGAGTAGCCCTCGGCAGTTCCAGTGTATAATGCTCTCAGCAGCCATTTTTGCGTGTGATAAGGGGACGGGTTATTCAAATGTCACCGCCTTTATTAGGCGGCTTGACTGGCGGATGTTTTTTCTGTTTGAGGCGGTCTAGAAAACTCCGCCTCTCTTTGGGGGATTCTCTCAGCGTCTGAGACACTGAGGATCCCGGGGTCACTTCCATTGCTTCCGGCGGAGACTCGGAAGCGGATGAAGGTTTGTCAGGAGGGGTTGACTCCCTCTCTGTTGTCTGGGTTGTTCCAGAGGTGTGTGCGAAGTTGACCTCTGGGACTTGAAAGGTTGGTGCAGCCGATGGCTGCTTGCTGGGGGGCCGAGAAAGGCGCGCATCAGCAAAGCTGTATTGCGTGCCCACCGTAACTAGACGCCGCCCGGCCCCCCGGCGCGCTGCGTCAACGTAGGATCTTCCGGAGAGAAGCGAGAGCTTCTTCCGGGCTTCAGGGAATGTGATGTTTTCTGTTACTTTGATTTGAATGATCTTTTTCTCGTTCTGGAACATTTCACAAGTTCGCGAGTACGCAGCGTGCGGCCCATGACAGTTGGGACATTCTGTTTGGGTGGCACTGCAGCTTTCAGTAGGATGCTCGTGAGCACCACACTTTGCATAGGTGAGTTTTCCGCGACATGTGTTTGATCCGTGTCCGTACTTTTGGCACTTAAAACATCTTCTCGGGTTTGGGACATAGGGGCGTACTTTGCAGTGAATGAACTCTGCTTTCACAGCATCTGGTAGACGGGAACGATTAAAGGTCAAGACGATATGGGGTGTCACTACATCTTCGCCGTTTCGCCTTATGGTGATGCGGCGTAGGGCAGTGACACCTTGATCTCTGAAGCCATCAAGGAGGTCTGAGTCTGTTTCACGGATCAGATCACGTTCTGATATTACGCCTTGAACTGTGTTCAGACTGCGGTGGGGGGTAATGGACACCTGTAGATGAGCAAACTGCTTTTGCTTGAGTAGGATGTCAGAATGATCTTTCTGTGACACTTCAACAAGAAGATCGCCGGATGACAGCTTCTTTGCTTCATAGTTTCTTCCTATCATTTTCTGAAGGGTCCTAGCGATAACAAAAACAGACATTGCAGCGACTGAGTCGTTGTCTACAAGAGAGTGAATAATCAAGAAACGGGGAAAGTGATCGCAATCAGTTCGAGTTCTGTCAAAGCTTTCTTCGGTGCGGCCCCTTTTCAGGGACCGATCGGGTTTTTTGGAAGAAGAAATACTCATGCGATATGGGCATGCAGACGGTTCCTAGAATGTCACCTGTGTTTCACCGTCTTATTCACAGGAAGGTCCCGGGGCTCGCCGCCTGGTAAACAGACGAAGAGCCCGTCGGCCGGAGCTTGACCATGGCCCCGACCGCCACCGTTCATGGTTTCTACCCTTCACCTCAAAACCTTTCGCCACGGTGCGGATGACAGCTTCGGTATGGGGGCTAAGGGTCCGTGGTGGCGCCAAGCACCATCACCTTGATACTCAAGGTGCCCTTGCGGGTTGGACAAGCCTCAACCAATACATCTCCGCCTGGTGCAACTCGGACGCCGTAAGTGGTCCGGTACAAGATGGCGTGTTCTGCGAAGCGTTCCGACGAAACCGCATGATCCAAACCGTTACTCGGAGTAATCGGGAGAGGCGCCCAAAGCTTGCAACCTCAAGCAGTGGCTCGTGTTGGGGCGAAGGGGGTGCCACTACTGCGGTGGGGCAAGCGGATATCTCTTCACTGCTCTCGCAAGAAAGGGCCTCCGGTGAAGGAGCAGAACAAATATTCGCAGGCCATTGCAAATGTGGCTGTGACAACCATGTAGGACCGGTCCACCAGCAAAACTTGCGGGTCAATAACTGGGCTGCTACTCCACGCGTGATAAAGTCTGCTGGGTTGTCGGTGCCTGCGCAGTGCCTCCAAGAATACCCCGAAGTCAAGCATTGGATTTCGAGAACACGGTTTCTCACGGAAGTCTTCCATCGTTTCGCGTCACCAGTAATCCAGTGTAGGGCTAACGATGAGACGCTCCAAAACACGCCCTGACAGCTGGATGTTTCTGGAATTCCTCGGAGGTAGTTCCAAAGCATGGCAGCCAACAGGCACGCAGGCAGCTCTAGGCGTGGCAGCGAGGTAGTCTTCAGCGGTGCGACCCTGCACTTGCTCATGAGCAGCTGAACCTTAAACGTTCCTCCCCCGATCTCGTAGCGCATGTAGACGGCTACGCCGTATGCCAGTGGGCTTGCGTCGCAGAACAGGTGAAGTTCAAACGGTGGAATCTGTCGCGGAGTGTGACAGATGACTCAGCGTGGAATTCGCAGCGAGGAGAGCGTCGGTAGTTCGGATGTCCAGCCTTCCCACTGTTTCTCGACGTCTTCCGGTAATGGCTCATCCCACGGTGAGTTCCTACGCCACAGCTGCTGGAACAATAATTTCGCTCGAATGATGAACGGAGCCATGAGACCTAAAGGATCATAGATTCTTGCGAATAACTGCAGAATGGTGCGTTTCGTGGCTGAGTGCGCAGCGACATACTCGGAAACGGCTTTGGTGATAAGCACGATATCGTCAGCTTCGCGGTCCCATACTAGGCCAAGCAACTTTGTTGTTGCTTTGGCTTCTCCAACGTTGTCGAGAGAAGTGTTGTCCTTGAGGAATTGATGGCAAAGAACGCTCGAGTTGGAGCACCACTTTCTCAACTCCATACTTGCATCTGCTAAGATGGCTAATGCAGCACGGTAGATTTCGAGGGCCTCTTCTTCAGTGGAAAGTCCTATGACGAGGTCGTCCACGTAGAATGATGTGTTTAGGCGTGTAGCTATTATTGGCTGAGTCTTTTTTTCACATTTCGAAGTGATGCTGCAAAGTAGCAGATAGAAGGAAAGTGCTAGACGACGCTCCGAAGGGCACACGAGTCATTCGCCATTCGACGATGGAAGGTATTTTCCCCTCGTCGCCGGGCAGTCGGCCGACCCATAGAAAGCGGAGAGCGTCGCGATCTTCAGGTCGGATTGAAATTTGAAGGAAAGCCTTCCGGATGTCCGCTGTCAGGATAATTGGGTTCATCCTGAACTGTACAAGCAGTTGCAAGAGCTCGGCACCAAGTTTCACTTCTTTGTCCAAGATATCGTTGAGCGATGACTCGCCACGTTCATGATGATGATGATATATGTCGTTTTCTGGCGCAAGGGCCAGCTATGGCCAAAGAGCGCCAAGACGTGGTGTAGTGAGTGAGCAATGGTATGATCAATGACAGTGGGTAGGTGTAGGGTGGCTGTAAAGGGGCCTAAAATCCTGCGCACTAAAGGTGCGTAAAAGACAAAATTAATAAGATCATGACAATGATGTGATAGGGGCGCAATGAATATAATATGGTATAAAAAAGCTTTGAGCGATACAAGGCACTACTGCCTCACAGAGACCCTTAGAAGCAAGAGCCTGGAGGAGAGTGCATTTCAAAATGCTGTCGCAGCAGCGTCCTCTGAAAGAGGACCCTGCTACGAATCTCTAGGGCGAAGAACTTGCAAAATGTCGATGTCGTTTAAAAAGGCTAGAACTGAGTCGTGCTGAAATACCGGGTCATTAGCTAAAAACATCGCTGGGTGAAGGGGTATGTTCTCTCTATAGGCTTGAACAAAGTGTTTCTTTCTTTCAGGTTCTATTAGAGGACACTGCACTAGGATGTGAAGTACAGTAAGTACCTCCCCACATCTAGTACAGGTCGGGGGTTCGCCTCCAGACAACAAGTAATTGTGCGTGCCGTAAGTGTGTCCTATTCTGAGCCTACAGAATAGGACATCATTTCTTCTAGATTTCGTGGTGGATGGCCAGTTCCCTAAGCGAGGCTTAATTAAGTGAAGTTTCTTTAGACTCTGGGCGTCCCACAAACGTTGCCAGTGGGCTCGAAGTCTCTTGCGTAGATATGGCTTCATATCGGGAACAGGGACGGGCATGGATGTGTTTCCAGCTTTTGCGTCGATGGATGTGGCAATCTGGTCTGCCAGTACATTTCCCTCGATGTCTCGGTGTCCTGGCACCCAGCACACCACAACATGCTGCCCAGACGCATATATATTACATATTAATGAATAAAGCGATACTATTACTGGATTTTTGTGCCTTTTAAGAGATTTTAAAGCTTTTACTACGCTCAGTGAGTCTGTGTAGATAATTGCTTTTGGTATTTTCGATTCTTTGATATGTTTAAGAGCCGACAGTATTGCACAAGCCTCTGCTGTGAAAATGCTCGTTTGGGGGTGCAGGGCGTCGGCATCTGAAAATGATGGGCCAACCGCTGCATAAGAGACGCCAGCTTGAGACTTTGATGCATCGGTGTAAAATTCCGGACAGGAGTATTTATGCTGCAGTTCGAGGAAATGCATTCGAATGTGTGCAACTGGGGCGTGCTTCGAAACATGTAAAAAAGGACAAATCACAGTCGACAATCTGCCACTGCCACGGTGAGACCTGTATAGTGGGTGTCATTAGACGATGTTCAAAGAGTGGGACATCCATTTCCTCAGCCAGACTTCTCACACGCAACGAGAAGGGCTCTCTTACTGCAGGTCGGTTATGAAAGAGGTGGGAGCTGGACAAATCATTTACGGTGGAATATGAGGGATGTTCACTGTTTGCATTCACTCTAAGAAAATACATGAAAGCTGTGTAGGTCCTCTGGAAGTGGAGGGACCACTCATTGGATTCCACGTAAAGGCTTTCTACAGGGCTTGTCCTAAAGGCACCTGTAGACAAGCGAATACCTAGATGGTGGATGGGGTCCAGCATCTTCAACGCGGTTGGGGTGGCTGACTGGTAAATTATGGCCCCGTAGTCTAGGCGTGTTCGTATGAGGCTTTTATACAAATTTAACAGACACTTTCTGTCACTACCCTATGTAGTGCGTGACAACACTTTTAAAATATTCATTGTTTTCATGCACTTGTTTTTTAGATGTTTTAGGTGTGGTATGAATGTTAGCTTAGTGTCAAGAATTATGCCTAAGAATTTATGCTCCGTTTTTACAGGTAGACGCTGTCCTTGCAGGTCAATGTCGGGGTCGGGGTACAGTCCTCTCTTTCTAGAGAAAAGGACGCAGGCGCTCTTTTGTGGATTTAGGCAGAACCCATTCTCGTCTGCCCATTTAGCCACCTTGTTCAGACCAAGTTGAACCTGCCGCTCACAGATTGCAAGGTTGCATGATTTAAATCCAATCTGTATATCATCGACATACGTTGAATAAAACATGTTGCGTGGGATGCATAGACGCAAGGAATTCATTTTTATAATGAAGAGAGTGCAACTGAGCACCCCACCCTGTGGTACTCCGGTTTCCTGCACGAAAGGCCGTGATAATGCATTGCCAACTCGAACACGGAATGTGCGATTCAGCAGATAACTTTCAATCACATTTAGCATATTACCACGTATACCAAAGTGGGAGAGGTCTCTCAGTATTCCGAACCGCCATGTGGTGTCGTATGCTTTTTCCATATCGAGGAAAACAGAAAGAAAGAATTGTTTGTGAACAAAAGCTTCACGTATCTGTGCCTCAATACGTATCAAATGGTCAATGGTGGATCGACCCTCGCGAAAACCGCACTGGTATGGGTCAAGCAGCTTGTTTGATTCTAGGAAATGTATCAGACGACGGTTTATCATTTTCTCGAAAGCTTTGCAGAGGCAGCTTGTTAGAGCTATGGGCCGGTAACTCGATACGGACGATGGATCCTTGCCCTGCTTCAGGATAGGGATCACTATGGCCTCTTTCCAGGCAGAGGGGATCTCGCCGGAGGTCCATATAGAGTTATAGAGAAAGAGAAGGGTTTTCTTCGTTTCAGAGGGTAGGTTTTTCAACATGTCATATAGTATACGGTCAGGGCCTGGGGCAGATTGGTTGCAACAGGTGAGTGATGCATGCAGCTCTGCTAGGGAGAAAGGTAGGTTATATGGTTCGTTTCCGGTGCTCTTTCGGTCCAGTTTTTGTTTTTCTATTCTGATTTGTATCTTTTAAACGCTGGAGAATAGTGTGACGAACTGGAAACATGTTCAAAATGTGCACCCAGATGGTTCGCTTGGTCCTCCAGGCTGTCTCCCTGTCTGTCTACCAGGGGAGGCGGATGTGTTTGTCGTCCTCTTACTCTATTCACCCTGTTCCAAACCATGGCCTCATCCGTGGACGAGTTGATACTTGATAAAAATGTTTGCCAGCTGTCTCTCCTGGCTTGTCTGCGTGTTCTCCTACCTTGGGACTTGATTTTCTTGAAACTGACAAGGTTTTCAGCAGTAGGATAATTGCGAAGCTGCCTCCATGCTCTGTTCTGCTGCCTACGTGCGTTCCGGCATTGTTCATTCCACCACGGAACACGGCGTTTGCTAGAAAGACCACTTGTTTGGGAAATACACTTAGAAGCTGCATCTATTATGAAATTTGTAAAATACGCGATGGCACCGTCAATTCCGAGCGATGAAATGTCAGCCCACGAGAGCTTACTGGTAAGTGTTTGGAATTTTTCCCAGTCCGCTGCATTGACCTTCCACCGGGGAGCATGTGGTGGAGACTCGTATTGTCTTGGCGCTCTCAGCAGTATTGGGAAATGGTCGCTCCCGTAAGGGTTTTTTATAACTTCCCATTCAAGTTCAGATAATATGGATGGAGAAGCTATGCTGAGGTCTATAGAGGAAAAGGTTTTGTTTGCAAGACAATAATATGTCCGTTCTTTTTTGTTAAGCAGACAAGCACCGGATGAGAAAAGAAAATCTTGAATTAGACGGCCTCGCGCATCGATGCGAGCGTCGCCCCACAGACTGTTGTGTGCATTGAGATCGCCAAGAACAAGATAGGGCTCGGGCAATTCGTCTATCAAGGACTGAAATTCGTGTTTGTGTAAGCGGTAATGTGGGGGTATGTATAGCGAGCAAATGGTGATGAGTTTGTTAAGGAGAACCAGTCGAACTGCCACTGCTTCAAGGGGTGTTTGCAGCTGCAAACGTTGACATGCTATGCTTTTGTGAGTCATAATGGCAACACCGCCTGATGATGCGAGACCATCATCGCGATCTTTGATGATGATGATGAATGGTGTTTAATGGCGCAAGGGCCAGGTATGGCCAAAGAGCGCCAGGCCAGTGTTAATAGGTTGACAATGGAGCAATGAATTGCGAAAGATAGATGTGTCGTGGCTGTAAAAGGGCCTAAAAACAATCGCTGTAAAATGCGTAAAATATATATGTAATAAAATTATGGCAATGGCTAATGAGGTGCACTATGAGACGAAAGAACAATTTGCAAGATAATCATGATAAATGAGAATTTATCACTGATAAGTCTTTTCAAACAGCACTACTGCCTTGACAGGCCCTTTGAAATAATGCAAGGGCCTGGAGACTCGTGCTATACAAAACTACTATCGCAGCGGCATCCTCTGGAGAGAGGATGCGCTATGAAACTATTGGGCAAATAACATGCAATATAACATCGCTAAGAAAGCCCAGGACAGCTTTGGTGTTAAAGAGGGGTTTGTCACCCAGAAACATAGCGGGATGGAGAGGGAGACAGTACCGGTACGCTAGAGGAAAGTGCCTTTTTCTCTCTGTTTCGGCTTCCCTGCACTCCACGAGGGCGTGAAGCACGGTAAGCCTCTCTCCACATCTACCACAGGTTGGTGGGTCATTTCCAGTTAAAAGAAAATTGTGGGTGCCGTATGTATGTCCTATTCTCAAACGAGAGAATAGGACATTAGTTCTTCGTATTTTCGTAACGGGATGCCAGGGACCTATCTGTGGCTTAACTAAGTGGAGCTTATTGTTGGTTTCGGCATCCCACAAGCGCTGCCAATGGCTTCGAAGTTTCTTTCTCAAGTAGGGCTTGAGGTCTGCGGCAGGGATAGAAGCGGTAGGGTTAAGGGCTCGCGATGTAGTTGATGAGGCCATTTGATCAGCCAGAACATTGCCCTCGATGCCTCTATGGCCAGGCACCCAGCACAAAATAATATGCTGGTTAGACATGTATGCTTTGCACAGAGCAGAATACAGTTCAATGAGTACAGGGTTTTTGTGTCTATGTAGAGTCATGATAGCTTTCACAACGCTTAGGGAGTCTGTAAATATTATTGATCGTTTGAGTTTTGACTTGCCTATATTCTTCACGGCTGATAAAAGTGCATAGGCTTCAGCCGTAAAAATGCTTGTTTCCGGGTGCAGTACATCGGACTCGGAGAACGATGGGCCGACTACTGCATAAGAAACTCCTGCATGTGACTTGGAAGCGTCAGTGTAAAACTGAGTGCAGGACGAGTACTTGAACTGGATTTCTAGAAAATGCATCTGGATATGTACCTCTGGAGCGTCTTTTGTGACCTCTACAAACGAAGTATCACACTCTATGAGTTGCCACTGCCACGGTGGCACTGGATTTGCTGGGGCCATCAAATTATTTTCAAGTAGTGGGATATCCATTTCTGCGCTAATTTTTCTTATACGTAGTGAGAAGGATTCTCTTACTGTCGGCCGGTTATTAAAGAGTGTGGCACTGGTCATATCATTTATGATTGAGAAGGACGGATGTTCCGAGTTCGAATTTACTTTCAGGAAATAGGTAAGGCTTAAGTATGAACGTTGCATGTCAAGCGACCACACGTCCGCTTCTACGTACAAGCTTGACACAGGACTTGTCCTGAAGGCACCAGTGGCTAGGCGGATGCCTAGATGGTGTACAGGATCCAGCATCTTTAGGGCGCTTGGCGTAGCGGAATGGTACACTATGGCGCCGTAATCTAGTCGTGTGAGTATGAGGCTCTTATACAGATTTAAAAGGCACTTTGTGTCACTACCCCAAACGGTGCGTGACAAAACTTTTAGAATATTCATTGTTTTCATGCACTTGTTCCTTATATACTGTATGTGTGCCACAAATGTAAGTTTCGTATCTAGAATCACACCTAAAAATTTGTGTTCTGTTTTTACGGCCACACGTTGTCCCTGCAACTCAATGTCAGGATCGGGGTGCAGACCCCTCTTCCTGGAGAACAGGACGCAGGTGGTCTTTTGTGGGTTAAGGCTAAATCCATTCTCGTCTGCCCACTTAGACACTTTGTTCAGACCAAGCTGAATCTGCCGCTCACAGACTGCGAGATTGCACGAGGCGAAACCTATCTGTACATCATCGACGTATGCAGAATAAAACATGTTTCTTGGGATATACAGACGCAAAGAACTCATTTTTACGATAAAGAGAGTGCAACTCAGCACCCCGCCCTGTGGCACTCCAGTTTCCTGCACAAATGGTCTTGATACAGCATTTCCCACACGAACACGGAATGTGCGATTAGATAAATAACTTTCTATGACATTTAACATGTTACCACGTATACCAACGTGTGAGAGGTCTCTTAGTATTCCAAACCGCCACGTGGTGTCGTAGGCTTTTTCCATATCAAGGAATACAGACAGAAAGAACTGCTTATGGACAAAAGCTTCACGAATTTGCGTTTCAATACGTATCAAGTGGTCGGCGGTGGATCGACCTTCTCGAAACCCGCATTGGTACGGGTCAAGCAGTTTGTTTGATTCGAGGAAATGTATTAGTCGGCGGTTTATCAATTTTTCGAACAGTTTGCAGAGACAGCTTGTTAGTGCTATAGGCCGGTAGCTCGAAACAGACGATGGGTCCTTGCCCTGCTTCAGTATAGGGACGACAATGGCCTCTTTCCAGGCGGCGGGGATCTTGCCGGAGGACCATATAGCATTGTAAAGGCAGAGGAGAGTTTTCTTTGTTTCATGGGGAAGGTGTTTTAGCATTTGATAAACTATGCGATCAGTGCCTGGGGCAGACTTGTTGCAACAACTAAGCGACGCATAGAGCTCAGCGATGCAAAATGGCTGGTTGTATGCCTCGTCTCCGGTGCATTTTCTTTCTATTTTCTGTTTTTCTATGTTAGCCTTGTGTCTTTTAAATGTTGGCGAATAATGGGATGAGCTTGCCACATGTTCAAAATGTGCTCCCAGGGAGTTAGCTTGGTCTTCCAGACTGTCGCCTTGTGTGTTTACCAACGGGAGTGAATAAGTTTGTAGCCCTTTTATCTTATTAACTTTCTTCCAGACTCTGCCCTCGTCTGTATACGAGTTGATGCCTGATAAAAACTTCTCCCAACTCTCTCTCCTGGCCTGTCGACGTGTTCTTCTCCCCTGCGATTTTATCTTCTTAAAATTGACAAGATTCTCCGCAGTTGGGGAGTCGCGTAGCAACCCCCACGCTTTGTTCTGTTTCCTACGAGCGTTCCGACATTCCTCGTTCCACCATGGGAGACGGCGTTTGCATGTCTCACCACTTATTTCAGGTATACATTCAGAAGCGGCATCAATTATAAAACATGTAAAATATTCGACAGCAGCATCAATTCCCAGCGAAGATATTTCAGACCACGAGATACTACTTGTAAGACTTTGGAATTTCTCCCAATCTGCCATATCCAACTTCCAGCGGGGTGCCTGTGGTGGAGGTTCGTTTTGTAGTGGTGATCTCAGCAGTATCGGGAAGTGGTCACTCCCGTAAGGATTTTTTATAACTTCCCATTTAAGTTCAGCAAATATAGACGGGGAAGCTACACTGAGATCAATGGAAGAAAACGTTTTGTTTGCGAGATTGTAGTAGGTGGGTTCCTTCTTATTCAGGAGACACGCACCAGAGGAGAAAAGAAATTGTTCGATTAGGCGTCCTCGCGCATCGATACGCGTGTCGCCCCACAAGCTGCTGTGTGCATTGAAATCGCCAAGAACTAGGTAAGGTTCTGGTAATTCATCTATTAGTGACTGAAATTCATGTTTGTGTAAAGGATAATGTGGGGGTATGTAGAGCGAGCAAATAGTAACGAGTTTACCCAGAAGTACAGCACGAACGGCTACCGCCTCAAGTGCCGTATTAAGTGGAAGTTGCTGACAGGCTACACTTCTGTCGAGTATGATGGCCACACCACCAGATGATGCGGCAGAATCCTCGCGATCTTTTCGGAAAACAATATTCTGACGTAGGAAGTTGGTGTTTCTGGAGTTTAGATGTGTTTCTTGAACACACAGCACCTTTGGATTAAATTTACTGAGAAGTTCTTGGATATCGTCTAGGTTGTGGATTAATCCCCTAACATTCCACTGCATTATTTTATTCATGTTGAAGGAAAATAAAAGGTGCTGTGTGTTTCAAGGGGTGTGTACAGCCTATTTTACAGAGCCTTTTACAGGCGCTGTAACTGGTGTCTTGTCTTTTTTGGAGCGTTCTTGGGAGAGTCGCCGCTCCCTAGGCACTCCATGTGCCGTCTGAGAAGTTGTGTCCATTGCCTCTTGCGAGGCGTTGGACACTCGCTCTAACGAGCGATGTGTGCGTCGGTTTGGCTTCGCCTCGGAAGACGAAGCCTTTGTCCCCACCAGTGCGGAGGTTGACGGTACCTCCTTAGCCTCCGTGCTATCCTGGCTGCTGCCAGAGCTAGCAGGGGCCACTGGTGTGGCCAAGTTCGGTGATGGCAAGGCAGCCTTGGCTGCTCCCACCATAGGGGCGGCTGCCACAGCCGGCGGCTCGCTGCGCGCGGGCCGGGCAGGTGGCGGAAGCCGGTGCGACGTTGCCCCCTGACGCGTCGCCTCGGCATATGTTGTGCTGTGGAATGGCAAGCACCTTTTACGTGCTTCCTTGAAGGAGATGTTCTCACGAACTTTGAGAGTGATAATTTCTTTTTCTTTTTTCCAATTCGGACAAGACCGGGAGTAAGCTGGATGCTCACCATCACAGTTTACACAGTGAGGTGCCGCTTCACAGTTGTCTGAGGAATGACCTTGCGTTCCACATTTCGCACATGTTAGTCTACCACGGCAGCTCTGCGAGCCGTGGCCAAATCTTTGACATTGGAAGCATCTTCTGGGATTGGGGATGTATGGCCTGACAGCTAACTTTGTGTATCCGGTTTCTATGGTTTCTGGCAGATCGCAAGTGGCAAAAGTCAGGATCAGGTGTTTAGTGGGAATTTCCTTATTTTCTCTTCTGATAATGATGCGCTGTACGTTTGTTACGTTTTGTTCTTTCCAGCCTTCCAATAGTTCGGTTTCGGACAAGTCGATTAGATCTGCATCAGACACTACTCCACGTGCTGTGTTCATAGACCGATGAGGTGAGACGGTAACAGGTATGTCTCCAAATGCCACAAGGTTGTTCAATTTATTGTGCTGCGCTTTGTCACGGATCTCAAGCAGGAGGTCCCCGCTCGCCATTTTGGTGACCTTGTAACCTGGGCCAAGGGCGTCAGTCAAGCCTTTCGCAACAAGAAAAGGGGATACGGTTCGAGCTGGTTTTTCAGTTTTCTCACTGTGCACAACTTGGTATCGGGGAAAAATTTCTTTCGGTCTGAATAGGTTTAATATTTCATCGGTGCGCCCCCTCTTGTGAGGGTGACGATCAAGTAGACGGGGAAATGCAGGTGTTCCCATATTATTTCGGTTTATTTCGGCGGCAATGGCGGCCACCCACCACGGAGCCCAACTAGGGGACGCTGCAGCACTTAAGGTGTAAGGCTGCAGACGCCAGCCGTGCATTGCTGCTATAACCCAATATAAGATACCCAAGAGAGGGCACATACACAAGGTTAACCCGAGCCGCCTATGAAAACGTGGAAGTAACAGAAGAGAATAGGAGACAGGACAGTAAAGAAAGGAGATAGGAAAGAAAAAGGGCAGAGAGGGGGATAGGAAAAGGCGACCACCGATTTCCCCCGGGTGGGTCAGTCCGGGGGTGCCGTCTACGTGAAGCAGAGGCCAAAGGAGTGTGTTGCCTCTGCCGAGGGGCCATAAAGGTCCAAACACCCGGCTTCGGCTCAACTCCCAGGATCCCCTTTTCCCCGAACACGGCTAAGCCACGCACGGTTAGACGCGGGAGGGTCCGACCCTCATGTGCTCGGGTACGTGGTGTCGCAACACACCAAACGCCTGCTTACGCAGACGCCCCTGCGGGGCATCGCGATCTTTACGAAACGTAACATACTGTCGAAGAAAGTTTGTATGTGTCGATTTTAAATGAGTTTCCTGTACACACAGCACTTTTGGATTGTGTTTGTGGAGAAGTTCTTGCACATCATCGAGGTTCCTAAGAAGGCCTCTGATGTTCCATTGTATAATTTGTGTGGCCATACTGAAAGTAAATGGGTGCTGTGTGTACTAAAAACAAAAAGGAAGTGTTGCATTAGATTACAGAGCCCTTTCCAGGCCCTGTAACGCGGGATTTGTCTTTTCTGAAGCGGTCGAGGGAACCTCGCCGCTCCTTAGGCGCTTGGTGCGCCGTCGGGGTGGGTGTGGTGTCCATTGCCTCTTGTGAGGCGCCGGACACGCGCTCTTGCGAGCGAGAAGTTTCACGAGAAAGTCTCGCCGCGAAGGACGAGACATTTGCGCCCACCAGCCCGGATGTCGATGGGGCTGCCTTTGGGCCTGAGCTGCGCCGGCTGTTGCCAGCACCAGCAGGGGCCGGTGAGGGTGAGGCAGCCTTGACTGCACCCACCGTGGGAGCTGCTGGCGGGCCTGCGGGTTCGCTACGCGAAGCGCAGGCTGCCACCGAGGACTGTTGTGGTGCCGGCAACCCTAGGGTAACCGGGCCTGTTCGCTGGTTGGGTGGAGTAGACTTAGCTCCTTCCACCCTGGGGGCAGGAGCCACAAGCGACAGCTCGCTGCGCGCGAGCTGGGCAGGTGGCAGTAGCCGCTGCGACGATGCCCCTTGACGCGCCGCATCAGCATATGTGGTAGTGTGGAATGGTGAGCACCTTTTACGTGCTTCCCTGAACGATATGTTCTCGCGCACTTTGAGAGTGATAATTTCGTTTTCTTTTTTCCAGTTAGGACAGGATCTGGAGTAAGCTGGATGCTCACCATCACAGTTTACACAGTGTGGTGTCGCTTCGCAGTTATCTGAGGCGTGACCTTGGACTCCACATTTCGCGCATGTAAGTCTACCACGACAGCTCTGCGAGCCGTGGCCAAATCTTTGACATTGGAAACATCGTCTTGGATTAGGTATGTATGGTCTGACAGCTATCTTAGTGTATCCGGTTTCTATTGTTTGTGGCAGATCGCAAGTGGCAAAGGTCAGGATCAGGTGTTTTGTAGGAATTTCTTTATTGTCTCGTCGGATAATGATACGCTGTACGTTGGTTACATTTTGCTCTTTCCAGCCCTCCAATAGTTCGGTTTCGGACAAGTCAATGAGATCTGCATCAGAAACTACTCCGCGTGCTGTATTCATAGAACGGTGAGGTGAAACGGTAACAGGAATGTCTCCAAATGCCACAAGCTTGTTGAGTTTATTGTGCTGCTCTTTATCACGGATCTCAAGCAGGAGGTCCCCGCTCGCCATTTTGGTGACTTTGTAACCTGGGCCAAGGGCGTCAGTCAAGCCTTTTGCGACTAGAAAAGGGGATACGGTTCTTGCTGGTTTTTCGGTCTTCTCACTGTGAACTACTTGGTAACGGGGGAAAATTTCTCTTGGTCTGAATAAGCTTAATAGTTCTTCGGTGCGTCCCCTCTTGTGAGGGTGACGATCAAGTAAACGGGGAAATGCAGGCGTTCCCATACTGGTTTGGTTTATTTCGGCAGCAATGGCGGCCACCCACCACGGAGCCCAACTAGGGGACGCTGCAGCACTTAACGCGTAAGGCTGCAGGCGCCAACCGTACATTGCCACTATAACCTAATATATTATACCCAAGGGAGGGCACATACACAAGGTTAACCCAAGCCGCCTGTGAAAATTAGGAAGTGACGGAAAAGAAGAGATGATAGGAGAGTAAAAGAAAGGAGATAGGAAAGCAAAAGGTTGGAGAGGGGGACAGGAAAAGGCGACCACCGGTTTCCCCCGGGTGGGTCAGTCCGGGGGTGCCGTCTACGTGAAGCAGAGGCCAAAGAGGTGTGTTGCCTCCGCCGAGGGGCCGTAGAGGTCCAAACACCCGGCATCGGCTCAACCCCCAGGATCCCCTTTTCCCCGGACACGGCTAAGCCGCGCACGGCTACACGCGGGAGGGTCCAACCCTCATGTGCTCGGGTACGTGGTGTCGCAACGCACCAAACGCCTGCTTACGCAGACGCCCCTGCGGGCCACGTTCATGGGAAGAGGCATCAAACACTACGCGTATCTTCGTAGTGATAGCTTCCCGACGGATGACTGCATGGTGCGGAAGGTAGTAAACCGTCGCTTCGGGTTCTCGAGAGGTGTCGACACGTTCGGCGTGACCTTCGTTGAAGTACTCACTGATGGTGCGGTCATACTCGTCGAGTAGCTCCTGTTGTCCTTCGAAGCGCTGAAGCTGGAGTCTGAGCCTGTTTTCGGCGACACTTCGATTGGGGCTAGTCAGTCTTCCCTGGTGCCTTATCATGAGAGGAACCACGTAACGTCCAGCTTCCTTGTGCACGTACTGTGTGAACTGAGTCACTGCCGTTTGGTCACAAACACCAGCGGTATCCTGAGGGTCGGTTATCCCTATTGCATCGAGTCGCCACATCTCCGTCGGGTCAGCAATGTCACGTTCGGCTTGCCCATTCCGCTCACACGCAAGGAATAGGGCAGATGCGCTGCAGTTCCACTTAGGCAAGGCATTGGCGGGCCTTACTGGGTAAACGCCTTGCACGAGCCAACCGAAGACCGTCTCAACTGCGCATATATCGCTGCTTAGACGTTCTATTCTTCCGGTCACTATGCGCCAATAGTAATCTGACCCTATAAGGACACTGATTGTCGGTATCGGCCGATCGCCAAGTCGATTCTCATCTGCAACAAGCATCTTGCGTTCACGCAACTGTGCGAGGAGATCTTGTCCGATGGCTGGAGCCTTCACGGTGCAGATTTCCGGTACCTCCAACGCGTCGACGGTGACGTTGCGGGAGTCGAACCGACTATGAAGTTCGAGCTTGACGCTTCGACAGCTGTAAGGGCGGGAACACTTAGAGTGCCAAATGTCCAGAGAGAGAGAGGTCTTCTGTCCCGAGGGAAGGCAGGTCGAGCCTTTTGGACAGGTCGCGTCGAATAAAGCTTCTCTGGCTGCCGGTGTCAAGCAGTAGTCAAACTAACACGGAATTGTGTTTTCCGGACGCCCAAACTGTGGCCGTTTGCATCAAGACAGGTGCAGACGTGTCACTATTAGCTGGAGCACTTGTCACTGGCGGCTTGACACTTTTCGTTGGATCATGGTTGACAAGTGGACCACTGGTCTCCGGAGACGGGCAGTTGTGATCTTGGTTCCATATGGTGCAAAATACAGAAAGGTGACGTTTATAGCATAACTTGCACTTGAGCCACGCGGCGTTGCGGCACATTCGTGCTACATGGCCCTCTCTGCCGCATTTAAAACAACAGTTCTTTCCAGCAAGCCGACGTCTGATCTCGTGGGCTGACTATGTGGCGTGGCAGTCCTTTATGGTGTGGTGACGGTTATCGCACAGTACACAGCAGGGATGCTCGTTCGATGGCGATCCTTCGGCCAAGGCTGATGCTGACGGTACCGGCGGTGGTAGACAAGGTCGGCATCGCCCTTGTTTCGCGGAGGTAGTTTTCGGTAGGCACCTTGAACGGGAGGCCTGGCTCTCTTCTCTGCTCTCGACTTGCACCTGCAGGAACATCATGACCTTTCGCACCTCTTCTTGCCGCGTCCTCGGAGTAATCCCGTCATCGGGCTCAATCTCCTTCATGTGTTTACGGTAGAGAATAGCGATATCTTCGGGAAGCGATCGCATAAGAACGCGATGAAGGATGACCGCGTATTCTGACGCTGGGACGCCGAGGCCGTCGACGCAGCTTGTACGAAAGTGCACCTCTTCGTAGAGTTCCCGCAGCTGCGATACTTGAGAAGAGCGATCAATGGGCGCGATGGCCAATAAACAGTCGATGTGGTCGTCAACGAGGGCGGTATGACGGCCGAACCTCTCTCGGAGGATTTTCACTGCTACAGCGTAGTTTGCTTCCGCCAGACGCACAACGTCAATTGCACGATTCGCTGTGCCGGTTAAGTAGGATCTTAAGTACAAAAAGTTCTCGATGTCGGACGGCTCGCGGTTGTTATGGATCGTGGCCTCGAAATGTTCCCAGAAGCCCTGCCACTCGCGAAGTTCACCGGAGAAAACGGGTACCTGTAGTTTCGGTAGGGCAGCTCGGTGTAATGGTGCTCGGGAACTTGCTTGAGTGGAGACGCCTTGGGTGGCGGTGTCGCTCAGAACGCTCTGTGTGGCGCTGTCTCCGGCTCTTGCAGCAGAATTCAGAATGAAGCGGACCCAGCTCATGGTGTTGAGGATCTTGTCGTGGTATTCCAGAGCGACGGTGGCTTCCGCCTCATACTCGTCACCGTCGTCCATGAGGTCTGCAATCGTCTCATTGAGCGCTGCTAGCGCCGAGTCCTTGTCCTGCAGGTCATCCAAAATAATTTGCAGGTCGGATGGCGAAGGATGCTCGGCTTGTAGCGCTTCGGTAGCGCACGAGATGAGCCTTGTAGCCGCGGCTCGAAGTACGCATCTGCTGCGTCGCAGTCGATCCATCGTCGGCGCAGGACGCCAGTCGTCTCCCGGGTTTCACGGCACCATAAATGTAAGGAACGAAGCGACTGCGCGTCCGCCGGTTGCGGTTTATTCAACCAACTGGTCAAAGATGGCGCTAGCGCGAGCCTTCGCCTCACGCGTTCTCTCCTCTTCGTTGTCTTCAGTTTTCATCAGTGTAAGAAGGCTTACCTCATCAGGTACCTGTACATGTTCACTCCGCTAACTCTGAATAAAGCAGTGGCTAGCACGTTTTATCTTATCTGCCATGTTCACCTTCCAGATCCCTGCTATGTGGACACGCTTTTGGCCATACGAGCGTTGCAAAATTCAACAGGTCAGCTCACTGCGGTACAAATGGTGGACTAATAGTCTGTGTACAGCATGGAGTATCTGCGAGCATTACCATAAGCTCACATAGGGTTTTGACTTCAAATTTGGCTAGCATGCTTGTGCTAGCTGGCACTTCTTTCCGAACCTTACCGGCTTTGTCAATTTCAAGAACAGTGAGTTTCTCTTGAAGCAGGATATATATATACCCTCACAAAGCTTAGAAAGGTGCCTCCAGTACTCTTGATGCAGAAAGTCGTTAAGGCAAGGCAAACATGGAAAAGGAGCCAGTTTCTCCATTCAGATGCCTTCCAATGGCTTCTTTCTTGAACAGACCGTGGCAGCCTTCTAATGCAGTGAGGTGGCTTGATGGACAACAGCCGTGCATCTATTCGGGAAAGTGCTGATGGTGCGCCTATAAAAGACAATGCCATCAAACTTAATATATTTTTATCGGTGTGACCCGATAAATCTCGGTTAGCAAGTGGATGAACTGCTGAAAACAGATCAAAATAAACAGCATTACATGGATAAAAATTGTTATAAGGAAGTGGAATATTTGATTCCAAGGACATAATAAAACACACGGGTCATTTCAGTTAAAAATCCTTTGCACATTAGATGTCTTGACTTTGGCGAAGAGAGAATCGGTTGGAAACATAGATAAAAAACTAAAAGACAAGTCATTGATTGCAGAAGTGCTAGTGTGGATGTTAAGGCTAAGCAGCGGTGTAGCCGGAATATATTGTTATGAGCCAGTTGTCCGGCAGACAAAGATGCTGAAGCATAGAGCCGAAGAGACGAGGAAGAGGTGAAACTGTGGATCGCCATCTTTGTTGTTGTTGGCCAACATTTAGTCTCCTTGTACATAGTGTGAATAAACCCCCTTTTCTGTAAATCTCCCCGTAACATCTTGGTGGAGGTGCGGGGTACAAAAGGAAGTTCCAACTGGAGAAGGCCAGAAGAGCAGTCGATGAGGGCAGAATGGGTACTCAGGAAGTCGTGGCCGAGGATGACTTCATGTGGACACTGCTGCAGAACGGCGAATAGAACTGAGGTCTGGTGACTGGCGAAGCTCACACGCGCAGTGCACATCCCAACGACGCAAGATGTGCCGCCGTCGGCTACACGAACGACAGGCGACGCCGCGGGCGTCAGAACCTTGCGGAGACGACGAGAAAGGCGAGCGCTCATAACCGATAATTGCGCCCCCTTGTCTATGAGCGTCGAAACAGGCACGCCGTTCACTTCTATGTCCAAAAGGTTTTGTCGGGTGGTCAGGGTCAACAGAGGATTTCCAGGTCAGTTGGTCAATGCAGCATCACCTCTGGGAGCTGCACCGGTCAGTTTTCCGAAGAGGGACGGCGGGGGTATGGCGACGGTGAGCGACGGGCAATCGGTGAGCGAGAACGCCGGTTCTGTGGGGACGGCGAGCGGCGATCGTAGTGTGGAGTCGGAGCAGCAACATCACAGTGCGGCAGGTCATTGCGGGCATGAAAAGGCGAGAACCGGCTGTCTTCTGGGCGGTAAGCGTACGCGGGACGAGGAGACGAAATCTGACGATAGCGACAATGACGGGAAATATGACCAACTCCATTGCAATTAAAGCATATGGGCTTGTCGTCATGTGTGCGCCACTGGTTTGGGTCGCGGTATCGGAGGTAGGTCGATTGTGGGCGGGGAGGTCGAAAGAAATTGCCGACCGTAGGGCTACTTACAGAACAGATCGGACGGATGCCTGCGTTCGCCAGCTTTTCGCGTACGACAGCTTGAATCAGAGATACTGCCGGGCGGGACTCGTCGTAAGAACGTATCGGGGGAACCGACGGAGACGCAGCCTCAATCTCACGCCGGACAAGACGCAGCAAGTTTTCGGTACCAGGCGGCTGGACGTCTTCACACGATGAGCTAGCGGCGGTATTAGGGAGCCGAACGAATTGTTGTGAGACACGACGGCTCTTTGCTTCTTCAAAGCGTCGGCACTCTCTTATAATGTCGTCGACCGTCGAGCAGTCCTTGTACACGAGTAAATTAAAGGCGTCGTCTGCGATGCCTTTAAGAATGTGGCTGACCTTGTCAGCTTCGAGCATCTTGTCATCGACCCGCCGACAGAGTGCTAATACATCTTGAATGTACACAACGTACGGTTCAGTCGATGTTTGGGCCCGGCACGAAAGTTCCTTCTTGGCGGCTCGCTGGCGGCCAAGTGGCTTCCCAAAGAGTTCCTGCAGGCGGCAGAGTCAACTTGTTTCGGCGCTGACAAAGGTCGCATGAGCCCACGTAACGGCGCACTGAGCGGGACATCCCAGGCCAATAGAAACAGCGGCGCGCGCGGTCGTATGTGCGTGACACGCCAAGATGTCCCGCCGTTGGTGCGTCGTGGAGCTGCTCCAGGACAGTGGAACGGAGGTGAGCCGGGATGACTAACAACAGGTCAGGACCGTCAGGGAGTAAACTGCGACGATATAACGTGTCGTTTTGGAGTACAAAGAGGCGGAGGGAAGGATCAGGAGCGTGGGAGTGCAAGTCGGTGCTTTCGCCGCCGGAGGGTAGTGTTATGAGCCAGTTGTCCGGCAGACAAAGATGCTGAAGCATAGAGCCGAAGAGACGAGGAAGAGGTGAAACTGTGGATCGCCATCTTTGTTGTTGTTGGCCAACATTTAGTCTCCTAGTACATAGCGTGAATAAACCCCCTTTTCTGTAAATCTCCCCGTAACAATATATACACATATATATTTTCTTTTTTTTGAGAGCGGGGCAACAACTTCATGGGAGAGGGGGAGGAAGGGTATCTGAGCAGGCCCCATACTAAATCAGATTTTTTTTACGGGGGAGGGGGGTGCACATGCCCGGTGTGCCACCCTCTGGCTATGGCCCTGAAACTAAGCAACTGTGCTGGCATTTTAGGTTCTATTCTTTTGAATGTTTTCTACAGGAGTTGCACGTACAAGCGAACACGGCAGTCCAGATCGAGTGGATATTTAACAAGGTAGAGTGACACACACGTGATGATACACTAACCATTGCCACTTTCTGGAAGAGAAAAGCGTGAATGCAGACAAGTGCAAGAAAACTAGGAAAGCAACTTGATTAGGAATAATGTTATTATTATTTGATTTGTAAACATATACACAGGAAAGAGAAAGCGAGGAGCTAGGCTGGCAACTGCCACCAGAAGGGGCACAACGCCTACCTACTCTTCAGAAAGGAGGAGACAAACATAGAAATGAAAGATAGGAAAGAGAGGAGGAAAGAAAGAGGAATAAAAGTCCATGAAAGCAAAGCTTAGCTGTGCCACAGCTCGAGAGTGTGCGATGCTGCTGATGCTATGCTTTATAAACACTGTACCCATAGCAACAGATGCATGCAAAGGCAATGAAGACAGTGATGCCAAATATCAAAGAAATGCTCGCAGCCAGGACAAGTGCACTTTTACACACTAAAATTATCCATTGAAAAGACACTTAAGAAGTATGCATGACAATTATAAACAAGGTACAGAAGCATCAAACTGATGATGCAAAGTCCCATGACACATGGCCAGGCAATTTCAATTGGCGATTTTGTTTGCTGCGTGAATCCACCTTATTCTACAAGTCAAGCACCTTGTAATTACGCTATGTAATGAAAATATTATAAAAAGAATGGGAACAGAAAGAGTTACATTACCAGAATAGAAGCGCTGATCAGAGTTTGAACTTGCTAGGATTGTTTCTGTCAACTGCTTTGCAACACCTTGTAGGACACAGTGCATATACTCAACGCTGTATCCGTTCACAAGGTCCAGACCTGAATGAACAGATGTATCTTGGGTAAGTATACATACACCATTAAGTTTCACTATTACAGTTACTATGAGCAACGTACAGGCACATGGAAAAGCACTCTCCCAGGCTGGATAGCAATGCTGATTGGCACCGTGTTTCCAACTTAAACATAAAGGGTGCCACGGTTTTTCTTCCAAACATCACCTCTCTTCCAGGGGCTTTAGGCAAACTTTCTCACGAAAATGATCAGAACAGAATGGCAGCCACCTTTTCCGCGAGCCAAGTATCATTTGGATTTCTTGAAATAAAACTTCTGTCGCCTCAGAACTTAATGTTTGGTTTATTCCCCTCGATTTCTCCATTACCATTCTATGCCGACATATCCTTTGCTTGCTCCATTAGATCGCAATATAAACATCACTGCTAACTCGCTGATTCTTATCTGCGATATTTTACCGCACGAAAGGAGGCCGTCTTTTCAGATAGTTTTCATGAGACCACCAAGATTTTGCATAGCACAATGCAGCCTTCTTATGTATCAAAACTGCTTCAAATATTTCCCGGGCACTCTGCTCACAATATTTTCACACAATCAAGGCACCCCTTGAAATCTGAGGACATATCTTGCACAATCACTTCCGGAAACATCACCTTCAGTACACTCTGATTGGCTCGTTAATTAAAACTGCTCAAGTCATCCAACTTGCTGTGAACTAAATGAGGCAAAAGCAATGGAATTGTCGAAAGTGATCATCCGAGAACATGTTTCCAGGATGACACTTGCACTAGCTACAATCCATGGCAAGATTACTACCTATCTAGCCCTTGAAAGAAGTTAGATGTTCCGTCGGATATTCTTTTGTACAAGTGCCCGTCTGATCAACTAGAAAACTGCTGCGACATAAAAGATACTTTTATGCATGCTTTTTCCCGCATATTTAGGTTACAGCTTCTTTCTTGCTTCCACACAAAAAGGAGCAACTTGAGGAACTCATGTTGCCTCCTTTTTTAGCGCAGTGTAGAATGATTGCGTGATGGAACTGTGTGGTGGAGGTAATTTTTTTGGGGGCAGTGTAGAATGTTTGTGCAATCAAATTGAGGCAGTGATGATTAGGGCTGGGCACAGTCATTAGTACACAATCTGTGTCATTAACTAACAAAATTGTTTTTGCTGAGCTGGTGATAAGCTTTTTTGAGTGTGTTCACAGTAGGCAATTGTTCGAAAAAAAAAAGCTCCCTGTCATGTTGGTTTCCAGCCTCTACCATCAAAACTTCAATGATTGTGGTTGTTTTTGCACGTGCGCTGAAGTACACTGGGGGTGGACAGCTTCCTTTTGACTTCAGTTGTAAGCTAGTGCTCGTGCTGTGTCTTTATTTTTGTCCTGTGTGTTTCTCACTTTCATGATTTCACAATTTCGAGCCTGCTTTTCTTGAAACTGTTATCAGGTGAAGTTTTTAACAAATAGCTATGCTGTGCACACAGGTCTTAACTTCTGCCATGACCCTACAAAAACTTAATACATGGCCCCTAAAATTGCCATATGGAAAGTCAATTGGCAAGATTTAAATATAAATATTGGCTTCTAGCATTTATCATACATGATGCGATGTCTGCCACCGCCATGCATTGTTTGCAGAGAAAATTACTCATCTCGAATCACATATTTCTGACAATTGAAGACGATTATAGTTTCGGTACAATGCAAATTAATAACAGACACAAAGAACAAAATGGACAAGGGCTAATCTACCATAATTATAATGCAAAGCCAACTAGCCCAACAGTCAGTCCTCCTGTTGCAAAGAATTGTCACTAAAACTCGTGGCATGTGGCTTATGTTATGGACACATGTACAGCAGGGAATTATTTGTACTGCCCAAAGCGTAGTAGTAGCAAAGCTGTGAAGCCAGGGCCGGTATTTTGTAGCGATGCCTTTCCAATGCTAATGCCTTTTGGCGCTTGGTCAATGGTCAGAGCAACGGTTCGCTCACGTTATCAACGGCATCAGCCGGCCGTGAGCGGTGGATGATAAGACTAGTATAGAGTACATCGCTACAAAATACCTGCCCAGGAATCTATACTACTGTCACACACGCACTTCTAAGGGCATCGAACAGACAATCTTTCGACATATCGGCCAATTGGGTGCTGCTATACGGGCAGATTCAATGGCCATCAAGTCAGAAGCCGATCAAGTTCACATAGTTCCACGAAACTCCCTCAAAATCTTGAAGGCCTTCTAGTGGCAGTTGCACCCTCTCTAGCAGCATTATCAAATCAACATGAAAAAGAAATATCTGGTACAAAAACATTCTCCAAAAACTATAAGGGAAAGCTGCAAGTGTCACGTTAAAGACAATTTATATGTGCAATGATAATACTATAAATTATAGCGCTTTTTGTTTTGTTTTTCGTGCAGCTTCAGTGTGACGACCAACGTGCCACTCGTCCGTCAGGTGAAACTCTTGATAGCACTTGAGAAGTGCCGTGTGGCAGCATCACAACTTATTCGAGTTCGACAGAGGTTGGCAGTTTCATTGAAACATGTCCATGTGACACGGTTATTACTACAATTAGGAGAAAACAATAGAGCATCCATGCTTCTTACTTACCTTTCAAGTTCATCAAGGCTGACGGCCCCTTTAAGCCATTGATGGTGTCTCTAAACCTGGTTGCCAGATGCATCTCACTCTTGACACGGTCTGAAGTTCTTTGTTCCACAGGAGACACCATTGTGTAGCGCATGCTCGCTAATGCACATAAAAGAGCGCAACAATTACATAGGTTAATGTAACAAAGTAAAATTTTGACACTTACACCTAGAAGATGCATCAGCATGTTTACATTGTACCATACATTCTGTCTATGTGAAATACCAATATTTTACAAACTGTATATGTGTATAAAAATACCCTATGTGTTATATGCTGCAAAAAAAACTTTCAAATTAAAAAATTATATATATGCACATATTAAAGAAATTTTGCAGATACTGATAGAAATATAAGATATTTTGCTTACCTTCTCGGTGTTCTCCTGGTATCAGGCACTATGGAGAACCAAAATATCCATTGAAAGTCACCATGTTCAGCACAGCCGCCCTTGCAGGTGCATCAATGGAGATACACAATACATAAGGCTTTGACACATGAACGTCTCCTTTATGAATCCACTTCACCACCCCTGTTCTGTTTACTTCATTCACAAACTGCTCAAGGAACAGTTGCATTTCTGGGTGCTTTCTACCAAACCAGAGCCCTGCGAGAACCGGGTGCTTAAATCGCAAATGCGGTGGCAGTTCATTAACTATAAGTTGCAGGGGCCACACTGACGTCTTCGAAGATTTCCATACAGGGCTGCCATCAGTATTTACTGTCAATGTCAAGTCATCAGGGCGAAGGTTCTGTTCTTCTCTCATTCTGCTGTAGCATTGGCCTCTCGTAATATCAGCAATTGTTGATGATGGCTGCTGAAGTGCTTCAAGATTTTCATGTAGTTCTTCTTTGGTCCGTTCAATCATAAGACTGAGTTGCGTTGCAAGGTTAAGAATGAAGAAGAAGCGCCCTTCATTTTTTAATGACTGGGTTGTTCTTACGCTGCAACAGCTGCTGCACTCTGCAGAATTGCTGTGTTCGCATGATGCGTTTATGGTTCAAAGTAAAAGTGATGCTGCGCAACATCCTGCATGTCTCCCGCCCAGAGCTTCCGAAAAGTGAATTTGCTCTGAGGCAAGGCATTTGTGCCCACAAGAAAGTTTATCAGCTCTGCTAGGTCGCCCAGTGCTGTCCACGTCAATCCATGCGAAACCGCAAACGACATTACTGCTGCTATTGCGGCCGCTTATGTTACATTTGAGTTAGGCAATCTTTCGCCGCCGTACTGCGCAAACCAGGACGGCAACGTGTCATCATCAAATGAATTGTTGGTATCGTATTGGTTGTTACCGTCAGAGCTGTCCCCACTTTCGGAAATGCCACTTGCACTACCTGAGCTGTCCCACTCGTCAGGTTCTTCATCACTGTGAAGTATGAAGCTGTCGCTGTCGCTGCCGTTGTGGTCCCAAGAAATTTCATTGTCTTCGTCATTTGTACCACCTTGCGATGTGTTAGGCGAAGCCTCTATAGCGCTTTCCGAGTGAGCACTAGGGCCGACGCTCGGAGAATGTGTTCGTGAGGTTGCCGATGCGATGGCGACGGCGTGCGCCTTTTCACGCCTATACAAAGTAGAGCTGGGCACGTCGAAGTAGCCATCTCCGTCTAAGTATACCTTGCGCCGTTTTTAGCGGAATTCTCTGCCATCGCTTGCTTTTAGTGCACGCTAAGCTGAGGATAAACACCGAACACGCAGTAAACACCGAACTAACACACTTTAGTCACTGCTGCGTTCTCTGTTACAGCGTAGTAGATTAGGGGACTGGGTCCAGCGGACGCCATGGCAGGTGTCGAGGATCATGCAAAAAAAAAAAAAAAAAACGTTGAGATTGCGGCGCCGCTGCCATCGCCTTATTCTGAAGCTCCAGCCAATAAACGGTGGCTCCAGCTGTTTGCGCAGCGACCATTAGCTGAGGTGAGCTCACAGGAAGAGCTGTCGTCTGCTCGACGCACCGTCGTTGTTGGGCCACTTGCATCGTTGCCGCCGCTTTTTCTCCATTTCGTTGACTGCAGGTAGTTGGGGAATAAAATCACTGTTTGCGCCACCGAATATCAAACCAGATGCAGCAAAGCGAAACGAATGTCAAAGCTCCACGGAGTAATTGCGGTAGGATCTCCGACGCGACAAGCGTCCGGCCGGCGCGCAGCGCCTCTAACTCACAAGAAGGCAATGGTGGCGCCACCAACTTTTCAATAAAAAAGCCTCAGCGGGAGTTTGCGTTGTACCCACTCAGCCACCTCCCTCATCTAGTACACTCTACCTCTGCGGAAAGAAGCCGCGGTAAGACCACTGGACCAACCAGACAACCAAGACAGCGACTATAGATCGATATTACAAGCATCCTATCTGAAATAGAGGGGCAGTGAGTGCCTCTAAGCAGGGTATTTGTACATTTTTTCTGCATTTTAACCACGGTTCGTGTTTTGATGTACCTGATAGTAATTTATTTCCTAATAATCTATTTTTCGCCACCAATGCTATAACCGCACATTTATTGGCCTTTCTTCTGACGGCATGCGCATGTCAGGCTGAGGCGATGCGGCTGGGAAATGCAGGAAATTTACATTTTACAAGAGGTGTGATGCTCATGCAATGGACCAAAGTTTGGCGAAATTACAATTTACCATCGATGATATGTCCTATAACATTTGCATGCTAGAAATTAATTACAATGTGATGTTTCCGTCATATGTGCGGAGGAGATTTCGAGCTTGGGTCATGGTCGTTCAGCTTTTGTTATCTTAGCAAAATTTGTCCTGGGGAGGATTTACAACGACCACAATGCCCATCCTTACAGAAACCTCGCGCTACAGGTGAAAGGTCGTCATTCCTGTAGGTGAAAAGTCGTCATTGGTGGATTGAGTTGGTGATGAATGTAAACCGTACGCGCTCGGCTTCAACGATTCCACGTACCATTATACCGGTGTCACATCGCCACTTTCGATCGCGATCGAGCTGGATTTGGACCGAAACTTTTGACTGCGATTGGCCCTCTTCCGCAAATTGAGCAATGTAGGCAATCGCGACCGAGGCTTGATTGCAATCAATAGAGCGCTTGTTACAATCGTAATAGGACTGCGTGTTTTAACATCGCTGTTTTAAGGGATGCTTCAGCATGCATGACCTATTTTCGCCAGCATGGATCGCACGGTAGGAGACATAGTGCGCATTAAATCAGCTCCTGAGCACTCCCAAATTCGTCAGTGATATTTATGCAAGGGCAAAAAACAAAATGGGGAAATATGAAGCGTGCGTGCATGCGTGCGCGTGCGTGCGCGCGCGTGTGTGTGTGTGTGCGTGTGTAACAAAAAAAAACTGTCAGCCGGCCCTTCCATTGGGGTGGAGATGGAAGACCAGCGAATCAGTACTACGTTGGGTATTATGTATTCCCAATTATGACCATTAAGATATGATGGTGTAATTGGTTATTTGAACTATTACAAAGAATGAGAAATATATATGATCCGGTGGTTTTCATTCGTTTAGGGACCACAGGGACCATGACCTTATGGTCGCTACGGTACATCGCCATAGGGTGTACGGCAAAGGTTGGCTGCATGTTCATAAACACGTCACCAACGCCGCGCGTGTTCGGTGCGAACGCGGGCAAATCGCCGCCGCCGTCGAAACCGTTCTGCGCGTTGCAAAATATGCAATTTCCTGGCTTTAACCAGAGGAATCCGACAGCAAATAAAATGCCTAATAATTCTACTAATAATGACACCAAGGATGATGATGTTTATTTCGTCAGCGTTTTACTCAACGTCTTGAGAGACCTTGATAGGGCCAAGAAGCCGGTCAGCAGAGCAGTGCATATGATCATCCGTTAAAGCTTTTGCCAAACGGTCGTGGCCTCAGGGGAGGGGGGGAGAACCGCCCTAACCCCCTCCCCCCGTCGGTGCGGCACTGCCTCGGACGATCTACGCGCAGGTGCGCGCCAAGTTGGCGTGGACCCGACCACGCGCCGACCCGCGCGAATATCGATGAGCCGTCATGCCCATTGCTTGATGTTAACTTATAGTTGCCTTAATTGGACAAAAGGGATGACACAAAAAAGCCCGGTTTGCTTCCCACGAGGTAATTGAGAACGTTATTTAAGAGATACATGATGATGATATATGTTGTTTTCTGGCGCAAGGGCCAGCTATGGCAAAAGAGCGCCAAGACGTGGTGTACTGAGTGAGCAATGGTATGATCAATGACAGTGGGTAGGTGTAGGGTGGCTGTAAAGGGGCCTAAAATTCTGCGCACTGAAGGTGCGTAAAATACAAAATTAATAAGATCATGACAATGATGTGATAGGGCGCAATGAATATGGTATAAAAAAAGCTGTGAGCGATACAAGGCACTACTGCCTCACAGACACCCTTAGAAGCAAGAGCCTGGAGGAGAGTGCATTTCAAAATGCTGTCGCAGCAGCGTCTTCTGAAAGAGGACCCTGCTACGAATCTCTCGGGCGAAGAGCTTGCAAAATGTCGATGTCGGTTACAAAGGCTATAACTGATTCGTGCTGAAATACCGGGTCATTATGTAAAAACATCGCTGGGTGAAGGGGAATATTCTCTCTATAGGCTTGAACAAAGTGTTTCTTTCTTTCAGGTTCTATTAGTGGACACTGTACTAGCATGTGAAGTACAGTAAGTACCTCCCCACATCTAGTACAGGTCGGGGGTTCGCCTCCAGACAACAATTGTGCGTGCCGTAAGTGTGTCCTATTCTGAGCCTACAGAATAGGACATCATTTCTTCTAGATTTCGTGGTCGATGGCCAGTTCCCTAAGCGAGGCTTAATTAAATGAAGTTTGTTTAGACTTTGGGCGTCCCACAAACGTTGCCAGTGGGCTCGAAGTCTCTTGCGTAGATATGGCTTCATATCGGGAACAGGGACGGGCATGGATGTTTCCAGCTTTTGCGTCGATGGATGTGGCAATCTGGTCTGCCAGTACATTTCCCTCGATGTCTCGGTGTCCTCGCACCCAGCACACCACAACATGCTGCCCAGACGCATAAATATTACATATTAATGAATAAAGCGATACTATTACTGGATTTTTGTGCCTTTTAAGAGATTTTAAAGCTTTTACTACGCTCAGCGAGTCTGTGTAGATAATTGCTTTTGGTATTTTCGATTCTTTGATATGTTTAAGAGCCGACAGTATTGCATAAGCCTCTGCTGCGAAAATGCTCGTTTGGGGGTGCAGGGCGTCGGCATCTGAAAATGATGGGCCAACCGCTGCATAAGAGACGCCAGCATGAGACTTTGATCCATCGGTGTAAAATTCCGCACAGGAGTATTTATGCTGCAGTTCGAGGAAATGCATTCGAATGTGTGCAACCGGGGCGAGCTTTGTAACATGTAAAAAGGACAAATCACAGTCGACAATCTGCCACTGCCACGGTGAGACCTGTATAGTGGGTGTCATTAGACGATGTTCAAAGAGTGGGACATCCATTTCCTCAGCCAGTCTTCTCACACGCAACGAGAAGGGCTCTCTTACTGCAGGTCGGTTATACGGTGGAATATGAGGGATGTTCACTGTTTGCATTCACTCTAAGGAAATACATGAAAGCTGTGTAGGTCCTCTGGAAGTGGAGGGACCACTCATTGGATTCCACGTAAAGGCTTTCTACAGGGCTTGTCCTAAAGGCACCTGTAGACAAGCGAATACCTAGATGGTGGATTGGGTCCAGCATCTTCAACGCGGTTGGGGTGGCTGACTGGTAAATTATGGCCCCGTAGTCTAGGCGTGTTCGTATGAGGCTTTTATACAAATTTAACAGACACTTTCTGTCACTACCCCATGTAGTCCGTGACAACACTTTTAAAATATTCATTGTTTTCATGCACTTGTTTTTTAGATGTTTTAGGTGTGGTATGAATGTTAGCTTAGTGTCAAGAATTATGCCTAAGAATTTATGTTCCGTTTTTACAGGTAGACGCTGTCAATGTCGGGGTCGGGGTACAGTCCTCTCTTTCTATAAAAAAGGACCCAGGTGCTCTTTTGTGGATTTAGGCAGAACCCATTCTCGTCTGCCCATTAGCCACCTTGTTCAGACCAAGCTGAACCTGCCGCTCACAGATTGCAAGGTTGCATGATTTAAATCCAATCTGTATATCATCGACGTACGTTGAATAAAACATGTTGCGTGGGATGCATAGACGCAAGGAATTCATTTTTATAATGAAGAGTGCAACTGAGCACCCCACCCTGTGGCACTCCAGTTTCCTGCACAAAAGGTCGTGATAATGCATTGCCAACTCGAACACGGAATGTGCGATTCACCACATAACTTTCAATGACATTTAACATTTTACCACGTACACCAAAGTGGGAGAGGTCTCTCAGTATTCCAAACCGCCATGTGGTGTCGTAGGCCTTTTCCATGTCTAGGAATACAGATAAAAAGAATTGTTTGTGAACAAAGGCTTCACGTATCTGTGCCTCAATACGTATCAAATTGTCAATGGTGGATCGACCCTCGCGAAAACCGCACTGGTATGGGTCAAGCAGCTTGTTTGATTCTAGGAAATGTATCAGACGACGGTTTATCATTTTCTCGAAAGCTTTGCAGAGGCAGCTTCTTAGAGCTATGGGCCCGTAGCTCGATACGGACGATAGATCCTTGCCCTGCTTCAGGATAGGGATCACTATGGCCTCTTTCCAGGCACAGGGGTTCTCGCCGGAGGTCCATATAGAGTTATAGAGACAGAGAAGGGTTTTCTTCGTTTCAGAGGGTAGGTTTTTCAACATGTCATATAGTATACGGTCAGGGCCTGGGGCAGATTGCTTGCAACAGGTGAGTGATGCATGCAGCTCTGCTAGCGAGAAAGGTAGGATGTATGGCTCGTTCCCAGTGCCCTTTCGGTTTAGTTTTTGTTTTTCTATTGCTGCTCTGTATCATGTAAATGCTGGAGAATAGTGCGATGAACTGGACACATGTTCAAAATGTGCACCCAGGTGGTTCGCTTGGTCCTCCAGGCTGTCTCCCTGCATGTGTACCAGAGGAGGCGGATGTGTTTGTCATCCTCTTATTCTGTTTACCCTGTTCCAAACCTTGGCCTCATCCGTGTACGAGGTGATAATTGATAAAAATGTTTGCCAGCTGTCTCTCCTGGCTTGTCTGCGTGTTCTCCTACCTTGGGACTTGATTTTCTTGAAACTTACAAGGTTTTCAGCAGTAGGATAATCGCGAAGCTGCCTCCATGCTTTGTTCTGCTGCCTACGTGCGTTCCGGCATTGTTCATTCCACCACGGAACACGGCGTTTGCTAGAAAGTCCACTTGTTTGGGGAATACACTTAGAAGCTGCATCAATTATGAAATTAGTCAAATACTCGATGGCACCGTCAATTCCGAGCGATGAAATGTCAGCCCACGAGAGCTTACTGGTAAGTGTTTGGAATTTATCCCAGTCCGCTGCATTGACCTTCCACCGGGGAGTATGTGGTGGAGATTCGTATTGTCTTGGTGCTCTCAGCAGTATTGGGAAATGGTCGCTCCCGTAAGGGTGTTTTATAACTTCCCATTCAAGTTCAGGCAATATGGATGGAGAAGCTATGCTGAGGTCTATAGAGGAAAATTTTTTGTCTGCAAGACAATAATATGTAGGTTCTTTTTTGTTAATAGACAAGCACCGGATGAGAAAAGAAAATCTTGAATTAGACGGCCTCGCGCATCGATGCGAGCGTCGCCCCACAGACTGTTGTGTGCATTGAGATCGCCAAGAACAAGATAGGGCTCTGGCAATTCGTCTATCAAGGACTGAAATTCGTGTTTGTGTAAGCGGTAATGTGGGGGTATGTATACCGAGCAAATGGTGATGAGTTTGTTAAGGAGAACCAGTCGAACTGCCACTGCTTCAAGGGGCGTTTGCAGCTGCAAACGTTGACATGCTATGCTTTCGTGAATAACAATGGAAACACCGCCTGGTGATGCGAGACCATCATCGCGATCTTTACGAAACGTAACATACTGTCGAAGAAAGTTTGCATGTGTCGATTTTAAATGAGTTTCCTGTACACACAGCACTTTTGGATTGTGTTTGTGGAGAAGTTCTTGCACATCATCGAGGTTCCTAAGAAGGCCTCTGATGTTCCATTGTATAATTTGTGTGGCCATACTGAAAGTAAATGGGTGCTTTGTGTACTAAAAACAAAAGGGAAGTGTTGCATTAGATTACAGAGCCCTTTCCAGGCCCTGTAACGCGGGATTTGTCTTTTCTGAAGCGGTCGAGGGAACCTCGCCGCTCCTTAGGCGCTTGGTGCGCCGTCGGGGTGGGTGTGGTGTCCGTTGCCTCTTGTGAGGCGCCGGACACGCGCTCTTGCGAGCGAGAAGTTTCACGAGAAAGTCTCGCCGCGAAGGACGCGACATTTGCGCCCAACAGCCCGGATGTCGATGGGGCTGCCTTTGGGCCTGAGCTGCGCCGGCTGTTGCCAGCACCAGCAGAGGCCGGTGAGGGTGAGGTAGCCTTGACTGCACCCACCGTGGGAGCTGCTGGCGGGCCTGCGGGTTCGCTGCGCGAAGCGCAGGCTGCGACCGAGGACAGTTGTGGTGCCGGCAACCCTAGGGTAACCGGGCCTGTTCGCTGGTTGGGTAGTGTAGACTTAGCTCCTTCCACCCTGGGGGCAGGAGCCAGTAGCCGCTGCGACGCTACCCCTTGACGCGCCGCATCAGCATAAGTGGTAGTGTGGAATGGTGAGCACCTTTTGCGTGCTTCCCTGAACGATATGTTTTCACGGACTTTCAGTGTTAGAATTTCTTTTTCTTTTTTCCTGCTTGGACAGGACCGGGAGTATGCTGGATGGTCACCATCGCAATTAACGCAGTGAGGTGTGGCCTCACAATTGTGTGAGGCATGACCTTGTATTCCACACTTAGCACAGGTGAGTCGACCACGGCAGCTCTGCGAGCCATGGCCAAATCTTTGGCATTGGTAGCATCGCCTAGGATTTGGGATGTATGGTCTTACGGATGTCTTTGTGTAGCCTGTTTCAATGCTTTGTGGCAAAACGCTCAATTCAAAGGTAAGTATCAGGTGTTTCGTGCGAATTTGTTTATTGTCCCGTCTCATAACAATGCGCTGCACATTCGTGACATTTAGCTCCTTCCATCCTTCCAACAGTTCGGTTTCAGATAGGTCGATGAGGTCTGCTTCAGATACTACCCCCCGTACTGTGTTTATGGATCGATGCGGTGAAACGGAAACTGGGACATCACCAAAAGTAACAAGCTTGCCGAGTCTGTTGTATTGCTCCTTATCACGTAGTTCAAGCAGAAGATCCCCGCTTGGCATTTTGCTGACTTTGTAGCCAGGGCCTAGCGTGTTGGTCAAGCTTTTTGCAACTACAAATGGGGATATGGTTCTTGCTAGTTTTTCGGTTCTTTCACTATGTACTACTTGGAATCGGGGGAAAATGTCTTTTGGTCTGGTGAACAAGTTCAGAATCTCATCGGTGCGTCCCCTCTACTGAGGGAGACGATCAAGAAGTCGGGGAAAAGCGGGTGTTCCCATAACAATTTTGTGTTGTTCGGCAGCAATGGCAGCCACCCACCACGGAGTCCAACAAGGGGACGCTGCAGCACTTAACGTGTAAGGCTGCAGGCGCCAGCCGTACATTGCCGCTATAACCTTATATATAAACCCAAGGGAGGGCACCTACACAAGGTTAACCCAAGCCGCCTAGGGAAATTGAGGAAGTAACCAGAAGAGATGAAAGGACAGTGAAGACACAAAAATAGAGCAGAGAAAGATCGGAGAGGGGGACAGAAAAAGGCGACCACCGATTTCCCCCGGGTGGGTCAGTCCGGGGGTGCCGTCTACGTGAAGCGGAGGCCAAAGAGGCGTGTTGCCTTCGCCGAGGGGCCATGAAGGTCGGAACACCCGGCATCAGCTCAACCCCCAGGGTCCTCTTTTCCCCGGACACGGCTAAGCCGCGCACGGCTACACGCGGGAGGGGCCAACCCCCATGTGCTCGGGTCCGTGGTGTCACCAAACGCCTATTTAAGAGATTCAGGAAGGTAAGAAGATGAGTAGCAAAACAGTAATCGGCGCACTTTCATAAGCGGGACACCTTAACAGACAGGACAGAAGACAAATAATCAAACGATTGCAGGCATGTGCGGCGTTATAACGAGCTAAACTGACAGCCAAAATCGACTACAAGAGCCTTTCTTGCGAAAATACGTGCGCATGAGGAAAATGCGAGCAAACAAGGCGATACCCACGTTTATATTGCTATTATATTTTACGAAGCACTGCTTGTACTTGGAGCGCTATATGGTCAATTTATATATTAATACTGTTTATTTATTATAAAATTAATAATTATTTATGTCATCATATGCACATGTGGTGTGTCCAATGTGACAATGCAAGCGAGCAATTTCATGCAACGAAGCAAAAACCGTTTAAACATGGCCTCAGAAATCTGGCGGCGCAGGCTAAGGCAAGTTTCGGAGATTATTACATAAATTATTGTTGTAGCAACAAACACGGACGCAAGCGAAAGACGTGGACGAAGAGTGTTGTTGGTGCTCGCGCTCGCTCTGCTTTGCCGTTCTGCGGACCGTTTTCGTGTCGCCTGATTATTTATATAAATCACGCCCTGAACGTCTGCTTGCAGTATTATTATTATTATTATCGGACTTACGCGTTTCGCATGACAAGCCACACTGTGATTGCTTAGGCGAATCTTTTCTGTAATTGTACTTGGAAGATTTGCTAATAAAATTATTATTATTATTAGTTCGACATTTGGTTTTTAAGAAGATTACATAATGCTTTGCCCTGACTGCCAGGTTTCTGCCATACAATGTATGCCCACGGAAGGCTTTGGCAGACCTAGCAAAATTATATGTACAATTTGATTATTTGTAATAAAGATTATTATTATTATTATTTAAGCGCGGACGGAGTAAGGGAAAAGCTACAGCAACGTACATACATCAAGGCAGGCTGCATGTCAGGCTGCCTATGGCCACTATGGCGTTGTACACGAAGTAGACAAAGTTGTAGCCACTTCATGGTTGTAGCCGTAGCCGTGTAGGCCATGTGCACGCTGTGTGTTTGTTGACGTCCCGTTTGTTGGCGTGTGCTCTAGCCTGCCTTACCAGGTATTACGCTGGACTACGTAAAATACCGCGATAATTACCACGCGATTTTACCCGTGCGACTGATTAATCATTCGAGCCTGCCGACGATGAAGACTTCTCGAAGTCAAAGGAAGTTGAAGCTCATTGGTGCAGTGAGGACGGCACTACTGAAGGCTACTACCCAGCCTTTGTGCATGCCCTGGCAGGTAAGTGAGCCTTGCTTCCCGATGTTTATCACACTGCGCAATTTTTGGGTTTTCTGTAGTTTCCGTCGATGCGTGCCTGTCTAAAGCTTTCTTGGTCCACAATGGCAAGGCGGTTATCTTTACCAGAAATTGCGAAGCTGGCGAAAACCATTGTCGGGCTTCGTAATGGGGCCCTGTAGAAATTTCGTTCGAAAGCCGCAGTGTACCTCACTCTTATGAGATTAGAAAGTACCTGATGTGCCTTGGTAATTGCAGTGTTCACATCGTGCCACAGGGCATAAACGTGTTACCTGTGCACTAAGGTATTGTGTACTCGCGTTCGTGTTGCGCAAATGTGCGCGCGTTGTTAGCATTATCAGCTGACCTCCACGGATGGACCTGCACATGTTGAGCCTATTTGTATATCCCCCCTGCTTTTCGAAGTGGCGATGATGCATACGTGGACAGTTAGGCGAAACAGTTGTCTCAGAAAGTTACTAATTTTACATATCCGAGACTTCCGCGTCAATGTACCTGACCTTAAAGGTTGTTACAAGGAGGTCTCAAGATCTGTTTGCAACAAGCTTGAAAAGTATGTAGTGTTATTGGCGCGGCTATGCACTACCTCTGGGATTGGCCCAGGAAAGAGGTTTGAGACACCGGATACGGAAAAGTAGTGGTAAAGTCGCTAAAAAAGGCGGCTTTAATTATTAAGCATGAATAAAATTGTCCGATGGCAGGATTCACACGGAAGACCCCTAGCACAACAGCTCGGTTTTACTCAGTCGGCTGACGTTCACGTCAAACTGCCCCTGCCGCTACGAGTGTTGCACTTCGTGTAATATTCTAACCTGTTGCTATCTCATTCATTGCTTTGCCCTTATGGCAAAGCTGTGACTTTTTTTGCATATTTCATTGAATTGCAATTTTCGCCTTGGCATATTTGCTCTCCTCGATCTTTATTTGTCTAGACTACCTGAATTCATGCTAGTAGCAGCTAAGTAAGGCAGAGCCATATCTTCTTGGAAGGAACATTTTGTCTGTTTTGTACCATTTGTGAAAACCGCAATTAAGGCTAATTATTTGGCGGATCTTTGTTGACCTGTGTGGGTTGCAGGTACAGTCCGATGATGATGATTGTTAGAGTTTATTGGCGCAAGGGCCAGATGTGGCCAAAGAGCGCCAAGGCGATGATAATGGCTTGTCAGTGGTATGAGTAGTGAATAATAAGGTGTGAATAAAACAGACGTGGCATGGCTGTAAAGGGGCCTAAAATAGTCACTGTAAAGTGTGTAAAATCTATAGGTAATAAGAATATGGCAATAAGTAATGAAGTGTGCTATCGACACGAGAGATGCATTGTGAAAGAATGATAGTATACTAAAATATGTCAGAGGCGAAAGTTCTCAAAAAGCACTTCTGCCTTAACAGAGCCCTTGAAGTGCAAGGGCCTGGAGGCATGTGCTATAGATGCTGAACTACTATCACAGCAGCATCCTCTAGAGAGAGGATGCGCTACGAAACGATTGGACTATTAACATGCAGGACCACATCGTTCAGGAAGCCTAGGACAGCTTTAGTGCTAAAAAGCGGCTCTTCACCAAGAAACATAGCAGGATGGAGAGGAACACAATGGTGGTATGCTAGGGGAAAATGTTTCTTTCTCTCTCTTTCGGCTTCCCGACACTCCAGCAGGACGTGGAGGACGGTCAGCCTCTCTCCACATCTACCACAGGTTGGTGGTTCATCACCAGTCAGCAAAAAACTGTGGGTGCCGTACGTGTGTCCTATTCTGAGACGACAGAATAGGACGTCAGTTCGCCGTGTTTTCGTTACGGGGGGCCAGAAACCTAACTGTGGTTTAATCAGGTGAAGCTTATTATCTGTTTCAGCGTCCCATACGCGTTGCCAGTGGCTTCGCAGTTTCTTTCGCAGGAAAGGCTTCAAATCTGTTGCGGGCACAGCAGCTGTAGGGAGATGTAACGCCTGAGATGTAACTGATGTGGCCATTTGGTCTGCTCGAACATTACCCTCAATGCCTCTGTGGCCCGGCACCCAGCATATAATCACATGCTGGTTAGAGATATAAGCTTTACACAGAATGGAATAGAGCTCATTAAGTACAGGGTTTTTCTGTTTACAGAGTGACTTCAATGCTTTCACAACACTTTGGGAGTCTGTAAATATGATAGCCTTTTGAAGTTTTGATCTCATTATATACTTTACAGCCGATAATAGTGCATAGGCCTCAGCCGTAAAGATACTTGTCTCCGGGTGCAGTACACCGGATTCCGAAAAGGATGGACCGATGGCTGCATAAGATACCCCGGCATGTGACTTGGAAGCGTCTGTGTAAAACTCCGTACACGAGTACTTGTATTGAAGCTCTAAGAAATGCATTTTAATGTGTGCCTCTGGCGCGTGTTTGTTGACCTCTACAAACGATGTATCACAATCTATGAGTTGCCACTGCCACGGCGGTAACAGTTTCACTGGAGCCATAGGACGATGATCAAGCAGCGGAACACCCATTTCCTCACTGAGGTTCCTCACACGCAAGGAGAATGGCTTTCTCGCTGCAGGTCGATTATGGAAGAGTGTGGCAGCGGTAACGTCATTTATGGTTGAATAAGAAGGATGTTCATTGTTTGCTTGTACTTTCAGAAAATATGTGAAACTGCTATATGAACGCTGCAGATGGAGTGACCACTGGTTAGACTCTACATAGAGGCTTTGGATCGGACTTGTTCGGAAAGCACCGGTCGCGAGGCGGATACCCAGATTGTGAACGGGGTCTAATATTTTTAATGCACTTGGCGTTGCAGAATTATAAATTATAGACCCGTAATCAAGCCGTGAGAGGACAAGACTCTTATACAAGTAAAGCAAACACTTTCGATCACTGCCCCATGTTGTGCGCGACAGAAGTTTCAGAACGTTCATTGTCTTCAGGCATTTTGCCCTCAGATACTTAATATGAGGAATAAATGTAAGCTTGGAATCTAAAATGATTCCTAGAAACTTATGCTCGCTGCTCACAGAGAGCGCATCTCCTTTGATTTGTATACTTGGGACAGGCGTTACGCCTCTCTTGTTTGTAAAGAGCATGCAAGTGCTCTTCTGAGCGTTAACTTTAAAACCATTCTCCTCCGCCCATTTGGACAATCTGTTCATTCCCAGCTGTACCTGTCGTTCGCAGATGGCAATATTACATGACTTAAAGGCTATCTGCACATCGTCGACATAAACCGAATAAAACATTGTGCGTGGAATGACTGTGTGCAGGGAATTCATTTTTACAATAAATAGTGTGCAGCTAAGCACACCACCCTGCGGCACACCAGTTTCTTGTGTGAATGACCTAGACAAAGCTCTGCCCACCCTTACGCGAAATGTGCGATTAGTGAGGTAACTTTCGATTGTGTTAAGCATATTGCCACGAACACCCATCGCCGAAAGATCTCGGAGAATTCCGAAGCGCCATGTGGTGTCGTAAGCTTTCTCTAGGTCTAGAAATACAGACAGACAGAACTGCTTATGTATGAAAGCATCTCTAATATATGCCTCAATGCGGACAAGGTGGTCTGTTGTAGACATACCTTCTCGAAAACCACATTGGAAGGTGTCCAGAATTTTGTTATTTTCTAGGAAGCATATTAGGCGCCGGTTTATCATTTTTTCGTACAGCTTGCACAGGCAGCTTGTTAGAGCTATTGGCCTGTAGCTGCTGGCCAAGGACGGGTCTTTGCCTTGTTTAAGTATGGGGATGACTATGGCTTCTTTCCATGAAGACGGAATACAGCCAGCCGCCCACATGGCATTAAAAAGAGACAAGAGTGTTTTCAGTGTTTCAGGGTGTAAGTACCTAATCATTTCGTACATGATACGATCCCCACCTGGCGCTGAGTTGTTGCAACAAGCGAGAGATGCTTTAAGCTCAGCTAAAGTAAATGGGGAATTGTAGGCCTCACTCGATGAGCCTTTGCGATTTAGGGGTCGCCGCTCTTCGCGTTCTTTGATTCTCAGGAATGTTTCGGTATAGTGCCATGCACTTGACACATACTCAAAATGTTCGCCTAGACAATCCGCCTGATCTTCCAGGCTATCACCTTGTGTACTTACTAAGGGTAGGGGATGCGACTCCCGACCTGTTAGTTTATTTACCCGATTCCAGACTTTTCTTTCATCGGTGTACGAATTTATACTGGCGATGTACCTATCCCAACTTTCCCTCTTTGCACGTCGACGTGTTCTCCTACCTTGTGATTTGATCTGTTTGAAATTAATGAGGTTTTCAGCAGTTGGAGAATTGCGAAGCAATCTCCAAGCTTTGTTTTGATTTTTGCGCGCTTTCCGACATTCGTCGTTCCACCATGGGATGCGACGCTTATTAGCTAATCCACTACTTTGCTTAATACATTTAGCTGCAGCGCTAATAATGAAATCTGTTAGGTATGCAACAGCGTCTTCTATATTAAAAACAGCAATTTCATCTCCGCCTAAATACGTAAGCTCTCGGAACATTTCCCAGTTGGCCGAGTCCATGTTCCATCGAGGAAAATGTGGCAAGCATGTATCTTGTTTTGTTAAGTTTAGCATAACTGGGAAATGGTCGCTCCCAAAGGGGTTCCTGAGAACAGACCACTCCAGATATGGAATTAGAGTACTCGATACTATACTTAAATCAATGGCTGAGTATGTGTTATGTGTAACGCTGTAATAAGTTGGCTCTTTCTTGTTAAGTATAGATGCACCTGAAGAAAAGAGAAAATTTTCTATAAGGCGTCCTCGCGCATCTAAACGAGAGTCGCCCCATAAGGGGCTATGAGCGTTCACATCACCGACAACTATGTATGGCGGAGGAAGTTCATCAATGAAGCTTTGAAACTGTGTCTTGGAAAGTTGATAACAAGGAGGGACGTAAATAGAACTAATTGTGACTAGCTTACCGAACAGTATTGCTCGGACAGCAACTGCCTCAAGGGAAGTTCGGAGGTTCAATTGCCGACAGGCAACACCTTTATCTACTATTATAGCGACACCACCCGACGAGGCGGTAGCGTCGTCGCGGTCCTTCCGAAAAATGGCATAGTGCCTTAAAAAGTTTGTGTTCTCTGCTTTGAGATGCGTCTCCTGGACACACAGCACCCTCGGACTATATTTAAGAAGGAGCTCTTTGACATCAGCAAGGTTACAAAGGAGACCCCTAACGTTCCATTGTAATATTTGCGTGTTCATAATGAAATAGGAGTTTGTGCTGTGTGTTCAGGGAATGCAAATCAGTTCACAGAGCCTTTGTCGGGCCCTGTGATGCGGGATTTTTCTTTTCTGGAGCGATCGCGAGAATCTCGCCGCTCACTAGGCGCTGATGGCGCCGTCTGGCTGGTTGTTGTGTCCATCGCCTCTTGCAGGGCGCTGGACACGCGCTCTTGCAAGCGCTGTGTTGGACGTGGAGGCCTCGTCTCAAGAGACGAAACCCTTGAGGCCACCAGCCCGGAGGTCGATGGCCCCTTTTTCTGGGATGGCGGCGCAGCGCTAGCTGCAGCCGCCGAGGGGGCGGATGGCGTCACCGCCGGCTCACTGTGTGCGGGCCGGGCAGCCGCCTGAGGCCGTTGTGGCGCTGCCCCCTGACGCGCCACTTCGGCAAAGCTATTCTTCGGCAGGTAGGAAACCCGCCTTCGTGCTTCTCTGAATGATATGTTCTCTTTGACTTTGATCGTTACGATCTCCTTCTCCTTCTTCCAAGATGGACAGGACCGCGAGTACGCGGCGTGCTCCCCATCACAGTTTACACAGTGTGGCGTGTTCTCACAAGATTCAGACGGATGTTCATCAGCACATTTGGCACAGGTTATTCGGCCTCGGCAGTTCTGAGAACTGTGGCCAAACCTCTGGCATTTGAAGCAGCGGAGGGGATTCGGGATATAGGGCCTGACTCGGATCTTTACATAGCCTGTTTCGATAATCTCGGGAAGCACACTTGAGCCGAATGTTAGGATTAGATGCTTTGTTTGAATCTCTTTACCATCACGTCTCATCTTAATTCTTTTCACATTGATGACATTCTGGTCACTCCATCCCTCCAAAAGTTCAGTCTCAGTAAGCTCCATTAGATCATCATCGGAGATGACACCACGAATGGTGTTCATAGAACGGTGGGGGGTGACACTCACAGGAATGGCCCCGAAAGACACAAGTTTAGGTAGCTTTTCATATTGCATTTTATCGCGGAGTTCAAGAAGTAGATCCCCGCTTGCCAACTTGGAGACTTTGTAACCTGGGCCAAAAGTTTCAATCAGTGATTTCGCAACCAGGAAAGGTGAGATGATTCTTGCTGACTTTTCAGTTTTCTCTGAGTGTATCACGTGAAATCGTGGAAAGTTATGTACTTGGTGGCCAAAAAACTTGAAAACTTCTTCGGTGCGCCCTCGTTTATGAGGGCGATCAAGGAGTGGGGGAAATGACGAAAAAGCCATAAAGGTAACACTGATTTCGGCAGCTATGCCAGCCACCCACCACCGAGCCCAACAAGGGGACGCTACGAGACCCGAAGGAGACGCAGACGCCAGCTGTACATAGCCACTATAACCTAATATAATAGACCCAAGGTTGGATAAATTACACCAGGTTAACCCTTGCTGCCTGGAAAATTGGAAGTAAAAGGAAGTGAAAAGAAGACAGGAGAGATGCAAAGAGAGACAGAAAGGCGAAGGTTCGAGAGAGAGAGAGAGAGACAGGAAAAGGCAACTACCGATTTCCCACGGGTGGGTCAGTCCGGGGGTGCCGTCTACGTGAAGCCGAGGCCAAAGAGGTGTGTTGCCTCCGCCGGGGGGCCATAAAGGTCCAAACTCCCGGCTTCGGCTCAACCTCCAGGATCCCCTTTTCCCCGGACACGGCTAAGCCGCGCACGGTTAGACGCGGGAGGGTCCAACCCCCATGTGCTCGGGTCCGTGGTGTCGCAACACACCAAACGCCTGCTGACGCAGACGCCCCTGCGGGGGCAGGTACAGTCCGAGAGAAAAAGTCTAGAGACTACGTGAGCGACGTCGAATGTGCATCGCTGTGCCTTCTGACGGCTACGTGCCTATGTTCGAGAGCGCGTACTGTGCACGCCCGCTCTTTTTTACCTGCCAGCCTGCTCGTTCGCTCACCTCAACCGCATGCGCACCGGAATGTGGGAGAGAGTGCAAGGTGTCACTTCCGCAGTCGCTGTGGAAGCGCATGAGTGATGATATCGTGACGAACGTACTTCATTTGTACTGGCAGGGATCGGAGCATGCTGCTCTACGCCTTGCTTCTAGACGCTCTGCGGTGCGGAAAACATACATTGCATGCGTCACTTTTTCTGAAATCGAATTATCGGTAAGCTCAGTCAGCAGCTATTTCTTTTGCACTCTACTTCGGGGAACTTACGCATGATGCAATTATTTGTGGTACTCAATCCAAATATCATGAGCCCACACACATGCGTGAAACCACCGAATATCAAGCAGCTGGAAAGAAGAGCCAGGGAAGAGAATGGATAATAATACCAGAATATTTGTTCTCAGAAACATATAAAAAAAGAAGAAAAGCATGATGGAAGTGCAAGGCAGCTCACCGCTTTCAATATATGGTCAGATGTCCGTCGGTGGGAATCACATGCGCCACACAGAGTGTCATAACTTACCGCATTGAATCATGAAAGTTGCCATTAAGGGACCTTTCCAAAGCATCACCATGTTTTTCGCTTACCTTGTTTTGTAAATAGGGAATTGATGCCACTCTGTGTGGTTCAAGTGATTGCCGCTGATGGGAGTCTAATCAAGTAATGAAAGCGCTCACCCACCTTGCACCTGTCATGGTTTCTTTCCACCTTCCGAGAAAAAATAAACTGCACTTATTCTCTTCCCTGGTTCTTATCTCCAGCTGCTCGATATTCGGTGGTTTCATGCATGTGTCTGCGCGCATGATATTTGGACTGAGTACCAGAAATAATGGCATCATGCGTAAGTTCCCCGAAGTAGATTGCAAAAGACATTGCTGCTGGCTAAGCTTATCAGATAATTTGATTTCAGAAAAAGTGACGCATTCAAAGCATGTTTTTGCACTGCAGAGCAACTAGACGCAAGGCGTGGAGAGTACCACGCCACGATACCATCGCTCGGGCGCTTCCACGGCGACTGCAGAAGTGGCAACTTGCTCTCTCTCTCTCTCTCTCCCGTGTTCTGGTACGCACGCCGTTGAATTGAGTGAACGAGCAGGCTGGCCGGTAAGAAAAAGGGCATGCGTGCGCAGTACGTGCTCTCAAACTTAAGTGCGCAGCCATCGGAAGGCAGAGCGATGCAGTTTCGTCGTGGCTTCCGTGCTTTCTATACTTTTACACTTTACTGTACATAAGCAGGCAGATATCTGGTATTTATGGCTGTACAAAAAATAGTATGCCCAGCTTGGGCGTGCCCAGCTTGGGCACGCCTTGGGGCTAATAGCCATGATGTTTCTTGTTGCGAAACCACTGAAAATATGTGTCTGCTATGTCGAGAGTTGACTCTTGAGAATCAGAAGACTGCCCTGGATTAATTAATTAGGAGCCTGCCCTGGAAAACTACATGGCAGTCAGCTGTAATTTTGTTCTCTTCCTATCATGTTATCCTATGAATATACAACCAACCACAACAACTTAAATGGTACAATTTAGAGTAAGGGAAATCCGGACGGATTGAGCATGTGGCCGCAGCATAATTATGCTTCGTTGTTATTCCTGCACCGTTGCGGATCTTGCGGTGCAATGTATTCCTAGTGCTTTATAAATTAAGATTACACCCTGGAAGCTCTTTGATTGTTGTCACAAAAGCACAGCGATGCAGGTCGTCGGGAAAGTGAGCCTGTGCTTCCACGTAATAGTATCATGCAGCACGAGTGGCAACAGTTATATCCTCTATAGCGATACTGGCTGGTGGAAATGGTAGTACTGCGGTAGGTTATGTAAAACAAGCATTGAACAAAGTAGTAGTGCAAGCAGCCATGCATTCTGCGTAGAAAACGTATGCGTGCACTTTCATACAAAAACGGCTGGCCAACAGGACGTCCCTTACCTACACGTATGCTTTGACCACACATTTCGTTCTTTACATTTCATTTGACCTCAGTAGTACACTACAGTCTGCAAAAAAGAGTTGACAAGTTTGGTGGCCATCAGCCTCTACGACTGTTTGGGTAGTCATGGAATTTGGGTGAAAGAAAGGCTGTACAAGCAAATTGTCATGAATATAATGTTGTTCAGCTGATTACATCATTCTTAATTTTTCATTATTTTGTACATCCGTGTGCAGCTGCATGCACTTGGTGTTGTTGACTGTAGTTAAATGTGACCAGTGATACTATACTGCTGTTCTGGTTTTAGACACCCTGGATGCACTCAATGGAAAGTTTAAAAAAATGAGGGAATCTTTTCCCCGACTAATAAAAGTGCAAGAGGAGCTGCCAGGTCCTCAAAAACTAAGGGTGAGTCCTTCCAAGCACTAGTAATTTGAAAGTATAGTCATTACTTGGCTACTATATATCGATACCACCAGGAGCTTGCATGGTAATTGTGGCACTGAGAGTTTGGCAAGATACCAGTGAGGTAATAATTGTGTTTTCAGTGACTAAAAAAGTTGTGCGGATACCATTCACTGTGAAAAGCCATGTTATGCGAAGCATTTTGAAGGTACCTGGCTATCCAGTATTGTTTGGAGTTCCGCAAAGGGAAGCCAGGTGTACGATCGTGTTTTGTAAATTAAGTAGTCTGTGAGGGTAGTGAGCGCATGTGTGTGTGAGGACAGCAGCATGGCGACGATCATGTTGAAACGGATCATGAGGCAGCAATGGCATGATCGGCCATTGCCGACTGTTTGCCGTGACGTTCCAACATGGCTATTGTTGGGTTCTACATAATGGTACTGGGTGAACCAAGCAAGAGGTACACCGACTGTGATGTGATCAGTGACTATGTGTTATATAATCATATGTACTTAAGGCTATGTCATGCAGGGTATGTGAAAATGATGGCATTTGTACTCCAGTGAATAAATGGTAAAATATGATTAGTCTCGGCAATCATGAAGCTAGTACAACGCTACACAATTACGTGGGGTAGGCTGCTACAAAAAAGTACTGGGAATAGTGGGCCGGTCTTAGAGAAAGTGCAATATAAAAAGGCATCTGAAAGTGCGAGTGGTTACAGGGAAAAAGACTAGGAAAAAGCATGGGGTACAGGCGCCGCCGAGTGTTTAAAGATCTGGCTGGCTTTGGAACCAGAGAAGCATTAGTGATTGTGGCCTAATGGTTGGTCACCCATTTTCTTATTATTTAAGCGAGGCGTGACAAAAGCTTGCATACCTCACTTCTGCAAAGTGCGAAGAATTAGGCAAAGAGGGCTTCAAATTCGAATATGCTTATATGATTGAATCTCTATGTATTTATCCTTGAGGGAGCATTTCATTCCTACTCTGTTACTCATCCCGCCTGTGTAGAAGGAGCCAACGCCGAGGGAGGCGAAAAGACAGCGAGCAGCAGCCACAGAGGCTCTACATGGCCGAATTTTGGACCAGCACAAGGTATGAAGAGAACACAGAGGACTTTTTTGGAACCACGTACTGTGGTAAAATGGCCAGAAGCACACTGCTCAGTACAATATAGTGGCCCGTCTTGTTTTTTGCACTGCTTCAACTTTTAGGCCAGTGAACCACCAAGGAACGACATGATGGCTGATCTGAAAGCCACCATTGAGAAGCAGGCGCGAGACCTGCGCAGAGTAAAGAAAAATTTGAAAGATGCAAACCAATTAAATTAAAAACTAACAAATGCACTGCTGGAAAAGATTGGTGAGTACACAATGCATTTCTCGTACGCTATCACCCTACAAAACGAAATAGTGGCCACCATAATCAAACCTCTGCGAGGATGTACATTAACAAATTCCATTCACCTGGCTGGCTTCTCTAGTTTGGTGCTCAATGGCTAATAGTGTTTTTTTTCCTATAACCAGTACAGAGCATGTGCACACTTTCCAATGGCGTCGCACTGCTGGTTCTTCTTTGCTAGGAATAAGGATATGCTCATGCTTGATTTTAAAGAAACCCATTCTGGAAAATTAATTATTTCCTCAAGTACATGTGAATAATGAGCTATTGTCTCATCCTGCCAACAAGGTCCAGCACTGCCATTCACACATAAAGGATGAAATTACAATGGTTTCATATAGATCTTTACTGTGCGCTCCCTTAGCAAAAATCATGATGTTCCACTTGAACGAGAAGGGGAACTGAGGGTCCTGATCTTGGTAATGACAACCATAAGCCAACAGGCAATAAAGCCAATGAAAGATAGGGGACGTTCAAGCGCACTAAACACATGCATAATGCAATGGTCGTGGGTTTGGTCCCCACCAGCGGCAGTTTGTTTTCTTGTCCATTTGAATTTCTATTTATTTTATTATTTTTGATGTTCAATTAAGCCTAAAACTAAAATTTCCATATGCTTTCCTTGACTGTATTGCATGTTGGCTTCTTATGGTTATGATATTCGTGGTCATGATAGTTTGCTAGACAGCCCGCCATGGTGGCGTTATGGCTTTGGCATTGCGCTGCTAAGCCCAGCGGCATGGGATCAAATCCCAGCCACGGCAGTCCCGTTTTGAAGGGAGCAAAATGCAAAAATGCTTGTGCATTGGGTGCCAGTTAAATAACCCCAGCTGGTCAAAATAAATCCAGAGTCCCCCCATGATGCTGTGCCTTATAATCACGTCATGGTTTTGGCATGTAAAACCCCAGACTTAAACTGTTTGTTCAACGGTGTGCAGTATTGAAAGCAAAATAGGATTCTCAGCTGGTTCTTGGTGCATTTTTCACACAAAGTTCACTCATAAACATTGCATTTCATTATTTACATACAGGCTAAATTTTTGCTTGATACCAATTTATTTGTCATTATGGCCACTGCGGAATGCCCTATTCATAGCTGACAACTCTTCCGAATTTTTTATAAAGTTTAAGAGTTCAAGCTCGTTATCAAAGTTACCGTGGGCAAACATTGTAAAGTCACTAGCCTAATAAACTGAAGCTGAGCAGATTGATTACTTTAGTAATTCGTGCTGAAGGTACTTTAGTTCAGCTCAGTGCAGGAAATAAAACAGCATTGCTGATAGTAGTTTAACAGATACTGGTGAGATAGTTGATGTGCCATGATAATGATGAAGCACACTTGAAGTAGACACACTTACGCACGCGTGTTAGTTGTGCCTGTGTGTCCACCATGCCTTATTTTGTCATTGTGTTTCTAACTCCATTTTGTCGAGATGTACCAACAAGCCTATATCGCTACCATTGCATGGTGTCACATTCTTCATGCTGTACATACCTATTGGAATCCACCAAATTTGTGTACTCAATTTATGACCTGTAACACGTGTTTGTGAAGCAGTGGCATGCAGTAACTAACTTTTTCTGGGAATTGAGACGTACAGCAGTGTTTCGCTGGCAGTTATCTGAACACAGCACTAATAAATTTAGTTGCAGAGATTGCTCGTTACAAATTACAAGAGAAGGATGCCGATGCAATTGCCAGCAGTTCCTGCAGTAAAGATGCATCTGCTGTTGTCTTGGGCCACCAGTCACCAGAAGTGACAACTGAAGGGACCAGCACACCGTCACCTTTGAATGAAGGTACCGTTATTCCTGTGTGCCTATCTGTTTTTGGACTGCCAACTGGCGTTTTTTCTGGGCTCATGCAGTGTCAATCGTGTTTCAAAAAAGTTATGCATGCGCTGCAAGTGCAGGAAGTCACCATTTTTTAATTGGTGTAGAAAAAGTGCTGCTCCACCCACCTACACGAAGCTATTCCTTAGAAGTTAGTATGAAAACTGTACTTTCCTGGCCGTAGTTGCAGTAAGTAGGTAGCAGACAAGTATGCAGGTGTCGCAAACGCTTGGGACCGTTTTTTCTGTGACTGTTGCCACTGTCAATGTACGTGTACCTCTAACTTGCTTGTTTATTTTCTGCAAACTTCCATAGCTGCCTACAGCTTTTGCAAAGCCACTGTATGCTTGATGTCATTGAGTGAGCTAATTTTGAAATGTGTATGGGACCTCATTTTTTGCATGCATCTGCAATAGAATTGGCCAACAGTGGAACTACTACAGTCAGACCTCAATATTATGAACTTGCATCAAAAATTTTTCAAAAAGCAGATAGCTCGTTTTTGTCGCTCGATCGCTCGGTTCTGAAAATAGAATTCGTCGCCTGGAAGAGCTATGAGTGACTGGCCAATAGCGCGAAGTCGGAACTGGATGTACATCAGTAAAGTACTACCGATTGTCGCATGGAACAAGTGAATGACTTAATTTTTATACGTGCAAGCATAAGAACCTAGTACAAAACCTTCAGAAGTAGTTATGCTGCTCTTTACTGTAAAACATCAACTTGAAATAATAAAGCACGCGTCACGCGAGTTTCAGCGCATTTTTGCTGCCCTTGTACCAGCAACAACACCGGGGAGACATCGCTCAAAGTCGTCGCTTGCATGCGGTACGACTTGTAGGCGACGAGCGAACGTGACAGCCATCTCCATCGCGTTGCTGCCACGTGCAAGATCGCTTGCATGTGGTTAATACTTAATGACTAAATAGTGTCCCATTCGATTCGGTCTTCAAATTGAATACTCACTATTCGTAAATGCAAATATTTTTAATACATTTCAATTTCAATATGTTGACTGCGCCCAAATAAGCATAAAATTGGAGCAAAATTGCGGTAATGTTTAACCCCCGTGGGCATAATATTGACATAAGACATGAGAAATTACATGAGGCTACATCACTTAGGTAGCCATACTTTACAGGCTGTACCACACTCATTCGCACTCTCTGAAGAGCCCTGTGCATGCAGAGGAACTACTTGTTTGCTCCTAATGCTCCATTTGTACAATTATTAAACAATGCTTGATAAAGCAATATGTAATCAAAGAAACTTGCTGACCTGTAGAATACTTGGAAGTGAATATCGTATTATAGTGATTGTGAAAACTGCTCTTCAGTGTGTGAAAAATATTCGAAAAGTATCGTATATGCAATTCGATTCACTTATGGTACTGCTCGTTTGATATTCGATTCGGTCTGAAAAATTGCTATTCGCACAACCCTACTCATGAGCAAGCATTTCTGAACAAATTGCAAGTAAGTCGGGTTATTGTGGCACATTTATAAGCACAGGCACCTGCAGTGCAGATCGCGTTGAGAGCGTGCTTCAATGTGGCTCACAACATCTGCAATTTGCGTGTGTAGAGTCATGCAGCTAGTGCCTACAGCCGTTATCAGATACATGGCACTCAAAAACTTTAAAGCAAAACTGTAAAAAGGTTTGTCTTGGTTAAAAAATATGCGGAAACCATAGATGACGGTAATCAATGTGAGTGAATAGCCCGAACGAGCAAGGGAATGACATTCTCTTCTTCCTCTCGCCTCTCCTCGAAACTTGGTTAGCACGTCCCCTTTTCTTTGGTACCTTCCCCCACGAGCTAACGTGCCAACAGTTGCCCCCTTCTTTCTGCCCCTTCCCGCAACTCGGTTGTGCAAGAGCTCATGCTTGACGATCCACCTCTTCGTCCTTAATCGCTACTCAGTTGCCCGAAATCGGAGGTTCTTTTCTTTGGAATGGTTCCTCTCCTTCCATTGCCCTTGTCTTACCACCATTGTACCTACCACAAAGACGGCCATATAAGCATGAAAGCTATTCGCTCCAAAATAACCAGAGTGCCAGCAGTGGAAACCAAATGCTTCGCATAGTGTCTCAGAAACTTAGACTGCATGAGTTCTAACTAGACGGGCTGGAACACAGCGCACATAAGGATACCAGGCATCTTGGTTGGTGCTTTGCACTTGCTGCAGATTACTACCACGATATGGCGCGTGACCTTAGCGTGCACTCAGCTGCACGGACAGCCATGCATAGCCACAGCCAGGATAGAGGAGGATATTGGTCTCTGCATGCTAAGGGGGAGGGCAAATGAGTGTGCATCTCCTGTGCCCCTCCCCCTTTTGAGCACGTGCTTATCACATTGCCAAGCACTCGCCCCCCTCCTCACCTCTTACTGCGCTGAAAAAGACAGTGAGCTGGTGTACTCCGAGCCATCTTTCAGCTAGGGCTCTCGGAGGCTAGGGTGGCGTCAGGAGTGTTCATGGTGCAGACACTAGAGAAGAGACCCAGGTTCGCAAATTCCGGGCCAACAACGGCCTGGATCAATTAATTGATTGATTATTGTGGTTTGTTGGCGCAAGGGCCAGTTATGGCCAAAGAGCGCCAAGACGATGGTAATGGCTTGTTAGTGATATATGAATAGTCAATTACATGAACAGATGTGGCATGGCTGTAAAGGAGCCTAAAAACAGTCGCTTAAAGTGCGTAAAATCTATACGTAATAAGATTTGGCAATGACTAATGATGTGTACTATAGACATGAACAATGCATTGTGCAAAAGAGTGATAAGACAAAATATTACAGACGTAAGAATTGGCCAGAAGCACAAGTGCCTAAAACAGAGCCCTTGAAACACAAGGGCCTGGAGACATGTGCTATAAAGAACTATCACAGCAACATCCTCTGAAGAGAGGATGCGCTACGAACTTATTGGCCTAACAACATGTAGCACAACATCATTCAAGAATGCGAAGACTGCTGTGGTGTTAAAGAGCGGTTCTTTACCAAGGAACATAGCGGGATGTAGAGGGAGACAGTAGGGATATGCTAGAGGAAAGTGTTTCTTTCTGTCTCTTTCAGCTTCCCGACATTCCAGGAGGACGTGGAGGACGGTGAGCCTCTCGCCACATCTACCACAGGTTGGAGGATCATTACCATTCAATAGAAAATTGTGGGTGGCGTACGTGTGTCCTATTCTGAGACGACAGAATAGGATATCAGTTCGCCGGGTTTTTGTTACGGAGGGCCAGTAACCTAACTGTGGCTTAATCAAATGAAGCTTATTATTTGTTTCTGCGTCCCACAAGCGTTGCCAGTGGCTTCGCAGTTTCTTTCGCAAGAAAGGTTTCAAATCTGTTGCAGGAACAGCAGCTGTAGGGTTATTAGCGGGTGATGTGTGACTGATGTGGCCATTTGGTCGGCAAGAACATTGCCCTCGATGCCTCTATGCCCAGGCGCCCAGCATATAATCACATGCTGGTTAGTTGCGTATGCTCTACAAAGTACAGAATAGAGCTCAATGAGGACAGGGTTTTTCTGTTTACACGGTGACTTCAAGGCTTTTACGACGCTTTGGGAGTCTGTAAATATAATAGTTTTTTCATGTTTTGATTTCTTTATATGCTTTACGGCTGACAATATTGCGTAGGCCTCAGCCGTAAAGATACTTGTTTCTGGGTGGAGTACGCCCGATTCCGAGAACGACGGACCGACGGCTGCATAAGATACTCCGGCATATGATTTACAAGCGTCCGTGTAAAATTCTGTGCACGAGTACTTGGACTGTAATTCTAGGAAATGCATTCGGATTTCGACCTCTGAAGCGTGCTTTGTAACTTCTACAAAGGATATATCACATTCTACTACCTGCCACTCCCAAGGTGGTAACAGCTTGGCTGAAGGCATTAAGCGATGTTCGAGGAGTGGGATGTCCATTTCTTCGCTAAGCTCCCTGACACGCAGTGAGAAAGGCTGTCTTACAGAGGGACGATTACGAAAAAGTGTAGCACACGTCATATCGTTAACGGTATTAAAACACGGATGCTGCTGATTAGAGTGAACTTTAAGGAAATATGTAAGGCTGGTGAATGTTCTCTGCAGGTGGAGAGACCACTCATTTGATTCGACGTATAGACTTTCAATGGGGCTTGTTCTGAAAGCACCAGTGGCCAGGCGGATACCTAGATGGTGGACGGGATCCAGCATCTTCAGCGCACTAGGGGCGGAAGAGTGATATACCGCGCTACCATAATCCAATCGAGATGAAATGAGACTTTTGTAAAGATTCAGTAAACACTTCCTGTCGCTACCCCGGGATGTGTGAGATAAAATTTTCAGTAAGTTCATTGTTTTTAGACATTTCACCTTGAGATATTTTATATGCGGAATGAAAGTAAGTTTAGAATCAAGTATGATGCCTAGGAACTTGTGCTCTTTGTTGACAGGTATTTGTTGTCCATACATTTCGATAGTGCGATCTGGAACAAGCCCTTTCTTCCTGGTGAAAAGAACACAAGAACTTTTGTGGGGGTTCATTTTGAATCCGTTTTCGTCTGCCCATTTGGACACTTTGTTCAAGCCCTGTTGTACCTGTCTCTCACACACTGTAAGGTTGCAGGATTTGTAACCTATTTGTATGTCGTCTACGTAGACGGAATAAAAAATAGCTGGCGGTAATGAAGCACGAAGCGTGTTCATCTTCACGATCAACAGTGTGCACCTGAGCACACCTCCTTGGGGTACGCCAGTTTCCTGTATAAATTGACGCGACAATACGTTGCCGATTTTCACACGGAAGGAGCGGTTAGACAAGTAGCTTTCTATTACGTTTAGCATATTTCCACGGATGCCCATTCCCCACAAGTCTCGCAAAATTCCGTAACACCAAGTTGTGTCGTACGCCTTTTCCATATCGAGAAATATCGACAAGAAAAACTGTTTATGTACAAATCCGTCAGGTATATGTCCTTCAATGCGCACAAGATGGTCAGTTGTGGACCGCCTTTCTCTGAAGCCACACTGATAGGGATCAAGCATATTGTTCATTTCAAGGAAATGTTTAAATCGGCGATTAATCATTTTTTCAAAAAGTTTACGCAGGCAACTTGTGAGAGCTATCGGGCGGTAACTTGCCGCCGAGGAAGGGTGTTTGCCCAGCTTCAAAACTGGAATAACAATAGCTTCCTTCCATGAGGAAGGCAGGTATCCGGCAGCCCAGATAGAGTTGAAAAGTCCCAGAAGTGTCATCTGTGTGTCAGTGTGTAAGTTTTTAATCATGTCATACATGATTCTGTCAGGTCCCGGTGCGGAGCTGCTGCATACGCTCAAGGCAGCTCTCAGCTCGGCTATATTAAATGGACGGTTGTATTGTTCATTCGGCCTGCATTTGCGATCCAGTGACTTAAATTCTGCTATTTGTTTATATTTTAGGAATGATTTTGAGTAATGTATGGAGCCTGATACACGTTCAAAGTGCTCGCCCAGAGCGTTGGCCTGGTCTTCCAAGGTATTCCCATGGTCGTTAACTAAAGGTAATGGGTGGATTTGCTGCCCCTTTAGCTTTCTTAGGCCATTCCATACTATACTCTCTTGGGTATAGGATGTTATACTAGAGACAAACCTCTCCCAGCTAGTCCTCCTTGCTTGTCGCCGCGTACGCCTTCCCTGTGATTTTACCAGTTTAAATTCGATAAGATTTTCCGCAGTCGGGGCGCGACGCAATGCGCCCCACGCTTTGTTCTGTTTCTTTCGTGCCAGTCTGCACTCCTCATTCCACCAGGGAACCGTCTTTTACATGAGAGGCCTTTTGTTTGTGGAATGAATTTTTTAGCTGCGTGGATTATAAAACCAGTAAAATATGCTACTGCGTCGTCAATACTAAAATCGTTGATAAAATCTGGTGATAAGTAGGTTGACTCGTTAAAACCTTTCCAGTCAGCTGATTTTATTTTCCAACGGGGGGCGTGGGGAGGACTGTCATGCTCCTCTATCAGTCAGTGTCACAGGAAAGTGGTCGCTCCCGAATGGATTTTTAACGACATTCCATTCTATATAGGGAAGAAGGGTAGCAGAGCCAATCGCTAAATCTATGGAAGAAAATGAGTTATGGTAGATGTTGTAATATGTGGGCTCTTTTTTGTTAAACTGACATGCACCAGAGGTTATTACAAAGTTCTCTATAAGCCGACCCCTGGCGTCACACCGGGACTCTCCCCACAAAGTGCTGTGAGCATTAAAATCACCGGCAATAATGTATGGTTCCGGGAGCTGGTCAGTTAGCGTATAAAATTCCGTTTTGCTGAGTTTGTAGTCTGGCGGTATATAAATAGAACAGATGGTTACCAACTTGTTGAAGAGTATCGCTCGCACGGACACCGCCTCAAGTGGTGTCTGAAGAGAGAGATTCTGGCAAGCAACAGATTTATCCACAATTATTGCTACACCTCCAGAGCAGGCAACAGCAACGTCACGGTCTTTACGGAAGATAGCATATTGTCTGGGGAAGTTTGTTTGAGTGGGTTTTAGATGTGTTTCCTGAACACACAGCACTTTTGGGTTATATTTTTAAGGAGTTCCCTAATATCGTCGAGGTTGTGGAGAAGTCCTCTCACATTCCACTGTAAAATTTGTGTGTCCATTTTGAATGTGTTTTTGTGCTGTGCGTTCAAGAATACAAAGTTAGCTCACGGGCCCTTTCCAGGAGCCGTGACACGGGATTTTTCTTTTTTGGAGCGGTCGATGGAATCGCGCCGCTCCTTAGGCGCTGGCTGCGCCCTCACGCTTGGTGTTGTGTCCATGTCCTCTTGCGAGGCGCTGGACACGCGCTCTTGCGGGCGGTTAGTTTGACGTGAAGGCCTCGTCTCGAGGGGCGAGACCTTGGAGGCCACCAGCCCGGAGGTCGATGGCCCCTTGTTCTGAGATGGCGGAGCAGCGCTAGCTGCAGCCGCCGAGGGGGCGGATGGCGTCAGCGCCGGCCCACTACGCGTGTGCCAGACAGCCGCCGGGAGCCGTTGTGGCGCTGCCCCCTGACGCGCCACTTAGGTAAAGCTGGTTTTTGGCAGGTGCAATACCCGCCTGCGTGCCTCCTTGAAAGTTATGTTTTCCTTTACTTTAATAGTTCCTATTTCCTTTTCAATACCCGCCTGCGTGCCTCCTTGAAAGTTATGTTTTCTTTTACCTTAATTGTCACTATTTCCTTTTCTTTTTTCCAGGTTGGGCACGACCGCGAGTAGGCGGCGTGCTCCCCATCACAGTTAACACAATGTAGAGAGCTTTCACAAGACTCAGAGGAGTGTCAGAAGCACTGCATTTCGCACAAGTTTGGCGGCCTCGACAGTTCTGTGAACTATGGCCAAACCGCTGGCATTTGAAACATCGTAGAGGATTTGGCACGTATGGCCTAACACGAAGCTTCATGTATCCGGCCTCGATGGTTTCGGGCAGAATACTCGAGTTAAAAGTAAGTATCAGATGTTTGGTCTGGATTTCCTTGCCGTCGCGCCTCATCTTGATCCGTTTAACATTGATTACATTCTGCTCACTGAAGCCCTCCAGGAGTTCAGCTTCATTCAGCTGCAACGAATCGTCATCTGATACAACGCCACGGGTGGTATTCATGGTACGGTGCGGGGTTACTGTTACTTGAGCTTCTCCAAATGCCACTAAGTTGGGTAGTTTCTCGTATTGTTTCATATCACGGAGCTCCAAGAGGAGATCCCCGCTTGCCATCCTGGATGCTTTATAGCCTGGTCCAAAAATATCAGTCAGAGTCTTTGACACAAGGAAAGGTGAGATTGTTCGTACTGATTTGTCTGTTTTTTCTGAGTGGATCACATGAAATCGGGGAAGTTCTGTTTGACGTCCAAAAAACTGGAAAACATCTTCGGTGCGCCCTCGTTTCAGACGGCGATCAGTGAGTGGGGGGAAAGAGCTTGCCATAAGTATTGGTGAATGTTCGGCAGCAGCGCCAGCCACCCACCATGGAGCCCAACTAGGGGACGCTGCAATACTTGGAAAAGATTGGTCCTGCAAACGCCAGCTGTACGCCACTACTATAACCAAATATGGAATATCCAAGGTTGGCTAACCACACAAGGTTAACCCTAGCTGCCTGGGAAAACGGAAGTAAAAGGAAGTGAAAAGAAGACAGGATAGATTGAAAGTGAGAGAGAAAGACGAAGATTTAAGAGGAGGACAGGAAAAGGCAACTGCCGATTTCCCCTGGGTGGGTCAGCCCAGGGGTGCCGTCTATGTGAAGCAGAGGCCGAAGAGGTGTGTTGCCTCCGCCGGGGGGCCTTAAAGGTCCAAAACACCCGGCATCGGCTCAACCCCCAGGATCCCCCTTTCCCCAGACACGGCTAAGCCGCGCACGGCTACACGCGGGAGGGTCCAACCCCCATGTGCTCAGGTACGCCTGGATCAATTAAATAGCCGGTGTTCAAGTGTCAGATAGCATGGGTTTATAAGTCAGATGTGCACCTCAAGTTCTCGGTGGACGATGCGCGTCACGTCTTGTGATGCGGATGGTTGACAAGGAGTTGCCTCACATGATGACGCAGCGTTGTTCAGCAGATGCTTGAATTAAGGCGAGATGTGCAAGCTTTTTGCTTGCTCTAAACGATAGCACTCTGACTACACTTTCAGTGAAAGTTACGCTGGTAAGACAAGCAGATTGAATGCACCAACCACGATGCCCTTAAAAATGTGAGCGACTCTTTGAGCTTTGGACATTTTCTGGTCAGCTTGTAGACTCAAGGACAGCACATCCTGTATGTACAAATAAGGCTCAGTCGACATCTGGGTATGTACCGCCAGTTGTTCCCTGGCAAGGTGTCGACCAAATGGATTGCCTAAAAGGTTGCAGAGCTACTGCTTGAACAAGTCGTAGCTGGTGAGATCGTCCTTGTGGGTCCGAAACCAGTTGCGAGGGGTTCCGTCGAGGTAAAATTTGACATTTGCCAGTATTATACCTGGATACCAGCCATTCTGCTCACTTACACTCGCACATGCTGAGCCACACATCCACTTCAGCACTGTCACAGGGAAGGCCCAGGGATCGTGGGGCTGTGAATGGTGCTTGCAAATGTAGCTGGCGGCGACGTTTCATCACATGGCGGCATGCTCGAGGTGGTGTCTGCTGCGAATCTCCATTGTCAGAAGAGATACCCCGCACCTCCACCAAATATATGTTTCGTGCAAGCACAGTAGGGAAACCATTTACAGGGTGCATTTGCAGGAGTCAACACAGCAAGTTGGGTGAGTTGGTAAGGTAACATTTTTGCATTTGTGTGGATCGTGACACAGACAAGGAATAGACGACATGAGTGCTGACTGACAACGGGGGGTTTATTGCTTGACAAATGATTATAAAAACTTAGGTCATGTGTTGCGTACCACATATGCATGGTTGCCGAGAAATTGAGCCATTGAAAAATGTTGTTTCTTTTTGATGTAGTGAAAGAGATGCTTGGCTAACACAGGAGGCAGAATCTGTGCGTCTGACATGCGTCGACTATCTCTCGGCTTGTTTGATTTCCATTTTCGAACAGTGCCGTGGTTTGGTGGAACGGTTTTGCATTGGCAGCGCTTGCACTGTGGGGCTAGATTTGAGCTTTGTAGAATTCCTGACAGCAGCGTGGTAATCTCTGAAGGGCCATTCATATTAGACCAACACGTCGCCGATTGTGGTCTGCTGACTGTTAGCGACAGAGTTTTCTGTCCTGTCGGCGCCCCTGTCAGTGCACTGATGCGAACAGTCTACAGGCAGATCGCTGACGGCTGTGTCGGCGGGAACAGACTCATCGGCGGAGAGTTGAGCGATTTTTTTTTCTCACTGCGATGACACGGCCATACACGACAACATGGCTGCCTTCGAGGTGAAAGCCGCCTTCTTCGGATCTATGAAGTCTTCGTTATATTGCTCCCAACAGGTACCTGTATTCGCTTTTGATTTGTGTAATGATGCTTCGACAACAAACTATTAGCAACAATTTAGCGCTCTTTCTGAGGTCCATTAAGCCTAACAAAGGCTGGATATAGCCTCAGATTATAAGCACTGTCAGATCTTGGAGGCGACACATTATGAATGCTTGCTTGTTTTTTGTTCGATAGGTGTCGGCAGGTGTTCACAACTTCGTTTCAGACTAAGCACATGTGGCAGTTTGTCTTGTGTTCAGTAGTGGGGGTGTACGCAATAGCGCTGTCGTGCAGCAGAGTGTACTGTAAACAGACTGGACACTGCTTAAATGTTTGTTTTGGGGAGCACTACGTTGCTGTCAGGAATTCTACAAGCTCAAATCTCGCCGCATATTGCAAGCACTGTCAATGCAACCCCGTTTCACCAAAGCACAACACTGTTAAAAAAATCCTATAGATAGTTGAGGCATATCACATGCACATGATTTCTGCCTCGTGTGTAAGCCAAACATCTAGTATTTCACTGCAGAAATTTTTTTTGAATTGCCCGATTTTTGGGCAGCCTTGCGTATCTAGTACTCACCACATGACCAAATGTTCATGATTTGTCAAGCAGTAAGCTTTCAGTTGTCAGTCAGTGCTCATCTCGTCCATTCCTTGTCCCTGGTCTGTGTCGCGCTGCACACATACGTACAAATGTTTACAAGGTAAACATGGTACAGTGGCAAACATGGAAACCAGCCAACATGTTCTCCAAGAATAATCGTCTCTAGATCACCCAGTGACCGCCGCTTATTTATCTGCCCCTCGAAACCTAAGGGTCGACATTATCTTTGAGTAGCACAGAAGAATATCAAAGGATGCGTGCAAATATAACTTGTGTCTGCTGACATTTCTGGCTTTTCTGTTGGTTTTACAGCCCCATTAGCTACAAGCATATACATGCCACATTAGCTCCAAGCATATAAAACCATGCCACAAAATTACTTCGTTACATTGCATAAAGAAATACACGGTTTTCAATGGAACTAAGATCGGGAAATGACATGTGTTATATCGAGGTTTGACTGTTCATGAAACTCTCGTAAGCAAAACGCTTCTCACAATTGCTTATGATTGCGCAGGTTTGCTCCAGCCCATGGATGCTGAAGTCGCAGGTGGCAGTCATCCTCCACCCACAGGGAGGATTGGACTTGCAGGTGGGTGCGCTTTTTTCTTTATTTAGTGGAGAAAACACACAGGACATCTTGAACTGGTCAAGACACAAAAAAGCTTTTTACAAGAGGTTTTGTCTGTGCATGTATGTGCCGAGACTGGCTGAGTCAGCTAAGGCGTGCTGCTGAGGACGAGGTTGCGGGATCAAATCGCGGCCGCATTTCGGTGGGGGCGAAATGCGAAAACACCCATCTACTTAGATTTAGGTGCACATTAAAGAAACCGAGGTGGTCGAAATTTCCGCAGTCCCCCACTACGGCGTGCCTCATAATCAGATTGTGGTTTTGGCACGTAAAAACCCATAATTTTTTAGTAGTCCAGATTAAAGAACCCCAGGTGGTCATAATTAATCTGGAGCCCTCCACTACGGCGTGCCTCATAATCATAACTAGTTTTAGCACATAAAACCCCAGAATTGATCAATCAATCTGTATTTAGTCCCATGATTTCTGCACCAAAATCCTGCTATGGCCACAATATGTATCAATAAATTTGCCATTGATTGCAGTGGAGGCCACCGATAAAGAAAGCGCACTTCCAGTGGCTGTTCTTGTGGCAGGTGCCGCATACAATTGGTGCAGCATTCCTGTGCCATCTGCAGGGCCATCGTCCCCTCCAGGGGGACTGTTTTCTCCTGTTGATGGACAGGTGAGGCCGAATTTTTCTTTCACTTTGTCTTCATAGATATGCTTTCAAAAAACACCTTTGTATCATCAACAATCAGTGCCACGTCAGGAAGGCAATGTTAGTGTGCATACATGTTTGACTCCCACTATAAACACATCGGCCTCAAGAAAAGTCAGCCTCATGTTTGTTACTTGTAGGACAATTAAAGCTTGAGAATGGGTTAGCTTGAACTGAACTTGTCATCAGTACAAAAAGGGCCATGGGAAGGTGAGATACTGCAGTGCACAAAGGCTAAACTTCAGAATTAACATTCTGAATTAACATTAACATAGGAAGAGATCAGCAGGATATTATTTTAAAAAATTTCTGCCCCATGCATAATTCTGTGAAGCTTCCCATAACCACTTTGCTCGTCAGGTGCATAATTATGTCTTCTTTCTTCTTACTGGGGTTTTACGTGCCAAAACCAGTTCTGATTATGAGGCACGCCGTAGTGGAGGGCTCCGGATTAATTTTGACCACCTGGGGTTCTTTAACGTGCACTACAACGCAAGCACACGGGCGTTTTTGCATTTCGCCTCCATCGAAATGCGGCCGCCGCGGCCGGGATTCGATCCCGCGATCTCGAGCTCAGCAGCGCAACGCCTTAGCTGACTGAGCTACCCCGGCGGGTGCATAATTATGTAAAATGAGCTCGATTGTGTAGGCATCAATAGCAATGAGAAAGCAAGTTGCCCTGAACTACCCCAAATTAAATTTTTCATTGTGGTGCTTTCAATAAATCTCGCAATTCACAGTTCTGCCATGCCAATGCAATTCGTAGCTTTAGCTGCACTTTGTAGTGTAGAAAGAGGGCGCGCGTCAGGAGTGGTGTGGAGTGAGAAAGAGCGGTAGCTTATCGGTGGTTGTAAAAGCACCATCTTAAAAACTTTTCGGGCTTTCTTCATCTGCACTACAGTTCTCAATTATAACCATCTTGGATATAACATGTTATCTGCTAAAATGTGTACATTTTATTGCATTTGCAATTTTCTGACCATATCTCTATAGAATCTGCGTCCGCATATAATGAACATATTCAATAGCAACTGTATTTTATAACAAACATTCCAAACCCACTTGCTGTAAAAGGAGGGCGCACGTCAAGTTCTGAACTATGGAATTGCGACAGGACTTGGCGTGCGGCAGCGTTCCTCACTCCAGTAAAATCATGACAAAGACCTCCAAGACGAGTGAGCACCACACATGGATTGCAGAAGCCGCAAGGAAATTGACTTGTTTTCCACTCTGTAAAGGCCCGTTTATAGTCCGACGTTTCCGGAGCGCGGGCCAGCGTCGTTTTCGGCCGGTCACGCTACGCCGGTTACGCTGCGCCAGCCGAGATGCCATCCCCTCTATACTCCAACGCGCGCGCCGTCGTCTGCTATCTTCGGAGCATGCGCAGAACGACCCCCAAGTCGCGCGCCGCCCGCAAAAGCCGTCTGCGAAGTTGCGTTGACGCCTTTTTCTTCGCAGTCGGATCAGTTTTGTGCTTCTCGAACGAAACATGGCTTGGACATTATCCGCGCGACAGAAACTTGTCCTTGCGTTATTAGTACACCGTCTGCGACGGAAGCGCAGGCGCTCCATGTACGTTCGTGAAATTTTCGCGGAACGGAGAACCGCCAGCGAGTACCACCAGCTAGTGCAAGAACTGCGGTAGAAGGACCCGGAGTACCATCTCAAGTATTTCAGGTAACCGCACTTCGCACAAAGGCTGTGGTTTATTATTGTTGAGATTGCATGTCCCCTTTTAGCTGACTGTGAAGTATGCGAGCCGCTCTTTTCATTGTTAGAGACTACCGCATTTGGGTGCCGGACTTCAAACAATAAATTCATCTGCGCTAAACCGGCCTATTGGAGAGCTAACACCGCTCACAAAGTAGCATACTATTGTCTACATGCTTTCAGATACCGTTCGCCATTGGCACTTGCCTGATGTTGTGTAATTAACGATAAGTTGGGGTTCCCAGCAAGTGCAGTTCTCAAAAAAAATCTGGCTGAGCAGCTTAAATGACGGGCTACGCTATTTGCCGGCTGTAAAGGCAAGCGACGGCCTGACTCGGTGGGTGGGCAAGTTGTGCGGTTCCTTGAACATTCCAGTCAGAAGGAAAGAGCCTCCGCCTCTAATACTAAAACACCCTTAACATGCTGCGGTAACCGTCATAAACGCACAACTCACCTGCCCACCGAGCTGATCTGTCGGCTGCTTCGATCGGCAGGTGGGAGCCTTTCGAGGCTAGCTGCTTGGCTCGCGTCTGCAAGTACTGTACTCGCAGCCGACAGCAGTTTTCTGGGAGGCGTCGTTGTCAAGCTCGGACTTGGATTTCACCGAAAGTTCGTCAACCGGGCCCAGCTGATAGCTCGGGCCGCAGGGGTACTCAACTAAAAACCCACCAACCTCTTTTATCAGAGCAATCAAGTTTACTCTCTCTCCTTAATTAAAAAACCCCAGAAAACATAGGCAAGTACCGATGTGAACTTACATCTTAAAGAACACAGACTGTAATATGCTACCTCAAATATGAGCAGTGTTAGCACCCGATTAGGCCAGTAGTTTGCGCGCAAGAATTTTGTCAAATGCCCGAAAAAAATTGACTGCGTATTGTTTTGCATCACCGAGTGTGTTCACACTCCGTTGTGTTTTGTTCTTGATTTGTTAAATTTTGCTGCACCACAACCTGTTCTAATGAGATTCGGTACTCTTCTGGACATGCTTAACATTATTCTCAAGAAATGTTAACTTCTGATCACTTTCCCCGCAGGATGACCAAGGCCTCTTTTGACAAACTTTTGAGCCTTCTCTACGACCGCATCATCCATCCACCAAACCACAGGAACCCAATCTGCCCTGCAGAAAGGCTAGCAGTCACGATACGGTAAATATTCTAGATTTTATTTCCGTTCAATCGCAGTAGTCACCGGTGACCGTCTTATCTGGCATGACGCTCGACCTACGAGGTCACGGCGGTGTATTGCCTTGACTTTTAACCATGCCGAAGACAAACACAGTTAAAGTTGTTGTTTTTTTTCGAATGTTCTTTCCTTATCCAGCACAGCAGCTGGGAAAACGACTGTGTTGTTTCTCCACTTGTAGCACTGATTTTTCTAAATGCACTCTGACCGGTTAGCCCAGTTGTCTGTTCTTTAGTTGACTTGCGTAGTTCGTACTTTTTTCCTTACCGCCTGCATGTTGCACGTTTCGCTCAAGTCTTGTCTAGAAAGAGTACGTCTGCAAATGATTCCACAGTTGAATCTAATTAAAGTGCTGAGTCAGCCCAATTGTATATCAACAAAATATGTCAACTGAGTTGCAGTTTACAATCGCGCTACCATTCTCAAGAGTTGTGCTTCTTCAAATGAACAGCAGTGTTCGATTATAGTAGAGAAACATTTAAGTAATGTTTCTCTGAATGAAAATGTGTGGTGCGAGTCAGCACTTGTGTGCTCTTCGTCCGTCATGCTTTGTTTCCAAGCTGTTACAAACATGAATAAGTGTCAACTTGCCCAAATCGTATCCTTAATTGTAACTTCAATTTGGCTCTTTCTATCCTTCACAGGTTTCTGACAACCGGCGGCTCCATGCTGGACATAGCTTTCAGTTATCGCATGCATGTGTCCACAGTGTCCGGGATCCTGAAAGAAACCTTACCTGCTATTTGGGACTGCCTTTCCCCAGTTGTACTCAGACAGCCAACCAAAGATGAATGGGAGGCCATTAGAAAGGACTTTGATTCCAAGTGGAACTTTCCGAATGCTGTGGGGTGTATAGACGGCAAACATTTTGCTATTACTTGTCCTGATGGCAGTGGTTCAGAGTTTTATAATTATAAGGGCTTCTATTCATTGATCATGCTGGCTCTTGCAGACGCACACTATCGCTTCATATTGGTTGATATTGGTGCCCAGGGCCGACTGTCTGATGGCTCTTTCTTCAGAAAAAGTGATATCAGAAAAAGTTTTGAAAATAACACACTTGACTTGCCTTCGCGCGTTCGGTGCGAACGCGGGCAAAACGGCGCCGCCGTCGACAACAGTTGTGCGCGTTGTTTGTTTGACCGCACACAACCGCTGTAAAAACCCTGGCTACGTGACGGAACGGCTAAACACCGTTGTCGACAACAGACAGCTTTAGCAGACCGATCGTACGGTCCGTTCGCGTCCCGCTCAAACGCTCAGCCTTACCGGAGCGACAACGCGGCTTTCGTGTTTTAGCTAACCGTAGCCGCGTTTACATGAATCCGACAGAATGCGACAGTAGCGCATCACATTTCCTAGCGCATCGCGAGTAATGCGATGCGCCAGCTTTTACATGCACATCACCCCTGGTGCGATGGTAGCGGTGTCGCACATCGAAACAAGCGCTTGCAGATGCATCCGGCGTCTCGCCACGCCGCAGCTCGGCGAGCGCAGCAGGTCCACAGCAAATTGCATTGGCCACAATTCTTAAAGCGATGCGATCGCGTTTATATGCACTGCGAAAGACGACTTACTGGTTTCAATCCACCCCTGTCTGACGCATTAATGCGACGCGCGTTCATAGCGCATTATCCCCGTTTAGATGGCTCAAAAGTTAATGCGATGCGATGCGCCAGTTGTCGCGTTCATGTAAACGCGGCTCGTGCCTCCGGCTCGGTAAAGCGTAGGCGCATCTCTTGCCTAGCGGCGCAATCTGGCAATTTCGCCCAAAACTACGTTAAATAACAGGCAAGTTTGCACTCGGTCGCGCAAAGCTTAGGCACAGCGAAACTTACTGACTGCTTCTGCTAGGTATTAACGTGGTTTAACTTAACTACGCATGTAGGAAGGTATTCTCTAGCGATCATTTTCGGAGGTATCTGCCCTTTCACTACATTTCGTGTGACTAGCGCTGGACGCGTCGGCGCCTACGAGCGAAGTGATCGAAGCTACCCTCACCGCCCAATACGAGCGGTTGTCCCTCACACGCTGGCCTAGCGGTACCTGCAGCAAGTTGGGATCTCACCAACGAGGGCGGCCCTTATTTATATTGACCTTACACCGGAATATCGTCAAAATCTCCGCATCCCTCCCATTCCCAAACGGATGCATCCGAAACACCACGCCGAGAGACGGGCCGATCGTGCACGTCAATTCGAGAAACGCTTCAGTGGACGTCCGGATGTCACGTATACGGACGCCTCTTAGCACCCCTAGAAACCAGCGATGGTGGCGGCAGCCCTCGCCCCGCACAGTAGCTGGTACACAGCCTGCAGCATTCGCAACGCATAAACAGTCACCGCAGCAGAGGAGGTTGCCATTGCGCTAATTGATCCTATTACCAAAGTCGTCATAAGTGATTCTCAACAGCCGATCCGCAACTACGATGCCGGCCGTATCTCTCGCCCGGCATCACACATTCTAGTTGCCACTCGCCCCTCCTCCACATCCCGCTTACTCCTGTGGGCTCCAGCCCACAAGACGCTCAGCGGAATCGTCCAGGTGCATACACTTGCTCGAGATCTTAGCTGCCGAGCCGAGTGTAGGATCCACCGCCCGGGTTCCCCTGACACCACTACCTCGCACGATTCTCTACTCACCAATTAAACGGACACCCTCCAATACTACCCACTTGGAAGATGCATATATCCTCTCGCACACCGTGATCTAACAAGGCGCGAGGCCATCCAATGGTGCAAACTACAAACAGGCAACTTGCCACATCCCCTCTTCTACAGTAAAATCTTTCCGCAACAAATAACGCCTAGGTGCAAACACTGCTCAGCTCCGGCCACTCTCACACACATGGCGTGTACTTGTATGCATTACAACACAGACAACGCAAACACCCCAGAGTCGTGGGAGTCCCTCCTAGGTACCTCCGAGCCAGCAGACCAACGCCGGCTCATCCAGCGTGCGCTGGAGGCCGCGGAATACCAATGGATCCACGCCGAGCTCCTCTAAGCCAGCGCAACCGGTCCTTGGACTGGTCCCCTCTTTTTGGGCGAAATAAAGAATTCACCACTACCACCTACGAGCGACAGCGTTCCTGGCATCCCACAAACGCAGGCAGGTAGGCTGACGAAGGTTGGCACAGTGCAAAGAACGCTGCTGCTTGCCGACGCCGAACGCGTTGGAGGCTAGCCGCTCGATATCAATCGGCCAGCTTCGCTGTGTCGTGAGCTTTGCGCGGCCTAGTGCAAGCTTTCGCCCCTTTTTTTTCTCCTGGCTCAGCGCGCCGCAGAGAGAAGAGAGGCGGTTGTCGGGAAGGCCGGGAGCTGGTGAGGAGGAGACCGCGTGCGCATGCACGCAGTCTCCTACTCCTTTGGGTTGCCATGGCTACGGCGCGGCAGTTTCTTCGCAGGCACCACAAATTACTGCTGGGTCACACAGCTTTGCTGTTACAAAAAAAAAAAAAAAAAAAACGGAATGTTTTTTTTACAGCAATAAAGCGATGGCTTTTTTGAAATAACGTTATCTTGATTTTCGTGTTCTGGACTGCGATCGCGCAAACAGCTCGCTTTCCGCATGTTCGGTATGACTGCTACGTCACAAAGTCGGAAATCTGCGGTACCGCCCCGCTGTCTCTGACGGCCGCTGACGCAATCACAATTCTGATCGATCTAGAGAGGGCAAGCGAAGGAACGGAAAAGCGAGCTGTTTGCGCGATCGCACCCCTGGTTGCAGAAACTTGATGCGTGACCATTTTTTTACGCGCACCTTGGCTTGGCTTGCAAACTGCAATTATCCAATCCAGCATACCTGGTGCCCTGTCATCCTCTGTAGCTGTCGTGTCCTGTGATCCCCTTAGAATTTTTGCGCATACGTGCTACGTAGGTCCTCCGAACAAGAATGTAGTGTGTGTTGCAAGACCCCTTTCGTCTCTCGCAACTGCGGTGGAGAGACATCAAGGACCTGCTTTGAACAGAAGTGTTTTCGGTGAAGCGACGTGATCCAGTCGGCTTCTGAACATCGACTGTATGGATGATGGCGTTTTTCGCACATACTTTCAATTCGAGAAAAACGATATAGGCAGGTTGAAGACCACTTTGCTGATACCGGACACCATTTACACTGCTCAGAGGATAACTGTGTCGGGAGAGGACGCACTTTGCACAACTTTGCGCAGGCTTGCGTACCCGAACAGGTTGAGTGCTCTGGAGCGCCTTTTTCGGAGGCACTACTCTTTGATTTCAGTGGTGAGCAACCATGTGCTTGGGCACATTTAAAACAACTTTGGGCACCCTCTCCGCCACGTCAACAACCACAAGTGGCTGGATATCGCGGTCTTGCAAGAATTATCGCCCGTAAGCAGCGACATGTCCTAATTTGTACATTTGTCTGTTCAAGAAGGATTTTCCCATTGAATTTCCCATTTATGGAAAGCGTAGACTCGATTATGCCGGAGATATAGGCATAGAATGATTTGCGACAGAGTGTTCGAAATGTACACTTCATTATCTGTGCTAAAATGTATTAAACGAGACAAATGTGATTCATTTTAATGTATGAAGCAGTTTCTGTGTTATATGCTACTTATGTAGATTTGTGCGGCTGTGCTAATGATTGTATCTGTCTTGCATTTGTGTAGCAAATGTATTGCGCTAACACTGTTCGGTTCCTGTACGAGCCTATATAGAGGACACACGTTATTTTACCTAGCAATTTCACTCACACTTTTTGCACAGGCCCATTTCCTAGCCTACTTGGCTAAGGGTGCATATGGGGGCTCCTTATTAAAGTCTGACTGCTTATTTAATAACATTTTCTTTTATTCCCACTTGCAGGCCGTTCATTCAAAGGGAGTACCCCTCACGAACTGCTGGGTATTCATTTACGGCACGGCACGCCCTACATGCCGGCCTTTGGAAATCCAGAAAAAAACTTTTTTTTCTGGGCACAAGCGCACCCATGCCGTGAAGTACCAATCGATGTGCCCTAATGGAATCATTGCCCAGCTGAGAGGACCGTACTATGGCAGTCTACACGATTCAGGTACTTTTTTTCCTCAGCAATTGGCCAACGTGCTTTCATTAATGCAAAAGAAAAACAATAAAAAAACAGTCGGTAGATCCCATGCCCTGTGTGGAATCAATATTATGCAAAGCAGTGTGCGGGGAGCCTGCCAAGGTAACGAACCGACCATGAGAGCGTCAAGACAGGCGGCTGTTTTATGACCTAGGTCAAATGCATATCATTACCTATCATTTATGTTCATCACAGACTCTTGTCATACTATGCCAGTTTTGGTACCCACCAAGTTAACGAAACGACCATGAGAGCACCAAGACATATACGGCTGTTTCATGACCTACATCACACGCATGTCATGACCTATCATTTATGTTCGTCATTCACATACTATGCCAATTTTGGCATAGTATGTGCATACCTGCATACTAATGTGTAACCTGCATACCAACTTAACGAAACGACCATGAGAGAACCAAGGTGTAGATGGCTAGATACTGTCAAAGTGGCAATTATCTGCTAAGCAATGCTTCGCATTTAAAAAAAACACAGTGGTTGCTGAAGGATAAATCCGGCACCAGAGTCTTGCTCAAGCTGTCGCCAGCACCGGCAAGTCGTTGTGGTTAGTTGATACATATGAATGTATTCAGAGCCATAGAATGGAACGGAATATTTGCGAACAATCAAAAATCACACAATGTTATGAGACAGGTTTTCGCTAAGTCACTTTGTTGAAACATTGTCGCCAGGCTTTTTTCCTAATTTATGAAGCGTGCATTGTTCTAAACAATATCTTTTAATGGTCCCTGTGTTTTGTTACGAATAAGACTATATACCTGCTGACACTGTGAAGTGAACACATTTTTGCCTCGTTTTCCGTTCTAGGCATACTACGAAGAAGCAAGACCTGCCGCCAGCTGGAGAGGCTTGTTAAGGGGCACCATTATTGCCTCTATGGTGACCCAGCATATCCCGTGAGGCCCCTCTTGCTGAAGCCGTATGGTGGCACCTGTCTCACTGATGCGCAGCAAGTTTTCAACAAATCTATGAGTTCGGTGAGACAGGCCGTCGAGTGGGGCTTTGGCAAGATTGTCGGGCTGTTTGCATTTGTTTATTTTAGAAAAAAAAACAAAGTGTTTGTTCAAAATGTACCTCGCATGTACAAAGTGACCGGCATACTTGCAAACTGCCGCACCTGTGTATATGGTTCACAGGTGTTTGAATACTTTGGTGTAGCGCCTTCGTGTCTAGAGGACTATCTGACATCCAAACACTAATAAAGCGCCTGTGCGTCACACAACATGTGCCAACTTAAAAAAAATGTTGCACTTGATTCGTTCATACAAATCTGCACAGTACAACCAACCTGTCTATATGCCTTTCAGAGATTACGAAAATCCTTTTGATGCAGTAATCAGCAGCTATGTAGATTTAGTACATACAAGCAGTCATGTAGGCATTACGTAATCAATGATTAGAGAGCAAACAGGGGTAGCCGATGTACTAGTTGACATTAAGAAATTGATCTGGACAGTAGCCTGTAGGGCAAAGAACAGCTAATGAAGTGGTTCATTAGAGTTGCAGAATGGGTGCCAAGGGGAGGGAAGTGCATTCGAGGACAGCATAGAAAGGTGCTGTTATTAAATCAGGCAATGTGCACTCGTAAGTTCGAATCGGCTAGTGCAAGGGTGGTGTAACTGAAAATCATGAAGAGGCCATCGTACTGCAGTGGAGTTAAAATGAGGCTGATGAAATTTTTAGCAAGTAATAAAAAAGTAGCACATTAAGGTGATGTGCAGGTAGCTACTGAGCATGAGGGAGACGTCTTCGTCCTGTGGTGGACATAAATATAGGCTGATGATGATGATGAAAATTTGCATGAAAACACTGAGTGACACACCATAGAAGGCTTTCGTACAATGTATTTCACAGAGCTAATACATCAGCATTCATTGCAACCTTTTAGGATGTTGGGTCACTTTGCATCTTTTCCAAGCGTTCCACCAGCCGCTGCCTTCGCTTCTATGCTCCTCTTCACACCTGTTTTGACACAACAATGAAATGAAATGCCACCATATGCTAGTGGATAGCGATAGCTATTTTGCAAATGGTTAAGTGCACAGTCAACGTTGACTTACTATGTGTTCTTGGCACAATGTACAAGAAGAGCATGTCGTGGCGCTTCTAGATGTCATTTCTTCGCTTCCTTCATGCTCTTCTACTTTGCGGCAAGAGCACGAATCGTAAGCTTAAACACCCGCTTGCCCAAAAACAAGTTCTCTTAAGCAGCGACTGCGGGTACATTCCGAAAAAAATTATTCAGGTACTGAACATATTTTGTGTCAAGCATGTAGGCCTCAGGTGTAGGGAAAATGGAATAAAACTGGATATTATGATCTGCCACTTAAGGATGCTGGTAAGTGTACATTAAAACTAGAGTAACATTTATGATGCAATAACCAGCACAAACTCCTAGATGAAGATTTCGCACATACCTGCGTTTTTCCTCCACAAACATGAGACGCCTCTCGTCGTATTCAAGTCTCCTTTTCGATAGGGCAAGTTCTTCCTTTCGTAGCAGAAATTCGTGTTCGTCTCGTTTTGCCTCAAGCTCTAATCGTAAAGACTGTAGTGCTCTCAACCCGGTGAGGGCGAAAAAAGAACAGTAGTAAACTTGTGCGTTTTTATGTACCGGGTGTTTCAGCGAACGGGTTCAAAAATATTTAAGTGTTGCCTGTGGCAGATAGCACAATTCTAGCTCATGACCTGGTCTACTCTAAGAGGCAGATATTACTTGCACAAAAATTGAACTGCATAATAGACTAATTAAAAAACTTCACTAATGAAGTTTTGAAGTAATTACCGTACGGCCCATATTGCAATTTATAAATTGTAGCTGTGGTGTTCGCAAGGCAGATCCACTTGGAACGAATTCTCAGGACGCCATCAGTTTTGATATAAAAATTCCCGAACTTTTTAGGATAAATGCCATGGTTACTATTGTGCTTGAATGCATAAAACGACGTTTTGTTAAGAAAGTGACTGGAACGCCTGTGCATTTCTTCTGAAAAGTCCGGGAATTAGTATTTCAGGACTGGTGTCATCCTGAGAATTCGTTCCACTTCGATCCGGATCGCCTTGCGAACTCCACGGCTACGATTTGTAAATTACGATATTGGCCATAAGGTAATTTAAAAGTTCATTAGTAAATTTTTGTCAATTAATCATTTATGCATTTCAGTTTTTTGTGCAAGTAATGTCCGCCTCTTCGGGTAGACCAGCTCTTGAACGAGAATTGTGCTATGTACCATAGGCAACATTCAAAATTGTTTAAAGTTCGCTGAAACACCCTGTATATACAGGGTGATCATTTAAAAGTATTATGTAATCTTGAAAAATTACCTGTTGAACATAACATAATTCAGAGAGGCGGACAGTATTTGCAAGAGAAATCAGACCACATTCTAATTAAGAATTTACAAATTAACTTCCTAATTATTTACTTAATTGCACATGTTGCAATTTACGAATTGTAGATGGCGGGTTACCAAGGTCTATTCACTTGGAATAAATTTCCAGAATGACACCAGTTTGGAGATATGCGCTATGAAATGGGCCATAAACATTTACTGTTGTTCCACTTAATTTTTAACAAAACGCTCGTTTATGCATTTATGCGCAAAAGTAACTGGAACGCCCATGTATTTCGTCCAATACTTTGGGAAATACCTAGAAACTGGTGTCCTGGAAATTCATTTCAAGTGGATACATCTTGCAAACTCGCAACTGCAATTTGTAAATTGCAGTATGTGCCGTGAAGAAATCACTTAATAAGTTAATTAGTGCAGTTTCGTTAATTAGTTGAACATGTGTTTCAATTTATCGTGCTAGTAACATCCGCGCCTTCTAATAATCAGCGCAAGTACAAGAATGACGCTATCTGCCATCAGCTATTTAAAAAATTGCATAAAGCTTATAAATGATCACCCCGTATATCGTCATAGTGTTCCAAAGGATGTACTGAATGATGCATAAATTACATATGTGCGTGTAAGAAAGGCAGACGTATGCGATTCCTCCTGCTGAAATGCTGTCATATTCATGCATACATATAGTCCATTCAGTTTAACATCATGCTTCAAAGAGTAAGAACTTTCACCCAGAAAAAAAAGCAATACGAATTGTGTACAACCACGCCACACCATGAAAATATTGTCGGTTTAATTCAATGAGGGAGTGGTTCCCCCTCAATGAGCAAAGCCTGCACAAGTGGTATGCCAATAGGGTTCTTGCACACAAGCGTTCTAGCAGTAGCTGTGACAGATGTGCGATTGCTCTTTTGTGATGAAAGCAACATGTTTTTATTTGCTTGCCTTTGTCATCATGATTATTTGTAGCATTACAGCTCTTTGTAACATTGCACTGAAGCCTTCTCTAATGAAAGCAACAAACAACTCCAGAATTTATGCGGTTTCGAACAACGAGCTTCACGGCTCTCAAACGGATGCTGTACACTCCTGTGCAACTGCACTGCATTAAAGATTAAAAGCTGCGTTGCTAGAACTTCTGTAATGACTTTAGGTGGTGACAATAAAACTTCCATAAGATGTTTCATTTAATTCTTCCCTCCAATCATGCGTGGACTAAGTTGCACTGCATATTTAGGTGCTATACCATACAATTTTTTATTACCTCATCGAGCTCCTGGAACATAACGACGCTTCCGTTGACCCTGCTACTTTTCCTGCAGCCGTGGTCCTAATGCCTCAGCATCATCAAACTCCTGTGTTCAGTCATCTGCTGGCCCATTGTCTTCATGCAATGAAGTGTGACAAATCACTCTTTCGGGGGTAGGCAAATCCACCTCTTCTTCGTCGTACAGGCCCAAAAGAAATTGTGATGCAGATGATCGGCTTTCTGCAGCAGACGAGCATGCAGTTAAAAAATGATACAGCAAAACTGAAATGTTGCGTATTGGAAGCCAGAACTGCGAGTAAGTGATAAAATTGGGTACTTTTGGCTTCAAAATTCGTGCTACATAGCTGGTACATTATATTTCTGGTGTGTGCAGTTGTTTTAGTCCTCTATAATGGTATATAAAACAGTAAGATGCAGTTGAAATGAGCTTAATGAGCATCGATGTTTATCCTTGTTTTAATTAAGACTCAAGTATGTTTCATCGCAGTCACACACGAGGGCAAGCAAGTGGACACACAGACACTAGTGTTCGTCGACTTGCTTGTCCCTGTCTAGTCATTGTATTGAAATATTCTTAAACTTAAATGCGAGCATGTTTGGGCTCTGGGAAAGAGCAGACACGAATAGAGCAGTTCAAAATGCAGACAGAACAAACGCACTCAAATGTGCACATCAAGCAGGCAGGCTTGATTCTTCAGGCATGAATAAATAACTTAGAAAAACAAGTGACAGAACTAGCAAGTGGCTGCTCTCCTTTAAAACAAATAAAACCACGGATGTTTACACCGGCACCTTTTAAATGAGCAATGAATTCTGCTATTTCACCATAAATACACTAACGCAGTCAGCAAAGTAGCTGTAACCAAAGCAGTCAACGGTTTGTCTATGTACTCATTTGAGCACTTACGTTGAGCGCATGTGAATCTAACCTACAGCATCCACTCAAGGCCCACACCATTATAATTGTCAGATAATACAAGTAAGCACTCAACAATGCTCTAGAGCATAAATTTCGTCATCTTGAGTCTATACGCGTGTATACAAACAGCCACCAAACCCTAGGAAGCAATTATGCATGATTATAGATGTCCGATAACTATCACCTGAAAAACTGCACATCAGCAAGGTGCATTATAGTACATATTTAAATAAAGCAGCACGCAGACAGTCATAACGTCAGTGAAAAATGTAAGACTGCACCGCTCACCACTCGACTGTCCATTTCCGGATTGACTTTTTGGCGAAGGCACAAGCAAGCAGTCGGCAGCGGAGTCTGTCAGTTGCTGCTCGACGCGCAGTTCGGCAGCGGCTGACCGTGGAGCATGCCTAGCCTGCTTCCCCGCCGGCCCATTTCCTTTTCTCGGCTTGGTCCGAGGCTCGTAGCCGTGTTCACGGGCCAGGTCGGATACTTCGGATACTTCTTGCAGATACTTCGGATACTTAGGTCGGATACTTCTTGCAGCAGCTGCTGCAGCTCTTCGTACTGTTCGAATCCAGACCTGGCAGTAAAGCAAAGCGCGTGTTGGCCACTCAGTTGATATCACGATACATGCATGCCGCGTAGCCAGGAGCATCGCCGCCGCCGCGCTCTGAAGCCGTGGCGCGACGTCACTCTGAGCCGTCAAGGCAAGGTATCCCTCGTGCCACGCAAAATGACCGCTTAGACACAAGTTCACTTACCTGCGGAGGTTGGCCGTGTTTTCCCGCCGGAAATATCCCAGAAGCAGCTCCACGCGCTCTCTTATGGCTCGCAGCGTGAGCTCCCGGTTTTTAGCTGCCATGACATTTTTTTAAACGTCCTCCCACGAGTGTGGATCTCCGAAGGGATTAACTGCGACCACTTCACGCAGAAAGCACAAATCATCGTTCTTGCGAAAGTGCTTGCGCTTTGGGCGCACAGCCACTGTGTCGAGATACTCGTACTCGCGGCACCGGAGGCAGCCATTTGGTCTGTGTCGCTCGCCGCGCTCCGCTCACGCGCTCGCGGCTAAGCGTGCGGCGCATGCGCACTGAGCCCGCGCACGCTGGCTGAGCGGAGAGAAGAAAACTTTCTGCTAAAACTGTCTACTGTTAGGGGAGAGGCGAGCGAGAGCCCAGAGAGCGTCTCCGGCACAGGCGGCAGAGGCTGGCAGGGCTGCGCGCATGCGCCGCTGTGGGAGAGCGGGCACGCACACGCACAGTCTTCTTTCTGAGGTTTTACGTGTCAAAACCAGTTCTGATTATGACGCACGCCGTAGTGGAGGGCTCCGGATTAATTTTGACCACCTGGGTTTCTTTAACGTGCACTACAACGTAATCACATAGGCGTTTTTGCATTTCGCCTCCATTTAAATGCGGCCGCCGCGGCCGGGATTCGATCCCGCGATCTCGTGCTCAGCAGCGCTGAGCACGACTGAGCTAAGCTTACTGAGCCACACCGGCGGGTGTGTAAAGTAGTTCGTGTGGAAAGGGAAAGGTTGACGCTATCTTCTGCAGCCCCTGCGGGTGCACACGCACAGTCTAGGGTGCCTCGATCCCCTCCTCGCCCACCGCTGCTCTTCCATTGGGAAGTCGCGTTTGCTCTCCGTCGCGCGTTCGCTCCCCGTGAAAGCGCGCGTCCCTCGCCTCGCGCGCTTTCACTCGCACATAAGTCGCGCTTGCTCTCCGCCGTGCGTTCGCTCCCCGTGAAAGCGCGCGTCCCTCGCCCTCGCGCGCTTTCACTCGCACATACAGCATACGGCCAGTTTTTTTTTTTTTTTTTGTTTCTTTTTTTGCATTGCCGGACGCGACCATCGAAGAGTGAGCCCTTAACAGCTTCGGTGTAAACATTTCTTGCTTAAAGAAAAAGTAATTTGATCAGTTTCTCAGTCTGTAGAAAACGGATGTTGCTGATAAACACACCATTTGGCGTATTTTTGCCCCGACCACCTCAATGCTAAATTTACGACTAAAACTAACTTTTTTACAACTTTGTCGCCACCTGCACAGGTCATTTCACGTTATATCCGTCCAAAATTATTTTTCGCTTACAGTACAACTTGTTGGCAATAAGTATAAAATATATCCTTTTAGTAAAAGTTATCTTTCTGCAAAAACACGCGCAATATGGACCAAGTTTTGCATAATTAAAGCCGGATAATAAAGTCACGGAAACGCAAAGATCGACAAAACCTTTTTTTAAGTGAAAAGCTTATCTTCAGTTTCAAGGGACAATCGTGTCCTCGCATAAACAATGCGTTTTACTACTCATACTTTCGAGCTTTCTCAAAAAACTTCACATGTTCCCAGCGGTGCGGAATTTTTTTTTTCGCAAGAATGTTTTGCACGTACACTTTTTGTTTAAATAGATAGTCCTCAATATTTTGCAAAGAAATCGCTGATGGCCGAGCGCCAAAGTTGGCACAATTGGCTTAGAATGACCCATATACGTTTGTGCATCGGGCTTCCTCTTCGTCACATTTGGTGGAGGCGCTAGGTAACGACTCATAACGGACCTTCGCAGTGGCCGCCGCTTCGGTTCTTCACCGATGTCGCAGGAGACGGTGCCTGGTTCGGCAACGCCTGCGTCTACTGTCGTACTCACTCATCCGCATGATCCAGGAGCCTTCTGCGGCACCAATGGCGCAGACGTCGACTGGCTGGAGATGTATGAGCGGGTGAGCAGCCACAACAAATGAGCTCCCAGTGATGCTGACGAACAATTTTTTTTTTACTTTGCGGGAACAGCGCCAGTGTGGTTTTAAAACCACGAAAAACTCCGTGACTGGGAGACCTGCAAGCAGAAGCTGCGAGATCTCTTTGGAAAACCACTGGGTCGGAAGGTCGTCACCAAGGAAGAGTGGGTATCACGTGTTCAAACGTCCACCGCAGGTTACGTCGCCTATATACTATACAAGACGTGCTGGCACTCTGCAGCAAGGCCGACGCTGAAATGGCAGAGTCTGACAAAGTCGGGCATGTCCTACAAGGTATCGCCGATGACGCTTTCAATCTACTGATTTGTAAGAACTGTACTTCGGTTAACGACATTATCAGGGAGAGCAAGCGTTTCGAGCAGGTGAACAGCCGTCGTATCTATTAGTCAATTTGCACGCTTCCGAATACGGCTGCAACAACGTCTTGCGAAGACCGACAGGACTCCTTCGCGGTGGCAGCAGCCTTCAGAGTAGCTGACGAAGATTGTGCGCCGTGAGCTGATAGCCATGAGTCCCGCGCGGCTCTGCACCCACCTGTCAACGTTACATGCGCTCCTATGGTTGCCCTTGTTCTGGCTATTGTGCACAAGAACTCGCCATTGTCGGCTTTCAATCAGTTTGCACCGTGGCCTGTTCCCGTCCAATGGAACGTCCTATGCATACCCAAGCTCAGTGGATCCCTCAAGGTTCTCGCAACATGGCAGAGTGGCAAACGCCGGATGACCGACTTATATGCTTCAGTTGTCGCCGTGTTGGTCATGTCGCCCGATACTGTCGCAACCGCTGGCCCTCAATGCCGTTCTCGAACAGCCCTCGTCCAGACGGTAGTTCTCGCCATTTCCAGCCGCAAGCCAAGTCCAACCTGTACGCCACCGACGGTACAACATGGCGCCGTTCTTCACCGTCGCCGAGCAGTCCCCAGTCCAGTACGCCGCAAAGTCGTCGCCCGTCGTCCAGGGCACTCCAGTTTCGTCGCCGGTCGCCGCCTTTCCGACCTGGGCGCGTACCTCCGGAAAACTAAAAGATGCAGCTCCCGGAGGTGACGCTGCATGGCCGACGTGTCCACCAAAGCCTCTCATCCTGCCCACCAGACGCAATATAGTAGATGTACAAGTTGACGGTGTATTTGTTCCAGCACTTGTTGATACTGGAGCCCATGTCCCGGGTAATGAGCAACCGTCTCCTTTGTCGCTTTGTCGCCTGAAGAAAGTCCTCACACCTGCCGCATCACGTGTTATCAGGGTCTCTGATGAAGCAACGCCCATTATCCTTGGCATGTGTACTGCCAGAATAACTGTTGCTGGTTTCAACAATTCAGTTTTATTTGCTGTTCTTGAACGGGGTTCCCATGACTTGAACTTCTGCCCAGGCTTTTTATCGGATCATTCAGCACTGAGTGACTGCGCTGCTGGCCTACTCCAACTCGAGCTGCATAGTTACTGCTGTCCTCCAAAATCAGTTGAGCCCGATTTATGTTCTTCAGACTTCGTACGGTTGCCGCCTCAAGCCGCCATGTGCTTCGACCTGCTTCCCATCTGTTCCTGACGGTGACTAAGTGCTGACTCCTAATGTCAATGTTCTCCTGCTACGCACAGCTGCCGTTCCTCATACCATTGTGATTTGGTTCATGTACGGAAGTAATCCTGGAAGGCATGTCGCTAGGCACCTCTTCTCCGATCGACGATACCGCCACCTCTGCATTGGACGTTCCGTCTTCGTCTGCAGCTGCCTGCTGTCCGATCAGTTTGCAACGTCCGATCCCGACATATTTTCAAAGATGATCGCTCATGACCTGCTTCCCGAACAGGCTGCGGATCTTTGTCGCGTCCTCATGTCTTATCGCTATGTCCCTGAGGATCGCCCGCTGGGATAGACTTTCGTTGTGACCCATAAGACACCGGTGATGCTAGTGCTATCCGCTGACGTCCTTATCGCGTGTCTCACGCAGAACACCTCGCTATCCAAGCTCAAGTACACAAGATGATAACCGAAAGTGTAATTGAGCCCTCTTTCAGTCCTTGGGCATCGCCGGTCGATCATCGAGCGCTTGAACTCTGGCCAACTAGATCGCTCAATCAGAACGTTTGTGCTCCATGATGGCATTCTTTACGACGCAACATGAACTGTGATGGACCAGATTTACTGCCAGTTGTCTCTCGTCACCTCCGTTCTACTATTCTTGCTGAGCTCCACGACGCACCCACTGCAGGGCAACTTGGCACGTCCCACACTTACGACAGAGTGCGACGTCGCTTCTGGCCAGGCCTGTACCGCTCTGCGCGACGTTACGGTGCGGCTTGTGACGTCTACCAGCGGCGAAAGAGGCCATGTGCGCACCTGCTGGCAACCTTCGTCCAATCGATGTTCCCAAGGAGCCTTTCTTCTGTGCCGGCATGGACCTTCTTGGCCCATTTCATACATCCATAAAAGGGAACAAATGCATTGCCGCTGCAACAGACTATACGACGCGCTATGCTATCACAGGTGGCTTGCCCACCAGCTGTGCTACAGATGTAGCAGACTTTTTACTTGAGGACGTGATTCTTTAACATGGTGCGCCGAGGCAGCTATACAGATCGTGGCCGCTACTTCCTGTCCCAAGTTGTTGAAGACATATTTCGTTTCTGCTCCACCGAACACAAGCTTGCAACCGCATACCACCCACAATAGAACGGATTTCAGCAGACCATCGTGATTGGGACAACACTTTCCCTACGTGACATTTGTTTACGATTCGTCAAGTCAGGATACCACCGGTTTCTCGCCTTTCGACCTCTTGTTTGGTCGCCATCCCACCCTGCCTGTTGACACCCTGGTACCTTCGGTGTCGCGACACACCACGGAATAAGCTCATGACGCCGTTGGTCGGGTTCGTAGGCTCGCCAGATTACCTATGATCGACTTAGAGCTGCTCAGGAGTCACAAAAGGCTCGCTAGAACAGTCGCCACCGGAACCTGTGACTTCACTCCCGGAAATGGCGTTCTTCCGTGGACTCGAAGTCGCCACGTCGGCCTGTCCGAAAAACTGCTGTCACGCTATATGGGGCCATACCGGGTATGGCGACGCCTAAGTGACATCAATTACGAAATCGCCCCTTTAGAAGACATGCCGTCGTCATCCCAGCTACGAACTGACGTCGTCCACGTGTCCCGTTTAAAATCGTACTGTTCATCTAGTTCGCTATCATTCTAACAAGCGCCCGGACGGCACTTTAGCTCCCCGGGGTTATGTTACGGTGCATTCGTACAGGACCGTGCATGCTAGCGAGAGACGAACAAGTAGTAGACTGTCTACTGGAGATGTGACCTTTGTACCAGCCTGTCCGTTTACCGCCAACTTTTTCCCGTGGAAATAGGTGTATAGATGTTTTTGCTTCGGGCTTCCTCTTCGTTACAATATCTACTGTAGCGCCAAGACCTGAACCCACAGTACGCGTACCTCATCAGTTCATTCTTGAATGTGGCCGGTAAAGGGCTGGTGTCCTCATTGCGGGCGACTTCAATGCGCAAAACACGACCTGGGGTTACCTACGCATAAACAGCCGCGGTCAATTGGAATAACTCTCCTTTAAAGAAAACCTCACTCTGATCAGACCCGCTTTCAACGCCAAAGCAAGGAACAAGCGTGGCCCGAGACACATGTCCGGACCTCACTTTCATTCGTAATACCGGCACCGATTCGTGAGAAAACTTGGGCCACAACCTAGGTAGTGATGACCATATGCTACAAACCAGCCTACACGATTTCGTTTCTAAACGCTCTCCTAAGAGACGACAATGTGCTCTCAGAAACTGGAAAAGGTGGCGCGAACACACAACGCAAAGATCTCTCACCAGGAGCTTGAACCGATCACGGAACTCTCCCATTGGCTGGAATTCCTCCTACAAGATCAACACCACTTTACTCGAACTATTCTTCCGCCTCCATACACCCAAGCAGTCGACAACCAGCTTTATCTTTGGGATTCCAGGCGCACCTTTACAAAACAGTGGCATCGCCAGCGTTTGAACCGAAAACTTGGACAGTATTCTAATTAACTGTCAGAACTGGGGGAAATTCTGGGACGAAATGGCAGGCCAGCTCAGCATCTCTAAGACCTGGAACATTCTCGGAGCAATGATGTAGTCCTCAAGCACACGGACAATGCTCCCATCGACATCAGGGACTCGCACACGAATGCACTGATCAAGAACTGAGTGGGCGTGTGAACAGCACTGCGATGCGGTTTACTAATCCGCTCTGCTTCTTCGTCCAGGTTTCGGCATGTGTTCACTTCAGCGCCGTACCGCTATCGTCATCTACCAGCGATACCAACAGGTTGCCCAGTCACTCCAACGACGCAAGAGGATCCGCCTGGCCGCGCAGTAGACACGTGTTCACTGCCATCCCTCTACCATACCAAGGATTCGGATCGACAACAACATCATCTTCTGCTGCCTATATGAAGAGCTGGCGGAACCCCGGCGCCCTTAGTGGGCGTGTGAACAGCACTGCGATGCGGTTTACTAATCCGCTCTGCTTCTTCGTCCAGGTTTCGGCATGTGTTCACTTCAGCGCCGTACCGCTATCGTCATCTACCAGCGATACCAACAGGTTGCCCAGTCACTCCAACGACGCAAGAGGATCCGCCTGGCCGCGCAGTAGACACGTGTTCACTGCCATCCCTCTACCATACCAAGGATTCGGATCGACAACATCATCTTCTGCTGCCTATATGAAGAGCTGGCGGAACCCCGGCGCCCTTAGTGGGCGTGTGAACAGCACTGCGATGCGGTTTACTAATCCGCTCTGCTTCTTGGTCCAGGTTAGTCCTGTTACGTCTATGTACGCTAAGAAATCGAATAACGTCTGTCTGTTGCTGTTCCCACGCCCGGGAGTTTTGTTTTGCGTGTTACATGATTGCTTTGACGTTGTAATTCAACTGCTTATGCTGTCCGGGGATGTTGAGCTCAACCCTGGGCCTAGCACGAGAACCCAAACCCAAGTGCAGGGCTCTTTGCTTGATTCCCAGTCTAAGCAATTTGATGATATGTTCGGGATGTTACAAGCTGTAAACACGCGAACAAAAAAATGGAAAAGGACCAGATGGATTTAATCAAGTCTGTTGATGACCTTAAAAAAACACAGGCGCATTTTCAGGAACATCTGACAGAGATAGACAAAAGATTGAAGGAGGTTGAATGTAAAACGGTCGCTCTTCAGGAATTCGAGGAGCAGGCACAGTGCCTTCGCCAGTCAATTAATCAAATTAATGGTGAAAACGTTCAACTGCGCTCTAAGCAACCTGAGCTTGAACACATGCAACGGCGAGACAACCTTCTTTTCTACGGCCTATCTGACACCCAGTCAGAGTCCTGGGCTCAGTCAGAGGAAAAACTGATCAATGTGCTTTCATCCTGCTTGGAAATGTCGCGCTCTGAAATACTGATCGAGAGAGCACACAGACTCGGTGGGTATAGTTCCAACAAGTGCAGGCCAATTATTGCCAAATTCTCTTCTTTCAAAATGAAACAGCAAATACTCCTCAATAACTCTAAGCTGAAGGAACGGAAATATTTCCGTTAGTGATGACTATTCACCCACTACTCGTCTTGCTAGGAAGAAACTGGTCGAATTCGGCAAAAGCCAACCCCTAACCTTCAAGCTTCGTTTCAACAAGCTGTACATAAATAAAAAGTGCTACACCTACAATCCCGATGATGATTGCGTACGTGAAATTTCTAGCACCTTAGCGCCATCGGCTGATTCTTCTGATTCCGTGCACAATTCCTCCGCGCCAGCCGCCACTGAATAGCACGGCGCGAGGGGCAGTGGTCCAAAGTTACCAGTCATTAACGAACTTTCGCTGTTATTTACAAATATCCGAAGCATTCTTCCAAAACGTGACGATCTTTGCTCGGCTATCGATGCTTCTGACGCCGACATAATCTGTCTTACTGAAACCTGGTTATCTGCGAAGATTGATAGCTGCGAATTGTTCGATTGTAAAAAACACTTCAACATTTATCGGTGTGACAGGGGTGCTCGGTGTGGCGGAGGCGTGCTTATAGCAGTCTCTGATACTGTTTTGTCTTTTCCTATCCATATTACGAACGCTTTAGAACTTGTTTTGGTTGAAATTCAAACGTGCTCTAAGAAATTGATATTGGGCGTTTGTTATCGTCCGCCGTCCTGTTCACCCACCTTTGCTGACGACCTTCATGATGTGATTCATATGATTACTTTGCGGTATCCCAATTGCCCTTTTCTTTTACTAGGTGACTAATTTCCCTAATATAGTATGGTCCAATGTGCGTTCCTATTGTCATCCTTTTTCCAGTGAAGGCGACAGGTTTCTGAATTTGTGCAATGATTTCAACTTGTCCCAGCTTGCAATGCAGGCCACTCGAATTACGTCTACTACTTCTAACATCCTGGATTTAGTGCTCACCACTACGCCTGATCTTTTCCATCCCATATCGTACCTACCGGGGCTAAGCGATCACTTACTGCTTCATTTTTCTTTGAGCTGAACCGTGCCTCACCAGAGTAACAACAAAAAATATATCCGGGACTATAAACACGCCGATTATGATGCTATTAACCATGAGCTTTCTGCTTTTTTAGATGTTTACTTGCCCAACTTTCATGATCGCTCCGTGAACACTAACTGGAATTTATTCAAAGAAAAGGTTGCATCGCTCATCGAGAAATACGTTCCACGTATAGTCATCTCGACAAACTCGCAATCGCCATGGTTCAGTCAGTCGTTAAAGAGGCTGTGTAATAAGAAAAAACGAATTTTTCGATCTGCAAAACTAACCGGTACTCAAGAACGTTGGACGGCTTATGAGGCTATGGCTACCGAATACAAAAAAGCTCTTAAGCACGCCAAGGATTCATTTTTCAATACTACATTACAATCTCTTTTAATTAGTAACCCTAGGCAATTTTGGAGCGTAGTTAACAAAAGAGATCATTCAGCTATCACCCTAAAAGACTCAAGCGATCAACTAATCCCACTTGATCAGTGCGCAAGTGTTCTGAACTCTGTATTTGTTTCTGCTTTTTCCAAAACTGTATGTTCCGTAACCCCTACCTATCCTGGTAATGATTTTTTACCAATGGACCCTATTGTCTTTGATATTGCTGGTATAGAAAAAATAATAGATAAACTAAAAGTTTCTTCATCATGTGGCGTTGATAATATAAATTCCAAGTTTTTAATCACGACAAAAGTATACAGTGCTATAATACTTTCTAATCTATTCCAGCAATCTCTTCAGACAGCCTGCATTCCGGAAGACTGGAAGGTCGGGAGGGTGATTCCTTTGCACAAGTCTGGGGATAGCCATTCGCCACTTAATTATCGACCCATTTCACTTACGTGCATTCCATGTAAAATTATGGAACATGTCATTTACTCTCACCTTGCATCATTCCTACAGTCAAACGCCTTTTTTACAGATCACCAGCATGGGTTTCGCAAGTCATTTTCCTGTGAAACTCAACTTATATCGTTTACACATGACCTCAATTCTATCCTTGACAGGGGTTCCATTGTTGACTGTATATTCCTAGATTTTTCAAAAGCGTTTGACAAGGTTTCTCATCAACTGCTTTTTTTGAAACTAAGTAAACTTAACCTTGATCCTAACGTTCTTCAATGGCTGCGCTCTTTCCTCACCGATCGTTCACAATTTGTCACAGCTAATAACACTTCCTCCTTCACTTCTGCTGTTGAATCGGGCGTGCCACAAGGCTCTGTGCTGGGACCATTGCTTTTTCTCATCTATATCAACGACTTACCTGATAGATTACTTTCATCAATTAACCTTTTTGCCGACGACTGCGTCATATACCGCGAAATTAACAGTGACTCTGATGTAGGTCTTCTTCAGTCCGATATCAACCACGCTCTCGACTGGGCTAACATGTGGAACATAGAACTAAACACTAACAAATGCAAGTACATGCGTGTTTCTCGCCGTAATACCACACTGCCCTCATATCTTCTCAATACTAGTAACCTTGAATCTGTGTCCTCTTACAAATATCTAGGCGTATTTATTTCTTCGAATCTTTCTTGGAAGTTGCATGTTGACCATATAACCAACAACGCTAATCGCATGCTGGGCTACATACTCCGCAATTTTTATATTTCTTCTAGTTGTGTAAAATTACTTCTTTACAAATCGTTAGTTCGTACTAAACTGGAATATGCTGCATCTGTCTGGGACCCCAGTCAAGAGACGCTCATCTATCAACTTGAAGCTGTCCAGAACCGGGCGGCTCGCTTCATTCTTTCCAATTATCACCGTAACTCCAGCGTCACTACTATGAAAACAAGCTTATCGTTACCACTGCTATCACAACGTAGGAAAATATTCCGTCTTTGCCTATTCCATAAGGTATATCATGACAACCCCATTCTTAAGAATAAATTGATAACCCCCTCGTGTTACGTTTCAGCCCGCATCGACCATCGTCATAAGGTTGGTATTCCTTCATGCCACACCAACCATTTTTTCAATTCATTCATCCCCAGTACGTCAGCAAGTTGGAATCACCTTCCCCGATCCGTCGTAGAAATATCTGATAACGCTAAGTTCAAAGCTGCTTTAACAAACCTTCTGTTGTCACAAACATAATTGTAGCATTGTCAACTTTTTTTTTCTCTCTTTTTACCACGCCAATCTTTTTAAAACGTGTGTTCTGTGTTTTGTAGGCACATATTACTACTTCGAGCGTCATGTATTCCGTTTTTTCTGTTGCAAAATATTTATTTAGGCTTTGTTTGTTTAGCTGGTTTTCTCTCCTTGTGCTGTGCGCTACTTATTACTCTCCTTTTTTGTATTGATGCAACTTTATTTTCTTTTTTCCTTTTTCCCCCGTGGACCTCAATTATGCTAAGTTTTATATAAATTTACTGCTGTTTCTTGTTTTCCACTTCTTCGAATGTAAACCACTCCCCTCTGTAATGCCCTCGGGCCCTGAGGGTACTGAAATAAATAAATAAATAAACTTCTCGCCATTCTGCAAACCAGATATCTCTGGACAACCCCCCCCCCCCCCCCCGGCGAATGCCCAGACTTCGAATGGGAGTAAAATGACAATCTAGACTGGCCCATTACAGTACATGAGCTACATAACTTGCTATCACGCGTAACATTACAGCCCCTGGCCCACACAGGATTACAACTCTGACTTTTTACAACCTATGCTCCACAGAACTCCAACAAGTAGCCGACTATTTTAACTCCCAGCACACGGTACAAGAAACCATTCGCCTGGAATGAAAAGCTGCCACAGCAAAATTTAAGACCAAGATCACTTACTCCTTGTCTCGGGAACCTTTTTGAACGAGTAATACCAGCCTACACGGCTACCTGAATCATACTCGCACGCAGTTCGGCTTCCGACCCCACCTAAGCACGACCGACATACTCGAGCGGCTTTATCATGAGATCTACTTCCATCACGAAAAGGCCCAGACAGAGTCATTTTTGCACTGGATCTTAAAGGTTCATTTGATGAAGTCCTTGACTCGGCCATACTCACCGCCCTGGCAGACCCTAACTGCGGCACGCGTACCTGCAATTACATTCGGGTTTTGCTTCAGGACTGCAGAGCTGAACTCTCCCTAGGGGGGCTGGAATAGGACCTCATTCCTTTAGGAGCAAGAGGTACTTCTCAAGGGGCAGTACTCTCCCCCCATCTTTCTCAAGGTCATGAAAGACCTCCCTGACAAGGTGAATCAAATTCTAGGACTTCATCACGCGTAATACGCAGACAATAAATATTACGATCTGGTCAAACATGCTGGTACCATTGCAGATATCGAATATAACCTTCAGACGGCCATTGACGAAGTATAGTCTTTGGTAAGATCAAGATATACCCGACACAAGTCTTAATGCATGGTTGTGCGACCTCCTCGGAGCACGCGCAAGCCTTACTTATACCCTCAGTTACAAGTGGACTTTCTTCCCATCCCTATTCAGAAAGAAATCTGCATTCTCGAGGTTAATTTTTCTAGTACCACACACAACAAAACCGTAAACAGGCTATGTAACAGCTGTCACCAAGTGACGCTCAACAAGCGCGTCTCTTGCAGTAACCATGGGCTGAGAGAACTCGAAACCGTAATCCTTTATATGCTCCAGATATGCATACGCACTCCCATTCACCCCGCTCAAACGCACTGTAGAAGATCGTCTGGACCGGGCGCTCTGTCAATCTTGCAAGCTCGCCCTGGGCCTCCCACTCTCTACTGCAAACTACGGACTGCAGGCCCTGGGAATCCACAATACCACACAGGACAATGGAGAGAGTCGCCCATAAGCCCGACTCACTAGCACCCCTGGGGGAAGGGACATCCTTACCTGCCTCAATATTTAGCCTCCGGAGACAGAACAAGACCACCACGATATCCCACATGACCTACGCTCCCACATCGTAGTCATACCTCTCCCAAGACACATACACCGGACTCGCGATCAAGACCGGTGCGCTCTTCGAGTTGAATACTTACCAAACCATGGGATCACCAGTCAGATACTCCCTATATTGATGCAGCAGGAACACGCCGCGACGTCTTCACAGCTACAGCCTTAATCAAACTGGCAGAAGTCACCATGGCAGAAAAGGTAGCCATCGCGCTTGCCATCCTCCACCAACTCCCAAGCTCACATAAGCACGGACTTGCAAGAGGCCTGTTGAAACTACATGCGTTGTCGAATATGCAAAGATGATCTCCATATTATGACTACGCAGTAGGCCTGCAGGAACTCACCCCCCCCTTCCCCCCCCCCCCCCTGGGGGATGAGGATCACCTGGTTCCCAGGGCCATCAAACTGCGCAGCGCATGCGCTGGCCCGCGAATCACTTTACCGGGCGTCCGCCCAGCTGCCCGCCCCTTAGGTACGGCGGCCAATGGCTCAACCACCCAACAACGCGCACCAACTACCTACCTACCACGACATCCTCCGGGAATCAAGGCTCGAGCGCCGCAAACTGCCTCTCCTGCATCCCTCTCACACGCGCTTACAGGACGTCATGCTACGTAGAGTGCACAAAAACCGGCTGATGGTGACATCTATCCTACACAAATTGTACCCCTCTACCCTACTCCTAAATACCCACAACGTAAACGCAAAGGCGACTATACACACTGTTTGGTTATCCACAGATAATCCCTCACTAAAAAGAAATAGACACTAACAAAAACATAGCGCAATAGGAGGCCACCCTGCTGAACCCGGATCCTGACTGGCTTAAGTGGCTAGTGGACCAGGTAATCAGACCTTCAGGAAAGCCAATGGTAGGCCCGGACTAGAGAGCCCGCCCCGAGTTCTTTGAAGAATGGCAAATAAAGCTTATTTTTTCAGTCTCTCTTCATTTACGTGGCCCGTGAATCAGCGATGGACTCCCTCCCTTTCAGCGGTCGTTCAATTAGCCATGGAACTGGTCGACTCCGACAGTGAGGATGAACAACAAAACGAAATCGTGACGAGGATTTCGTTGAAGCTTGCGAGACAACACAGGAAACGCGTGCCGCGCTACTGTGAGGATGTTGTAAATAAGTATTACGACTTAGAATTCAAGAGACTCTTTCGTCTTTCGCGGGTCACGGTTGACACAATTGTGGCCCGTTTTGAAGCCTCTCCCTTCTATCCAGGGGCGATAGGACGACGGCCCCAGATAAGTGTTGAAAAAAAAAAAGCGTGCCTGGTGGTTCCATCTTGGGCATCAATGGAGCATATATTCACTGGCTGACCGCTTTGACGGCGCCGAGTCTTCTGTGCAAGCACGCGTGGACTTGAATGCTCGCATTGTTGAGTGCACTCAGCGCTGAAGTAATAGCGTGGTGCTTTGGTTATGTGCAAGCTTGTCGTAGAATGTTACACTGGCGCAGTCTATGACAGGATAGACACCTCTATTATGTGGATAACGTTGACTATAGCCAGAGAAGCACACCGTCCGTCGTATTTTTCAACGTGTGAAGTGGATGAAGAGGTCAGGTATGATTTACCCGAAAGCATCACGACTCCCAAGCTTCACGAGTTCGTCGCCCAAAAGGCTGGGAAGATGCTGCAGGAGATGGATGTTCAAGCATCAGTGAAGATAAAAATGAAGCACTCTGAATTTCAAGAACAGATCATGACGCCGCTGGTGCAGCTGACGGTAAGAACTTCACCGAGCAAGACCGACTGATGATGATGTATGGTGCTTAATGGCGCAAGGGCCAGATATGGCCAAAGAGCGCCAGGCCGGTGTTCATGAGTTGACAATGGAGCAACGAATTGCGAAAGGTAGATGTGTCATGGCTGTAAAAGGGCCTAAAAACAATCGCTGTAAAATGCGTAAAATGTATATGTAATAAAATTATGGCAATGGCTAATGAGGTGCACTGTGATCACGAAAGAACAAATTGCAAGATAATGACGATAGGCGAAAATATATCACAGATAAATCTCTTTTTTTTTAAGCACTACTGCCTTGACAGACCCTTTGAAAACGTAAGCGCCTGGAGGCGCGTGCTATGCAAAACTACTGTCGCGGTGACATCCTCTGAAGAGAGGACGCGCTACGAAACTATTGGGGAAGTAACATGCAGTACAACATCACTTAGAAATTCCAGAACAGCTTTAGTGCTAAACAGAGGTTCGTCGCCAAGAAACATAGCAGGGTGGAGAGGGAGACGGTACTGGTACGCTAAAGGGAAGTGTCTTTTTCTCTCTCTTTCGGCTTCCCTGCACTCCACGAGCACGTGTCGCACGGTAAGCCTCTCTCCACATCTACCACAGGTTGGAGGCTCATTACCAGTCAACAGAAAATTGTGAGTTCCATATGTGTGTCCTATAGGCCTCGTGCGCTGGTGTTTCCAGCCGAGCTGGTAGCGCCACCTGCCGTAGGCGGCGGTAAAGTTAGGTTGGCTGTTAGTTGCTCCCAGGCGCGCAGTCGCGTTAGAGTAGCATGGCAGCTCGCCAAAAGGACGTGAAAAAGTCGCGAAAGTCCGGCACTTCTCCGTACTGCTGCGTGTATGGCTGCCATAATAGCTATAGGAACACTGTTGGAAAACTACCGCCTGTAAAATTCTACCGGTTCCCATTGAAATCATACGAAAATGAAAGAAGACAACGTTGGATCACGGCTGTGCGGCGCGCAAGGTAAACAATGCCTCGGACTTCGCCCATGAACGATCTAGCTGTCATGTGCTTATTTTCGCCTTTTGTACTCATGCATGAACAATTCATTTCTCTTTGCCAGCCCGAACGGCGAGCAGTGGCAGCCGGTGCGGAATCAGACGCGCATTTGCAGCGTCCACTTTGTTGGGAACGAAAAGAGCTCGATAGCTCAGCACCCAGCGTACGTGCCGACATTATTTCCCTCGTGCTACAAAAAAGATGATGGTGTGTTGCCCAAGACGAAGCTCGAGAGGTACCAAAGGTGAGCGTCAGCACAGCTTGCAGCAAACTACTTTTTTTTTTTCGATTCTTAGGAGTCAATAACAAAGTGGCTAAAATAAGGAAGTCAGGACGTATGAAGTGCGGCCGTTAGTGAGATGGGATAGAGTTTCACAGTATCTTGTTTCCTTTTTCTCTTCTTGAAGGCTTCAGCGGCGCAGATCGTATCTGCTAGTCGCTAAACCACCGTCATCAGTCGATCCACCTGAAAATCCAGACATCGAGGAATCCGTTGCAGGCTCACCGCGAGACGCACCTGAAGTGGCCGATAACACGTCCAACAGATTTGTCTCCGTGGTAAGCTGCTTCCGAATTTATATGCACTGTACTGTGCTAACAATATTTTAATCCCTGGCGCAGCTATGGAGTCCACACAGCTCAATATTGTACGCCACTTATTGATATGCTGCTGCTGTATCTTGATTTAATGTGCCTCATCTGTACAAAAGAATGTTTTGCTTGTCTGGACACACCTGTTCTCTTGGTCTGTGCATGAATGGCGCGTGTATTTGCATGTAATATGCGCATATCTGCCTTGTTTTAACATGTTCCTTCCTAATCTCTTTTCATAGGCGACTCAGACAGAAAAAGACTCGTCTCTGGGACCATGCAATCTGTTTCTTTCTGTCGTCACCCAGCGTACTGCTTCGACGCAAGTGTCACATGTCAATACCATCGACAAAAGTGCGCAGGCGGAAACTGCAACGAGCTCTACAGCAAGTGGCCCTGAGGAGCGCAGTTGTGTGTTCCTTGGTTATGACTCCTTGTGTGGAAGAGTGGACGCTTTCAGAGAACTATGTGGTGTGAACGCAAATGTTTTTGCTCTGCTAATGTCTCTGTTTTCGTCTGTGGTTGTACGGTGCATTGATGTCCCTGTGCCACAAAAGTTGGTGATATTTTTAATGAAGATGAAGCTTGGCATATCATTCGCAAGCATAGCCGTTCTTTTTGGTCTGCATCGAACAGCTGTCAGCCGCATATTTTTTTTTTTGAGAAATCTTCTGTCCTCAATGGAACAGTTCATTCCCGAGCCGTCACAGGCTAACGTAAGAGCAACAATGCCAGCTTGTTTCAAGCTCCATTATCCTAACTGCCGCTTCATCATTGATTGCACAGAAGTGAGGACAGAAGAGCCGCCCACTGTAGAGCAGCGACGAAGCTTATTTTCTCATTACAAAGGGTGCTACACGATAAAGTTTCTTATTGCAATTTTGCCGAATGGTGCTGTGACATTTGTGTCAAAGGCCTATGGAGGTCGTGCCTCAGATACGCATATCACACTCGAGTCAGGCTTCCTCGACAGGATTGAACCAGGTGATGTCGTCCTCGCTGACAAAGGTTTTCCTGGTATCAGAGCACCAGTGGAAGGCAGTAAAGGAATTGTTATCTTGCCCCCTTTCTCAAGAGGTAATGTGCAGTTTACTCATGAGGAGCTGCAACAGACATACCATATTGCACAAGTACGCATTCATGTTGAACGAGCAATCCAGCGCATCAAGATGTTCAATATTGTTAACGCACGTGTTCCTAACGACCTGATACCTCATATGAGTGACATTATGCGTATGTGCTGCATACTTGTGAATTTGCAGCCATCAATCTTAAGTGCACAAAGGCATGAAAACACTCAAAATTGATGCTTGACACTCAGCTGCTCACTGCTGTAATTCAGCATAAGATATGCTTTTCTTAAATACCTTTAATTATTGTAGGGTATGCTCGATTCATTGCAAGCTCTCACAGTGTCAGTGTTCCATCTGCATTTATTTGTGAAATAAGTAGAAAAGCTCGTCAATTGACAGGGGTTCTGAGGTGTTTGAAGTAGTAGTTGTTGTGTAGCCGCAGGTGCACAGTGTAGTGTGGCGGCTTTGTGAACTTTGAAGCAATTGTAGTGCTAATAAATGTTGCTTTGTGTAATGCACATTATCTAGAATCAAGAGCTCAATGTTACTGCTTCTCACATTTTATAATAAATATTTATTGCACCTTCGATTCCTCTAAACATGTCAGAGGTGGGAGACACACAGATACACAACAAAATGAAGTCACACATGCGCACCTGACTGACTTCACGATTATCGCTTTTTCTGCTCAACAGAATTTGATGCTGGGGGAACCCTTTTTTTTTTAGTGTCAGCGCAAGGCAGAAGTTAACATTCCAGAAAAGCCTCACCCAGAGGTTTTAGCCCTGCCCGACTGGCCATTCTGCAAAGAGTTTAAGGCACCACTCCCTCTCAGTCTGTACTGAGCTCCGGTTGAATGCAAAGATAGTTGCCAAGAGAATGCTGCCTCGTATACTTTCCTGCCATCCTGAGCTGAGGTGAACGGCTACGCATTAAGCGTCAAATTTATCAGTATACAACACAAACAATTTTTCTCGGGTAAGTGAATGCTTGTACTCAGCAACAGTGCCTAGCAAGTCGCTTTATGAAATAATTAAAAGTACTCAAACTTTGGCACATATTCGGCCAGAAGCGGTCATCCCGGTCAACATTTACAATTATACTTTGCTTTTTGGAATAAACAAAAAAGAAAGCGTGTTGCAGCCCTAAAATATGAAGCATGAGCATCACCTGCGTGTAGTACTGGTGGCCCCTTTTTAAGCTCAGGCGCCCGTTTTCGTACACAACGTATGGTACAAAGCTGACCAGATTTTGGTGGTCAATGAGGAGACTGTCCTTTAGAGAATACGGACACTTAATTTCAACCAGGTGTATTGCTTCGTTGCCCTGCACAATGCCGTCTGGGCTACAGCGCAGCCACGGCTGCAGTGGTGACACGACGAGTCCAACCTGCAATAAATATTTACGAAAACTATTTACGAACACTTTCACAGTATATTACCTTTCAAATACCTTATGAATCGGAAGCCCCAATGCTGCTGATAGTTCGTCTCTTGCTTCATCCTCAGTCTTTTTTCCTGCACGCGGAAAAGATGATTGGATGCAAAATTAATACATCTCATAATTAACCTTCCCACCTCAGGGTGATACCGGGCCTCGCTCGGGACCCTGTTTCAACATTAAACTTTTCTTTCTCTCTTCTCTCATAATGAACCGCTTTCATGGTAAAAAAAAAAAGAAAAAAGCTTCTTGCGGCACAAAGTGAAGTACGCTAGATTCCGCCACTAGCTTCTTAATTTTTCTTTACTTTCTCACGTGTCTTACCGTAAGCAGTGGCAGCAGCTGTAAATAATCGCGGTGACGCCATTGCTTCCGCCAGTCTGTCAAAATCTGCAACCCTCGTCTTCACTCGGTGTGCAGTTGAGCTTGAAAGGCGTACGCGACGTTCCTCGTGCCATCTGCAATGACCAAAGTTTTTTGCATGTCTGTGTGTGTATCACAAAAAAAAAACATAATGTAGCAAGCAATATAACTTATAAGTATGCTCCCAAACCTTTGCACTGCAGCTTGCCTTTTCGTCACCTCGGCGATCTCAATTATCTGGTCCAAAGAATATGCAACAAATTTTTCATAAAATGCTTTTTCACAAGCTGCCAATTTTTGCAGCATGTCGCATTTTTTCAATTTCAATGGCCAAGTGCAGGCAACCTCCATCATGCTATGTAAGTGGCGGTCGCTGTGCAGCATTTTCTCTAGGAGCTCACGGTCTGAGCCGTCGGCCGCTTGCTCTAACGGCTCTGATGCGAGCTCCAGCACAGCGTCCTCCTTTTCCAGAATTTCTCGCAAGGGACACTGAATGTCTGGAAATTGCGAGAGAATGACTGCGGGGTTTACCGGCTGCAGAATCGCAACTGGCGCTGGCCGACCTGTGCAAGCAATCGCATTCTGATATGTGAAATCGCTCTTTAGTGCAACAGGAATTCAAAATTCTTACCTTGGAAAAGGTCCTCAACAGACTTCTTGGTATCAAGGTTTGGCCGGATGGAAGGCTTGTTCCACGCGCACGGCAAATCAGTGCAAGACGTGTGTTTGTAATCATTTACAAACACTGCCACAGCCACAGCGTGTTTGCACCAGCCTGCGCAGCCAGCCTTGCATGTGCAGCTCGCTTGTCTTATGGTTCTCTCTCCGGCTGATAACTAAAAAAAAAGAAAGAGTGATGGTAGCCTAATTACTGACACATACGAGAATAAAAAAAATAAATAAATATCTCACCTGCAGTCGCACCTCGTAGTCGACGGATTTCATTTGCGCTATGCATTTCCCGACGATATCGGACGGCCCCGTCGCGCTCAGCAATTCCTCTTTGACACCATACACATGCCCACTCGCGTACAGCTTCCTCCCAAGCGACAAGCAACTCTTCTTGAAGTACCTATCAACATCATTTATCCCGCGGAAACCGCAAAACAACACACGGCGGTCACTAACCGCTGCCATTTTCACAGGACGCACTGAAGGCACACGCTAACAGCCAACCTATGAATGCTTGCCGGCGACACAGATGGCGCTGCATGTCCCGGAGCAGCAACGCCGCATAACGAGCTCTCTAGCTCTATTCTGAGACGGCAGAATAGGACATCAGTTCGTCGTGTTTTAGTTGTACAGGGCCAGAAACCTAACTGTGGCTTAATCAAGTGGAGCTTATTATTTGTTTCACTGTCCCACATGCGTTGCCAGTGGCTTCGCAGTCTCGTTCGCAAAAAAGGCTTGAGATCTGTGGCGGCAATAGTACTGCTAAGATTGGTAGCTTGAGATGTAATTGCTGTGGCCATTTGGTCTGCTAGCACATTACCCTCGATGGATCTATGACCAGGAACCCATCATATTGTCACATTTCTACCAGATGAGTAGATATTGCACAAATATGAGTAAAGTTCAATAAAAACAAGATTTTTGTGTTTCCTTAAAGACATTAGTGCCTTTACGACACTTAAGGAGTCCGTGAATATTATTGCCTTCTGTAGTTTTAATTTCTTAATGTGTTTAACCGCACACAGTACTGCATAGGCTTCTGCAGAGAAGATACTTGCATATGGGTTCAATACGTCTGATTCAGAAAAAGATGGACCGACAGCCGCGTAAGATACGCCAGCATGTGACTTTGACGCGTCGGTGTAGAATTCAGAGCAAGAGTATTTCGATTGGAGTTCACGGAAATGCATTGCGATTTCGAGTTCAGGAGCGTGCTTTGTGACCTCTACAAAGGATATATCACATTCTATCACCTGCCACTCCCAGGGCGGTAACAGCTTACCTGGAGGCATTAGACAGTGTTCGAGAAGTGGGACATCCATTTCTTCGCTAAGTTCTCTCACACGCAGTGAGAAAGGACGTCTCATAGAGGGTCGGTTATGAAAAAGTGTAGTACATGACAAATCGTTAACAGTTTTATAACACGGATGTTCATGATTAGAGTGGGCTTTGAGGAAATATGTGAAGCTGATGTATGATCTCTGCAGATGGAGTGACCATTCATTCGATTCTACGTATAAGCTTTCAATAGGGCTTGTTCTGAAAGCACCGGTGGCCAGGCGGATACCTAGATGGTGAACAGGATCTAGCATCTTTAGTGCGCTTGGGGCGGCAGAGTGGTATACTACAGCCCCATAATCTATTCGCGAACGAATCAGACTCTTATAAAGCTTCAGTAGACACTTCCTGTCGCTGCCCTATGTTGTGTGAGATATAATCTTCATTAGGTTCATGGTTTTTAGGCATTTGCCTTGAGATACTTTATCTGGGGAATGAAGGTAAGCTGAGAGTCAAGTATGATGCCTAAAAACTTGTGTTCTTTGTTCACAGGTATTTGCTGTCCATACAGTTCCACACAGGGATCTGGTATCAGGCCTCTCCTTCTCGTGAAAAGAACACAAGAACTTTTGTGGGGGTTAACTTTAAACCCGTTTTCATCTGCCCACTTGGATACCTTGTTCAAGCCCTGCTGTACCTGTCTCTCGCACACTGCGAGGTTACAAGACTTGAAGCCTATTTGTATGTCGTCCACGTAGACTGAATAAAAAATTGCCGGTGGTAATGAGGCGCGGAGTGTGTTCATCTTAACGACAAAGAGTGTGCAGCTGAGCACGCCTCCCTGGGGTACACCAGTTTCCTGTATAAATGGACGTGACAATACATTGCCGATTTTGACGCGGAAGGTACGATTAGACAAATAGCTTTCTATTAGGCTTAGCATATTGCCATGGATGCCCATTCGCGACAAGTCTCTCAAGATTCCGTAACGCCACGCTGTGTCGTACGCCTTCTCCATATCGAGGAATATCGATAAGAAAAACTGTTTATGTACAAATGCGTCCCGAATATTTGCTTCAATGCGCACAAGATGATCAGTTGTGGATCGCCCTTCTCTAAAGCCACACTGATAGGGATCAAGCATATTGTTCAGTTCAAGGAAATGTATGAGGCGTCGATTAACCATTTTTTCAAATAGCTTGCACAAGCAACTTGTGAGAGCTATGGGACGGTAACTTGCCGCCAAGGAAGGATCTTTACCCTGCTTCAATACAGGGACCACAATCGCTTCTTTCCATGTGGATGGAAGATATCCGGCAGCCCAAATAGTGTTGAGAAGTGCCAGTAGTGTTAGTTGTGTATCAGTGTGCATGTTCTTAATCATGTCATACATGACTCTGTCAGGTCCCGGTGCAGAGCTCTTACATGCGATCAAGGCAGCTCTCAACTCGGCAATAGTGAAAGGAAGGTTATAAGGTTCGTTCTGTCGACATTTGCGTATGAATGGCTTACATTCTTCTATCTGTTTGTATTTAAGGAAGGATTTCGAATAATGGATTGAGCTTGACACATGCTCAAAGTGCACCCCAAGACAGTCTGCCTGGTCCTGCAAGGTATTCCCCTGGTCATTAACCAGAGGCAACGGATGAATTTGTTGCCCCTTTAGCTTTCTTAAGCCATTCCACACTTTTGCCTCCTGTGTGTAGGAATTTATACCCGAGAGAAACCTCACCCAGCTTTCTCTCTTTGCCTGACGTCGTGTCCGCCTTCCCTGCGATTTAGTCTGTTTAAATTGAATGAGATTTTCAGCATTTGGAGATCTACGCAATATGCCCCATGCCTTATTTTGCCTTTTTCGTGCCTGTCTACAGTCTTCGTTCCACCAGGGAACACGTCTTTTACGTGAACCACCATTCGTTTGTGGGATACACTTTTCAGCAGCATCAATAATAAAAGCGGTAAAATATGCGACAGCATCATCGATACTAAAACTGTTTATAAAATCTCGTGGTAAATAAGTTGATTTTTTAAAATGCTCCCAATCAGCCGACGCTAATTTCCATCGAGGAATGTTGGGAGGGTTATCATGCTGCATTATTAAGCTTAGAGTTACAGGGAAGTGGTCACTTCCAAAAGGATTGTTAAGTACTTTCCATTCAAGGACAGGCAGAAGAGAAGCTGATCCAACTGCAAGATCTATCGATGAATACGAATCATGTTGGGCATTGTAATATGTCGGCTCCTTCTTATTAAAAAGGCAGGCACCAGAGGTCAGAAGGAAATTTTCGATGAGTCGACCTCTCGCATCACATCGCGAGTCTCCCCACAACGTGTTGTGGGCATTAAAATCACCCACAAGTAGATAGGGTTCCGGAAGTTGATCAATGAGGTTATAGAAATCTGTTTTTATGAGGTGATAGTTTGGGGGAATATATATGGAGCAAACAGTTACCAACTTATTGAAGAGAACTGCCCTAACTGACACTGCCTCAAGGGGTGTTTGTAAGGCTACATGATGACAAGCTACAGACTTATCTGCAACGATTGCTACACCGCCGCATGAGCCGTTAGCTTCGTCACGGTCTTTTCGAAAGATGGCGTACTGACGAAGAAAGTGTGTTTGTGTGTGTTTCAGGTGTGTCTCTTGAACACACAGCAATTTTGGATTATGTTTATGTAGGAGTTCTTTAACGTCATCGAGGTTGTGGAGAAGACCCCTGACATTCCAATATAGTATTTGTGTATCCATAGTGAAAGTGTTTTGTGCTGTGTGTTTAAGAGGGGAAATCTGTGTTAGCCCACAAGGCCCTTTCCGGGCCCCGTGATGCGGGTTTTGTCTTTCTTGGCGCGCTCTTGAGAGCTGCGCCGATCCTTCGGCGTCTGGGACGCCGGTGAACTTGATGTATCCATCACCTCCACCGAGGCGCTGAATGCCCGCTCGCGGTGTACGCTCGCGGGTGTTTCGGGCTTCTCTGACCGAGCAGAGGCCCTAGGTGTCGTAGAGCCCGCAGGCACGGAGGACTGCTGGCTCATTTTGCTGGGTGGCGGAACAGTGTTGGCTGATACCGCCGAGGGGGCTGACGGCATGACTGCCGGCACACTAGGTGTGACTCGGACGGCCGCCGAAGAAAGTGACGCTGCCCCCCGCCGCGTCACATCAACGTAGGATGGTTTCGATGGGTTGTGAGTCGTGAAAAAACGTCTTCGTGCTTCTTGGAAAGAGATATTCAATTTGACCTTGAGTTCGATTACTTCCTTTTCTTTTTTCCATGATGGACACGATCGCGAATAAGCCGGGTGGTCTCCATCACAGTTAACACAGTGTGTATCAGAAGTGCAGACGTCAGAGGTGTGGTCATTTGAGGCACATTTTGCACAGGTGGAGCGCCCACGGCAGCTTTGAGATCCATGCCCAAACCGCTGACACTTGAAGCATCGGCGCGGATTTGGAATGTACGGTCGTACGCGAACTTTACAGTATTCAGTTTCGATGTATTCAGGCAGCTTGCTGGTTCCAAAAGTGATAATCAAGTGCTTAGTTGGGATTTCCTTGTCGTCACGTCTTAGTTTAATCCTTTGTACATTTACTACGTTTTCATCTTTCCACCCCTCAAGCAGTTCAGTTTCAGTTAGTTCAAGCAGGTCGATTTCCGAAACGACACCACGGACAGTATTCATGGACCTATGTGGACTCACAGAAATGGGAATGTCCCCGAATGCAGCAAGGTTTGTCAATTTGGTGTGTTGTAGCTTGTCACGCACCTCCAGCAGGAGGTCGCCGCTTGCCATCTTTGTTATTTTATAGCCAGGGCCTATGGTGTCTGTCAAGCATTTTGATACAATGAAGGGGGATATCATTCGGACAGTCTTCGTTACATGCTCACTATGTATGACGTGATACCTGGGAAATGTTTCTTTCTGTTGTAAAAAGAACTTGAAAGTTTCATCGGTGCGCCCCCTCTTAAGGGAGCGATCAGGGAGTGCAGGAAAATTGCTAGCCATATTGATGCCACAGTATTCGGCAGGCATGCCAGCCACCCACCACGGAGCCCAACTAGGGGACGCGACAGGACATGAAGTATTCAGTTCTGATCACGCCAGCGGTACATGCCCACTATAACCCAATATGAATAACCTAGGTTGGTTATGTCACACAAGGTTAACCCTCGCTGCCTGGAAAATCGGAAGTGATACAGAAATAAGTAGAGGACAGGAAAGGGAGAAAGTGAGAGGGAAAGACGAAGATCGAAGAGAAGGACAGGAAAAGGCAACTACCGATTTCCCCCGGGTGGGTCAGTCCGGGGGTGCCGTCTACGTGAAGCAGAGGCCAAAGGAGTGTGTTGCCTCTGCCGAGGGGCCATGAAGGTCCAGACACCCGGCTTCAGCTCAACTCCCAGGATCCCCTTTTCCCCGGACACGGCTAAGCCACGCACGGTTACACGCGGGAGGGTCAAACCCTCGGGTGCTCGGGTACGTGGTGGCGCAACTCAGCAAGACCGACTCCTCCATGGACTCGTGCCTGCTAGAAATCCTGCGCCTGCAGCAGCAACTGACCAAGCGACAACAGCAATGATGATGATGATGATGATATATGTTGTTTTGTGCCGCAAGGGCCAGCTATGGCCAAAGAACGCCAAAACGTGGTGTACTGAGTGAACAATGGTATGATCAATGACAGTGCGTAGGTGTAGGGTGGCTGTAAAGGGGCCTAAAATCCTGCGCAGTAAAGGTGCGTCAAAGACAAAATTAATAAGATCATGACAATGACGTGATAGCGGCGCAATGAATATAATATAGTATAAGAAAGTTGTAAGCAATACAAGGCACTACTGCCTCACAGAGACCCTTAGAAGCAAGGGCCTGCAGGAGAGTCCATTTCAAATATGCTGTCGCAGCAGCGTCCTCTGAAAGAGAATGCCGCTACGAATCTCTCGGGCGAAAAACTTGCAAAATGTCGATGTCGTTTAAAAAGGCTAAAACTGAATCGTGCTGAAATACCGGGTCATTATGTAAAAACATCGCTGGGTGAAGGGGTACATTCTCTTTATAGGCTTGAACAAAGTGCTTTTTTCTTTGAGGTTCTATTAGTGGACACTGTACTAGGATGTGAAATACAGTAAGTGCTTCCCCACATCTAGTACAGGTCGGGGGTTCGCTTCCAGACAACAGGTAATTATGTGTGCCGTAAGTGTGTCCTATTCTGAGCCTACAGAATAGGACATCATTTCTTCTAGATTTCGTGGTCGATGGCCAGTTCTCTAAATGGTGCTTAATTAAATGAAGTTTTGTTATGAGTCTGGGCGTCCCACAAACGTTGCCAGTCGACTCGAAGTATCTTGCGTAGGTATGGCTTCTTATCGGGAACAGGGACGAGCATGGATGTGTTTCCAGCTTTTGCGTCGATGGATGTGGCAATCTGGTCTGCCAGTACATTTCCCTCGATGTCTCGGTGTCCTGGCACCCAGCACACCACAACATGCTGCCCAGACGCATAAATATTACTGTGATGATGTGGATAGTGGCGTGCGGTGGAGAGAAGACCAGCTTGGAATGATGATTGTATGGCAGCACCAAGAAGAGGATTGATGATGGTGATAATGGATGATGACCACGTGCCATGAACAAAGAAGTGGTACGAGAGCACGCAGAGCGTGAGAGCGAGCGGCAGCTTCGAACGAAAGCTCGAAAAACGGCGGCTCCAGGCTCGGGTACCGGCGACCGGGTGTCCAGCTACCGTGCGGACCTGGTCGGAGATCCAGCTCGTGGCTGGGCTTTCCTGCGCGCCAGCGGCCTGCTGTGATAGCGGCCTGGTGCAGTGCTTCCTGCTTGGACCGGGACGCCTGAGCTACCTGCCTGCTGAGCGAGCCCGAGGACTGGCGACCGGGCGTCCTGCTACCGTGCGGACCTGGTCGTGGATCCCGCCCGTGGCTCTGCTCTCTTGTGTACCAGCGGCCTGCTGTGATAGCGGCCTGGTGCAGTGCTTCCTGCTGGCCACCGGGGCGCCTGAGCTACCTGTCCGCCGACCGAGCCCGACGTTATAGCGGCCGAGGCGTGACAGGCCAGGCGTTACTGGCCAGCTACAGCAGTGGCCTGGTGTTCTACCGGCCTGCTGTTTCTTCCTGCTGCCACGTCGCGACAAGGTGCGGCGCGACAGCAGCGACCTAGCCACAACGACGCTCCACCGGCACAACCACCGTCATGGGCACCGCAACGACGAGGCAGTAGGGCGAGTGGTGACGCATGAGTGCTAGGCACATGTTTATTTAGGACAAACGATTCGCGAACTATAGCCCACGTACATGTGCATGTAAATAGTCTGTATCGTTTAGCGTGTCTGTATAAAGTCTGTGTTTCGTGTAGTAAGCTCCCGTCTGCCGTGTCATTATTAAACGGATCCTGGGCCCAACTGGAAACACCGGCGAGTTTGTCGTTTCCATCACAATCTGGCGAGCTTGCCAGGATCCGCCAGTAACATCCCAAACGCGGAGACCGGCATTCGGGTGTATACACGCAGCACTAGACCGATATGGATTTAGACAAGTTAGCCGCCACTGCAGCACAGTTAGGCTTGTCTGGCGCTGAACTGCGCGAATGGATGGAAAGAGAACAGGCTAGGCAGCGGGACGAACGAGCAGCTGAGCGCGAAGCAGCAAAAGAAGCAGCAGAAAGTCAGCGGTTAGCCGACGAAAGACAGCTACAAATCTTGCAGCTGAAGCTCAAGCTGCAAGAAGGAGCGCAGAGCCAGACATCTGCCCCAACCGCGCCTGTAACGTCACCAAACCTACCCTACTTCAATCCCCAGAAGCTACTGCCGCTGTTCGACGAACGACGCGACGACCTCCATGCGTATCTGCAGAGGTTTGAACGCGTAGCCACTGGACAGGACTGGCCTAGTGATAAATGGGCGGTCGCCATAAGCATGTGCCTGACTGGTGAGGCATTAACTGTGATTGGGCGTATGACTGCTGCAGACTCCCTGGATTACGAGAAGGTGAAGAGGGCGCTTCTTCAACGCTTCAGATTCACAGCACAAGGGTACAAAGAGAAATTTCGTAAAGTTCGACCAGAAGATGGCGAAACAGGAAAACAGTTTGCCGCACGGATCTCAAGCTACTTTGATAACTGGATCGCGATGGCTGAGGTTTCTAAAACCTTTGAAGGCCTCCGGGATCACGTTATCGCTGAGCAGTTCTTGCGTTGCTGCCACCCCAAGCTCGCCAGATTGTGATGGAAACGACAAACTCGCCGGTGTTTCCAGTTGGGCCCAGGATCCGTTTAATAATGACACGGCAGACGGGAGCTTACTACACGAAACACAGACTTTATACAGACACGCTAAACGATACAGACTATTTACATGCACATGTACGTGGGCTATAGTTCGCGAATCGTTTGTCCTAAATAAACATGTGCCTAGCACTCATGCGTCACCACTCGCCCTACTGCCTCGTCGTTGCGGTGCCCATGACGGTGGTTGTGCCGGTGGAGCGTCGTTGTGGCTAGGTCGCTGCTGTCGCGCCGCACCTTGTCGCGACGTGGCAGCAGGAAGAAACAGCAGGCCGGTAGAACACCAGGCCACTGCTGTAGCTGGCCAGTAACGCCTGGCCTGTCACGCCTCGGCCGCTATAACGTCGGGCTCGGTCGGCGGACAGGTAGCTCAGGCGCCCCGGTGGCCAGCAGGAAGCACTGCACCAGGCCGCTATCACAGCAGGCCGCTGGTACACAAGAGAGCAGAGCCACGGGCGGGATCCACGACCAGGTCCGCACGGTAGCAGGACGCCCGGTCGCCAGTCCTCGGGCTCGCTCAGCAGGCAGGTAGCTCAGGCGTCCCGGTCCAAGCAGGAAGCACTGCACCAGGCCGCTATCACAGCAGGCCGCTGGCGCGCAGGAAAGCCCAGCCACGAGCTGGATCTCCGACCAGGTCCGCACGGTAGCTGGACACCCGGTCGCCGGTACCCGAGCCTGGAGCCGCCGTTTTTCGAGCTTTCGTTCGAAGCTGCCGCTCGCTCTCACGCTCTGCGTGCTCTCGTACCACTTCTTTGTTCATGGCACGTGGTCATCATCCATTATCACCATCATCAATCCTCTTCTTGGTGCTGCCATACAATCATCATTCCAAGCTGGTCTTCTCTCCACCGCACGCCACTATCCACATCATCACAATTACATAGTAATGAATAGAGCGATACTATTACAGGATTTTTGTGCCTTTTCAGAGATTTTAAAGCTTTTACTACGCTCAGCGAGTCTATGTAGATGATTGCTTTTGGTATTTTCGAGTCTTTGATGTGTTTAAAAGCCGACAGTATTGCATAAGCCTCTGCTGTAAAAATGCTCGTTTGGGGGTGCAGGGCGTCGGCATCTGAAAATGATGGGCCAACCGCTGCATAAGAGACGCCAGCATGAGACTTTGATGCATCGGTGTAAAATTCGCGACAGGAGTATTTATCCTGCAGTTCGAGGAAGTGCATTCGAATGTGTGTAACCGGGGCCTGCTTCGTAACATGCAAAAAAGACAAATCACAGTCGACAATCTGCCACTGGCACGGTGAGACCTGTATAGTGGGTGTCATTAGACAATGTTCAAAGAGTGGGACATGCATTTCCTCAGCCAGACTTCTCACGCGCAACGAGAAGGGCTCTCTTACTACAGGTCGGCTATGAAAGAGGGGGGAGCTGGACAAATCATTTACGGTGGAATATGAAGGATGTTCACTGTTTGCGTTCACTCTAAGGAAATACATGAAAGCTGTGTAGGTCCTCTGCAAGTAGAGTGACCACTCATTGGATTCCACGTAAAGGCTTTCTACAGGGCTTGTCCTAAAGGCACCTGTAGACAAGCGAATACCTAGATGGTGGACGGGGTCCAGCATCTTCAACGCGGTTGGGTGGCTGACTGATAAATTATGGCCCCGTAGTCTAGGCGTGTTCGTATGAGGCTTTTATACAAATTTAACAGACACTTTTTGTCACTACCCTATGTAGTGCGTGACAACACTTTTAAAATATTCATTGTTTTCATGCACTTGATTTTTAGATGTTTTAGGTGTGGTATGAATGTTAGCTTTGTGTTAAGAATTATGCCTAAGAATTTATGTTCCGTTTTTACAGGTAGACGCTGTCCTTGCACGTCAATGTCGGGGTACAGTCCTCTCTTTCTAGAAAAAGGACGCAGGTGCTCTTTTGTGGATTTAGGCAGAACCAACACCGGAGGACGACGACGAAGTGCCTCTTTGATAGAACGCTTCTGTCTCTGTTCGTTGCATTTTCATCAAATTTTCCACGTTTTCCCGGGACGCTGCTTCTTGCCTCGTGGCGACGGCGGCGGAGCCTTCCCCAGGCCCGCCCAGCCTGAGGTCTTCTGCTATGGCAAGCTCCCCGGGGAATCAGCGCGCCTGGTCCAGCACCAGCGAGGTCATCAGCGAGGCTCGCTGCCTTGTGGCTATGGACGCGGAGTCAACTGCGGTGATACCCGGCCAGAGGTCAACCATGACGAGCTCGTCGAGGAAACGGAGTTCCTGGTCCAGCACCAGCGAGGACACCGAACTGTACTCGGTCACCGGCGACGACTCGTCAGATGACAGCTTTGAGTCTGTGATGAGCAGGAAAGCCAAAAGAAGAATTCTCAAGGTGTCTTCACCAGCGAGGACGTTAACCACGAAGACAAAAAGTGAACGCTGGCCACACTCCGTCCTCTTCGTGCCCGAGGACTCCTCCATCAGCCTCCGAACACTTAACAGGCAAGCTCTCTCCGTATTCCTCGAGGGGGTCGCGCCGAATGAAATAAGGGACGTCCGAATAAACACGCGAAAGAATATCCTCGCTGTGGACGCGACAAATGGCAGCGCGTTGGACAAGCTTCAGAAAATAACAGACTTGTGTGGCATCAAAGTCCGAGCGATGGTATCATTGGACGGAGCTGGCATGGTGGACGTCATTTACGACATTGATTTGGCCATTGCGAACTCAGACCTGCCAATTCTCATCAAACCGGTGACCGAGGAAGTTATCATCACGCATGTGCTTCGCCTTGGTAACACCCGCTGCGTTAAGCTGATATTCAAGGGCGATTCCAATCCCTTCGCATGTCAAGGTTGGCCACTTCCGACATGCTGTTCGGCCATTCGTCCCCAAGCCACTTCAGTGTCATAACTTCATGAAGATTGGCCATATTAAGGGCGTCTGTACAAAGAGTACGGTGTGTCCTCGCTGCGCTGAGTCGCACACTGTGGACGCTTGCCGCGCAACAAATTTAAAGTGCGGTAACTGTGATGGCTCCCACGATGCCTCATCGAAAGACTACCCGCAAATCCGGAGAGAAATTACCGTATTTAAGCAAATGGTCAGAGACAGCTCATCCCACAGAGAAGCTGCTGAGACTCTACGACGCCGGCGTAATCGTCGACGCAAGCGTACAAGACGGGTTGCGCATCATACGCAGAACGTACCCAACCCACTACCTTCGAGTGCAAGTAAACATACAAGCACGAAGAGGATTGAGACTGAGAAATCTAACGCCGCGGAAGACTGGCCTGCGCTTTCGCGCACACAACCTGCCAAGGAGCCTCCACGCCTGTTGTCTTCTTCCATGCATACTTCGGATGATGAAGTACCAAGGGTTGACCGACAGATCATACCGATGCTGCGGTCCCTAATGAATGTCATTAAAGAGCTACTGACAAGTATCGCAACTCCAGCTGCTCGAAGTGGCCTGCAAGTGCTGGACGCGCTGAGCCCAGTCTTAGCAGCCCTCGAGTAGAACCATGGCTGACAATCACCAATCGTTCCGCAAAGAGGTCAGAGAAGCGTCGATAATCCAGTGGAACGCCAGAGGACTTAGATGTCGGATGCCTGACTTTCGTCAGTTTGTATACTCTAACCGCTTTCCAATCATCGTAATCTGTGAACCAAAATTAACAAACCCAATTCGGCTATCCGGCTACGAATCCATCATGTCCTCAGCCTGCAGCGAAAGCAGCAAGGTGGTTGTATTTATTCGTCGGGAGGTTACCTACGTTGTTCAGCATGTGCCGCCTCATGATGAGAATCAGTATGTTTGCCTGACTGTTAAGAAGAAAAAGGTAGCCTTTACACTGGTGGGTACCTACTTATCCCCATCAACACGGTTTGACAGCAAGAGACTAGAAGATATCTTGACAGCAACCCCTGCTCCATGGATTACAGGGGATTTTAACGCTCACCACCCTATTTGGTGTAGCTCCAAAATTAACGCAACCGGCCGACGACTGGCTTCATTTGCATCTGACCTTGACTGTCCTTGCTTAATGATGGGAGCCCTACCTTTCTACGAGGCTCATCATACAGCAGCTGTTTAGACGGCTTTTGTGTCACGTCGCTTTGCTACTCGTGTGAAGTGGTTTTTAGACATTGAGACGCATGGAAGTGATCATATCACCAGTTACCTTAATATCAAAGGTTTGGCCAGCTGTCATTCGCCAAACACAATCCAGCGTATTGACTGGTCTACACTCGAAACCAACATGGAAGAAGCTTGTTGCAAAGGTCTCCCTTCTTGCCTTCAGCAAGCGATCAAAGAAGCAACGCAGAATGCGATGTGCACACTGACATGCACTTCCATGTTCTCAAAATTCGACGTGGAATTGGAGCGACTCCGTGCGATTCGTCGGCGTGCTGAACGAAGATACCGACGCACAAAGTCCATCGATGATCTAAGAATAGCCAGACGTACGCAAAAGAAGATCCAGCGTCGAATGCACAACTTGGAGTGTCAACGGTGGGCAAAATTTTGTGAATCCTTAGACCCCCGAAAATCTCTTTCTCTTACATGGAGAACCGTGCGAGGCCTACTTACATTTCCCGAACAACGCGTGCCATTCAAGGCCCTGGCGCTTTTCCAACGTCGAGAGAACATTGAGGTTGCAGAAGATTTTTGCAGGAAGATTGCAGGTCAGCCAATGTACACAGGCGCCCTTGGTACTAATAGCACCATGCCCCATCCACGGGATTCACGCATGGACCTGCCTTTCACCACCGAGGAGCTTGATGCGGCTCTTGCTTTGTGTAGTCGGTCGTCGACTCCTGGACCAGATGGCATATCGTACCGCATCTTGTGCCACCTGGGTGAGAGAGCACGAAATGCGTTGCTGGATATATTCAATGAATCCTGGCGGGATGGAAACGTCCCTCAGGAATGGAAGACAAGCCGTCTGGTGCCACTCCTCAAACATGGCAAGTCACCACTAGAGCTCACGTCATACTGCCCCATCGCACTGGCAAGTTGCGTAGGGAAGGTGATGGAACGCATGATCCTTGCCAGATTAGAGTGTTACCTGGAACGCCACAATGTTTACCCAAACGCTATGGCCGGTTTTCGACGTCTCCGTTGCTCTATTGATAATGTCATCGATCTGGTCACTTATGTCCAGCATCAAAAGAGATTGAAACGGTTATCTGTCGCCATGTTTCTCGACGTAAAAGGAGCTTATGACAATGTTGCTCATGACGCCATACTGAACGCTCTTGAATCGGTCGGCCTTGGTGGCCGAGTCTACCGGTGGACCCGCAACTATTTACACATGAGGTCCTTTTTTGTGCAGACCGATGACGGTCCGACCTCACAACACTACACATACCGCGGTGTTCCCCAAGGTGGCGTCTTAAGCCCCACAATATTCAACCTTGTTCTTGTCGGTCTCGTGGAACGCACACCAAGTGCTGTCCAGATATCAATGTACGCCGATGACATCTGCGTGTGGACGTCAGGTGTAACACGTCCTCAGGTGCGCGCGAGGCTTCAAAAAGCCGCGACTTCAATATCGGCGTATCTTAGCGAACAATGCCTCCAGATTTCACCTGAGAAATGTGCGCTGGTCGCGTTTACGCGGAAGCCAATGACGTCCTACGCCATATCCATCAATGGGCAAGACATCTGTTTCGTCAGGACGCATACATTCTTAGGGGTGATCATTGATCGAGACCTCAGCTGGAGTCCTCATGTGGCCTACCTGAAGAAACGCCTAACGGCCATTTCACACATTTTTAAATTTCTTGGAGGAAAAACATGGGGAACGTCAGTACACGCGATGTTACAACTCTACAGGGCGCTGTTTCTTGGATATCTGAGGTACAGCTTACCTGTACTGAGCAATACCTGTAGAAGCAACATCCGCACAATCGAAAGTGCTCAGGCGCAGGCACTAAGGGTTTGTCTTGGATTGTCACGATGCACATCGACAGCGGAAACAATTGCAATAGCACACGATTACCCAGCGCGAACTCATATGACATTGGAAGTGCTGAGAGCACACATCAGGCACATTGGCCGCGCCCCTTTCCATCACCTCGCCACGCTGCCGAAAGACCGACCCAATGCCTCCTTTTGCCAGGTGATATTGACGTACCGTGACTGCCTCCCTCAAGATTATACGCCTGCCGAGAGGCTGCTATTACCTCCTTGGTGTTTGGCTCGCCCACAAGTTCGACTCTCAGTACCAGGGATTCAAACGAAAGCAGGACTCTCGTCACCAGCTCTCAAGCAGCTATCTCTACTCATGCTGCACGAGACATACAAGGACCACCTTCACATTTACACTGATGGCTCGACAACTCTTGGCGGATCTAAAGCAGCTGTGATCTTCCTCGAAAAAGCCGTGACCTATGAGTTTAAAACTTCTCACCGGACAACGTCGACTGCTGCGGAGCTTGCTGCACTTCGCAGCGCCCTTCATATGCTTCATGAAGATTTACCACGAAAATGGAGTATATTTACTGATTCGAAGGCAGCCCTGCAGTGTCTGCAATCCGCTCTGCGTCGTGGACCACACGACCAACTTGTGCTTGAAATAAGGCTGATATATCATCAACTAGTAGAAAAAGGACATGACATTACTTTTCAGTAGCTTCCAGGTCACTGCGGCATCATGGGCAACGAACAGGCCGATGAAGCTGCTAGGAGGGCTCACGAAAGTGCTGTGAAGGAACCCATTCAGCTTTCAAGAACCGATGCAGCCGCAACGCTTCGTATACTCGCGCGTGATGCCACTCGATCCATGTGGAACACGCCAGGTTTCCGGTATACTCGACTGCACCGCTTGGATCCATACATCCGACTACATATTCCATCTGGACTTTCCCGAATCGAGACAACTGCTCTCTGCCGAATGTGGCTTGGAGTATCTTTTACGAATGCGTTTGCTTGCCGCATCGGAATGGCTGACAGTGCTACCTGTAATAGTTGCGACAGCGAGGAAACAATCGAACATATCTTGTGTCATTGTCCCCGCTACAGCTCCCAGAGACAGACGCTCATGACGACGCTGGCGCGCCTCGACGACCGGCCGCTTTCTGAGCAGACGATCTTAGAGTGCCGGCTGACGCGGTCTTCACACCAGAAGGCGATGAGCGCACTGCTGAGGTCCCTCCGGTCAAGCGACCTGCTTGAACGACTGTGACACTCCTGAGTTCCTTTGTGTGTGTGCGTGTGTTTGTGTTTTTTTATCACCCTCTCTTTCTGTGTGTGTGCATTTTTCTTTATCTTTCTGTCTCCCCTTACCCCTTCGCCAGTGCAGGGTAGCAAACTGGTTACCTACTTTCCGGTTAACCTCCCTGCCTTTCCCATCTCATTTATCTCTCTCTCTATCTCTCTTTAGGCAGAATCCATTCTCGTCGGCCCATTTAGCCACCCTGTTCAGACCAAGCTGAACCTGCCGCTCACAGATTGTAAGGTAGCACGACATAAATCCAATCTGTACATCATCGACGTACGTTGAATAAAACATGTTGCGTGGGATGCAAAGACGCAAGGAATTCATTTTTATAATGAGAGAGTGCAACTTAGCAGCCCACCCTGTGGCACTCCGGTTTCCTGCACAAAAGGTCGTGATAAGGCATTGCCAACTCGAACACGGAATGTGCGATTCAGCAGATAACTTTCAATCACATTTAACATATTACCACGTATACCAAAGTGGCAGAGGTCTCTCAGTATTCCAAAACGCCATGTGGTGTCGTAGGCCTTTTCCATGTCTAGGAATACAGACAGAAAGAACTGTTTGTCAACAAAAGCTTCAGGTATCTCACCCTCAATACGTACCAAATGGTCAGTGGTGGATCGACCCTCGCGAAAACTGCACTAGTATGGGTCAAGCAGCTTGTTTGATTCTAGGAAATGTATCAGACAGCGGTTTATCATTTCTCGAAAACCTTGCAGAGCCAGCTCGTTAGAGCTATGGGCCGATAACTCGATACGGACGATGGACCCTTGCCCTGCTTCAGGATAGGGATCACTATGGCCTCTTTCCAGGCACAGGGGATTTCGCCGGAGGTCCATATTGAGTCATACAGACAGAGAAGGGTTTTCTTCGTTTCAGAGGGCCGGTTCCTCAACATTTCATATAGTATGCGGTCAGAGCCTGGGGCAGATTGGTTGCAACAGGTGAGTGATGCATGCAGATCCGCTAGAGAGAAAGGTAAGTTATATGGCTCGTTCCCGGTGCTCTTTCGGTCTAGTTTTTCTTTTTTTATTGCTGCTTTGTATTTTGTAAATTCTGGAGAATAGTGCGATGAACTGGACACATGTTCAAAATGTGCACCCAGGTGGTTCGCTTGGTCCTCCAGGCTGTCTCCCTGCGTGTGTACCAGGGGAGGCGGATGTGTTTCTCGTCCTCTTACTCTATTGACCCAGTTCCGAACCTTGGCCTCATCCGTGTATGAATTAATACTTGATAAAAATTTTTGCCAGCTGTCTCTCCTGGCTTTCAGCGCATTCTCCTACCTTGGGGCTTGATTATCTTGAAATTTAAAAGGTTTTCAGCAGTAGGATACTCGCGAAGCTGCCTCCATGCTTTGTTCTGCTGCCTACGTGCGTTCCGGCATTGTTCATTCCACCACGGAACACGGCGTTTGCCAGAAAGTCCACTTGTTTGGGGAGTACACTTAGAAGCTGCATCGATTATGAAATTAGTGAAATACTCGACGGCACCGTCAATTCCGAGCGATGCCAGCCCACGAGAGCATACTGGTGTTTTGAATATCTCCCAGTCCGCTGCATCGACCATCCACCGGGGAGCGTGTGGTGGAGATTCGTATTGTCTCGGTGCTCTCAGCAGTATTGGGAAATGGTCGCTCCCGTAAGGGTTTTTATAACTTCCCATTCAAGTTCAGGTAATATGAATGGAGAAGCTATGCTGAGATCTATAGAGGAAAAGGATTTGTTTGCAAGACGATGTGTAGGTTCTTTTTTGTTTGGCAGACACGCACCGGATGAGAAAAGAAAGTCTTGAATTAGACGGCCTCGTGCATCGATGCGAGAGTCGCCCCACAGACTGCTGTGTGCAGAGATCCCCAAGAACAAGATAAGGCTCTGGCAATTCGTCTATAAAGTAGTGAAATTCATGTTTGTGTAAGCGGTAATGTGGGGGTATGTATAGCGAGCAAAGGGTGATGAGTTTGGCAGTTCGACTTGTTCTCCTTAACACTGCTTCAAGGGGCGTTTGCAGCTGCAAACGTTGACATGCTATGCTTTTGTGAATTACAATTGCAACATCGCCTGATGATGCGAGACCATCATCGCGATCTTTACGAAACGTAACATACTCTCGGAGAAAGTTTGTATGTGTCGATTTTAAGTAAGTTTCCTGTACACACAGCACTTTTGGATTGTGTTCGTGGTAAGTTCTTGCACATCATCGAGGTTCCTAAGAAGGCTTCTGGTGTTCCATTGTATGATTTGTGTAGCCATACTAAAAGTGAATGGGTGCTGTGTGTACTAAAAAAGGAAGTGTTGCCTTAGATTAGAGAGCCCTTTTCAGTACCTGTAACGCGGGATTTGTCCTTTCTGAAGTGGTCGAGGGAACCTCGCCGCTCCTTAGGGGCTTGGTGCGCTGTCGGGATGGGTGTGGTGTCCATTGCCTCTTGTGAGGCGCCGCACGCGCTCTTGCGAGCGAGAAGTTTCACGAGAAAGTCTCGCCGCGAAGGACGAGACATTTGCGCCCACCAGCCCGGATGTCGATGTGGCTGCCTTTGGGCCTGAGCTGCGCCTGCTGTTGTCAGTTCCAGCAGCGACCGGTGAGGGTGAGGCAGCCTTGACTGCACCCACCGTGGGAGCTGCTGGCGGGCCAGTGGGTTCGCTACGCGTAGCGCAGGCTGCCACCGAGGGCTATTGTGGTGCCGGCAATCCTAGGGTAACCGGGCCTGTTTGCTGGTTGGGGGGAGTAGACTTAGCTCCTTCCACCCTGAGGGCAGGAGCCACAAGCGACAGCTCGCTGCGCGCGGGCTGGGCAGGTGGCAGTAGCCACTGCGACGCTGCCCCTTGACGCGCCGCATCAGCGTAAGTGGTCGTGTGGAATGGTGAACACTGTTTGCGTGCTTTCCTGAACGATATGTTCTCACGGACTTTCAGTGTTGGAATTTGTTTTTTTCTTTTTTTTCAGCTTGGACAAGACCGGGAGTACGCTGGATGGTCACCATCGCAATTAACGCAGTGAGGTGTGGCCTCACAATTGTCTGAGGCATGGCCTTTTACTCCACACTTAGCACAGGTGAGTCGACCACGGCAGCTCTGCGAGCCATGGCCGAATCGTTGGCATTGGTAGCATCGCCTAAGATTTGGGATGTAAGGTCTTATGGCTATCTTTGTGTAGCCTGTTTCAATGCTTTGTGGCAGAACGCTCAATTCAAAGGTAAGTATCAGCTGTTTCGTGGGTATTTCTTTGTTGTCCCGTCTCATAACAATGCGCTGCACATTCGTGACATTCTGCTCATTCCATCCTACCAACAATTCGGTTTCAGATAGGTCGATGAGGTCTGCTTCAGATACTACCCCTCGTACTGTGTTCATGGACAGATGCGGTGAAACGGTAAGAGGGACATCACCAAAAGTAACAAGCTTGCTTAATTGGTCTTTATCACGTAGCTCAAGCAGAAGGTCCCTGCTTGGCATTTTGGAGACCTTGTAGCCAGGACCTAGAGTGTTGGTCAAGTTTTTCGCAACTACAAATGGGGATATGGTTCTTGCCAGTTTTTCTTTTCTTTCGCTATGCACTACTTGAAATCTCGGGAAAATGTCTTTAGGTCGCGTGAACATGTTCAAAATCTCATCGCTGCGCCCCCGCTTATGAGGGAGGCGAGCAAAAAGCCGAGGAAAAGCGGGCGTTCCCATAACAGTTTGGTGTACTTCGGCAGCAATGGCAGCCACCCACCACGGAGCCCAACAAGGGGGCGCTGCAGCACTTAACGTGTAACGCTGCAGGCGCCAGCCGTACATTGCCGCTATAACTATATATATATATATATATATATATATATATATATATATATATATATATATATATATAAACCCAAGAGAGGGCATCTACACAAGGTTAACCCAAGCCGCCTATGAAAAGTGAGGAAGTAACAGAAGAGGTGACGAAAATTATGTATTACGAAAACTGACCATGCCTGTGTCCTTCAGAAAAGGTTGACAACGGCGCTGCGCTGCTGCCTTCCTCTGAGGAACACGTCGTGCAGTGCCAGCACCTGGCTGTCTCCAGGCTCCTCAGCTGGTGGCACTTCCCTCCCCACTATAATCGTCCAATGAGCAGTCGCCCGCGTCCAAGGCAATGTTATGGAGAGCAACGCATGCGTAAATGATTCGCGGTGCTCTATCGGGGCTGTACAGCAGTGTCCGAAAGTGCTGCAAGCAGCGGAACTTGCTTTTCAACACCCCGATACATCTCTCCACAACATTGCGCATGGATGCGTGGTCCCGGTTGTAGTGGCCTTCGGAGGTGGTGCCGGCATGACTGCCACGTACAGGAACAAGCAGCCACGGCTCGAGGGGATATCCCGAGTCTCCTGTTACAGAAAAATGACAGCTGAGTGATCTGCCCTAGTTAGGGGTACGCATTACGAATACTTACCAAGCAGATACTCGCCAGGCTGCAGTTGTGCGGCTAGGCGTGCACGCAGTGGATTGTGCTGCCACACTCAAGAGTCATGGCACGAACCAGAGGACCGGGGATCAACAACAAGAATGCGAAGTTCTGCGTTGCACACCTGCAATGGGGACCAATACAAATTTGCGCTGCAGATATGCTCGAAATCCCTTTTTGCCATTCATATGCAGAAAACAATACATGCATGTACGCTGGTACAAGCGGCTACACCGTTTCAGTCATAGGCGTGGACAGGGTTTTGCAATTGGGCGGGGGGGATGCGCCCCCTCCCCCACTATGTGCGCACGCCTATGGTTTGCACTAATTGATAGCTAAATGAAACCTTGAGGCATAATATTGCGCAACAAACACGCCAAAGCCAGCAGATGCAATGGGTGTAAGTACTTCCGTGTTCAAAATGCTTCCATCGTATCTTCCCTATAGTGTATCGATTTCTGCTACAACTGCTACCCATTTTCCTTAATACCTCCAAAATGCACAACTCCATTGTGTATGCATGCCAGAACGAAAACACAATTTTGGAACGGCAAACGGCTTATGCACACTAACTCAATACCGCTGACATGTCGGACTTCAACGAGCTTGTACACAGAGCTACTTGTTCAGTTATGCAGAACCAACTAGCCCAACAATTAACTATTCTAGAATACAGTTCTCGTACATTGGGCCCTTCCTTTTGTGTGTATCCTCAGCAGTCTTCGGTAGCGCTTGTCCTTGTTTGTCCCTTTCTTGTTTCTGTCTTTTATATTCCGCTGAGTTACTTGTTCAGTTGTACACAGCTCCCCGCATGTCCTCTTTTAACCGTTACATTACTAGTTATGCCAGCTTGGGCATTAAACTGAACAATTGCTACTAAGGGCGAGTAAATATGGCAGCTACAGTTTGAAGTAAAACATTCCAACGGTACTTACGACCATGACGTTAAGGGCGTAATAACCCTTCCTCGACATGAAGCTCGCCGTGTCGGCCTGGCTGAGTCCCTCTGGCTTCATAATGGCGATTAACGTGCCGTCGACGCACGCTAGCACGCCTGGAACGGCACCGCGTCGCGCAAACGCCGCCTTTGACTCATCCTTAGCAGCCGGTGTAAATGAAAAGTCCACCAACTTTCTCCGGGCAGACACGGAAATGATGGCCTCGGTCACCTCGTGGATGGTGTTGCTCACGACCGACTGCGCCATGCCTATTTGCTCCTCGCGACCAACGCTCCTCTGGAAGCTTCCGGTGCCGAAGAGCCGCAGCGCGCACAACACCTTCCTTTCTGTGAAAAGGCCACTGGCTCGCTAGCATCCAATGATGGGGTCAAGCTCGTCGCGCAAACTACGCACTGTTCGTTTGGACAAACGAAAATACTGCCGGAACTCTTCTTCCGTCAACTCTACAAATGCATCATCTACCTCGGGTCGTCGTCTCTGCACGACTGCAGCAGCCGCACAGGCGACACGAAAAGACACGGCAGAGAAAGGAAACGCCTTTTTCTCCAACTGTTAGGACTGCCGACTTGGATTGAACAGGATACGAAAGAGGCTAACTGTCCCAAGCGCTTACGTTTCAATCCAATCAAAGCCGTCTGGTAGCCGTTCTATCGAAACGGACGGACTCGGCATAAGTTCCGTTCGTCCATTAGCAGACGACACGGAATGATTGACACCAGCAAGACGTCACGGCCCACGTCACAATTGACGTCACAATTGAATTTTGATGCTTAGACTATTGTGCTGTTGCGCGTGATTTTGTGGGTGTAATTTTGGATTTTGTGGGGAGGTAGCCGGTGCTTCTGGAGGATGAAGGCTTTACTCACCGAGGCTTCATGGAGGCAGCACCAATATTTTCGCTTTGTGCCAAGGGTTATATCATGTGGAGGGTTTGGCTAATTGGTCCAGCATTTTGTGGATTCGAACAGCTCTACTCACAGGGATGAAGACAAACCAAATTCATGCATGCTGTCAGTTGAATTTGAAACGTGTTGAAATTTAGCACCTGCATGTTTGTCTTGCTTTCGTCTTCGTCTCTTTGTGTAGCACTGTTCCACTTGACAAAAAGACACTGGTACTTTTTTGCAGTACAATAAAAAAGTGAGAAAGAAGACAAGACACAAATTAACTCAATTCAATCGACTGTTTTTTAGAACAACCAGCAGCTCAGCAGGCCTACCAGGAGAGGAAGGCAGTGCCTCCACTCCAGAGGCAATTTTTAATACAATGCAAGATGGAACGATAATGCCACCACTTACCGGCAGCAACGACATTAGCCTGGAAAACCCAGCAGCAAGTCCTTGGGAGCCTGCTTGCCAGGGAGATCACACGGTGGGCGAGCCACCCTCAAAACGACCCAAAAAGTGGCAAAGTTGCGACTACTTGTGCAGCAACTCCTTTCCCAACTTGGCAAGCAGATGACTGAAAATGAGGCATTTGCACAATCTTTAGTGATGAGCCTTGACGGAATGGCAAAGGCAGTTACTTCTAGGTGCAAGGCAAAAATAATGGCACTCATCGCCGAACTTGACGAGTTTTAGTTTTAAACCATGCCTTTTTGTGCTGCAACAAAGCAACAAAATCTGCACTGTTCGTTTCTTTTATAACCTGGAAGGTATTGGTAAAGGAGGAGCACAAGGGACAAAACAAAAGGGCTGAAACATTGAGAGACACATGGGCGCATGTGTCTTTCCATGTTTCACTCCTTTTGTGTTGTTATTTTCGATGTTCCTGTACCAATACCCTCCAGGCTGCGAAAGAGAATAAAGAGTGCAGATGAATTTGATGCCATTCACCACTGATGATGATGATGTATGGTGTTTAATGGCGCAAGGGCCAGATATGGCCAAAGAGCGCCAGGCCAGTGTTCATGAGTTGACAATGGAGCAATGAATTGCGAAAGGTAGATGTGTCATGGCTGTAAAAGGGCCTAAAAACAATCGCTGTAAAATGCGTAAAATGTATATGTAATAAAATTATGGCAATGGCTAATGAGGTGCACTATGATCACGAAAGAACAAATTGCAAGATAATGACGATAGGCGAAAATATATCACAGACAAATCTTTTTAAAAAGCACTACTGCCTTGACAGACCCTTTGAAAACGTAAGGGCCTGGAGGCGCGTGCTATGCAAAACTACTGTCGCGGCGACATCTCTCTGAAGAGAGGATGCGCTACGAAACTATTGGACAAATAACATGCAGTACAACATCGCTCAGAAAATCCAGAACAGCTTTAGTGCTAAACAGAGGTTCGTCGCCAAGGAACATAGCAGGGTGGAGAGGGAGACGGCACTGGTACGCTAAAGGGAAGTGTCTTTTTCTCTCTCTTTCGGCTTCCCTGCACTCCACGAGCACGTGTAGCACGGTAAGCCTCTCCCCACATCTACCACAGGTTGGCGGGTCATTTCCAGTTAATAGATAATTGTGGGTGCCATATGTATGTCCTATTCTCAAACGAGAGAATAGGACATTAGTTCTTCGTATTTTCGTAACAGGATGCCACGGGCCAATCTGTGGCTTAACTAAGTGCAGCTTATTGTTCGTTTCGGCATCCCACAAGCGCTGCCAGTGGCTTCGAAGTTTCTTTCTCAAGTAGGGCTTGAGATCTGTGGCAGGGATAGAAGCGGTAGGGTTAAGGGCTCGCGATGTAGTTGATGTGGCCATTTGATCAGCCAGAACATTGCCCTCGATGCCTCTATGGCCAGGCACCCAGCACAAAATAATATGCTGGTTAGACATGTATGCTTTGCACAGAGCAGAATACAGTTCAATAAGTACAGGGTTTTTGTGCTTATGTAGAGTCATGAGGGCTTTTACGACGCTTAGGGAGTCTGTAAATATTATTGATCTTTTCAGTTTTGATTTGCCTATACTCTTCACAGCCGATAAAAGTGCATAGGCCTCAGCCGTAAAAATGCTTGTTTCCGGGTGCAGTACATCGGACTCAGAGAACGATGGTCCGACTACCGCATAAGATACCCCTGCATGTGACTTGGAAGCGTCAGTGTAGAACTGAGTGCAGGACGAGTACTTGGACTGAATTTCCAGAAAATGCATTCGGATATGTGCCTCTGGAGCGTCTTTCGTGACCTCTACAAATGAGGTATCACACTCTATGAGCTGCCACTGCCACGGTGGCACTGGCTTTGCTGGGGCCATCAGAGTATTTCCAGGTAGTGGGATATCAATTTGTTCACTAATTTTCCTTAGACGTACTGAGAAGGGATCTCTTGCTGTCGGCCGGTTATTAAAGAGTGTGGCACTGGTCATGTCATTTACGGTTGAGAAGGACGGGTGTTCCGAGTTCGAATTAACTTTCATGAAATAGGTGAGGCTTAGGTACGAACGTTGCATGTCAAGCGACCACATGTCTGCCTCTACATACAGGCTTGCCACAGGTCTTGTCCTGAAGGCACCAGTGGCAAGGCGGATGCCTAGATGGTGTACAGGATCCAGCATCCTCAGGGTGCTTGGCGTTGCGGAATGGTACACTATGGCGCCGTAATCTAATCTTGTGAGTATGAGGCTCTTATACAAATTCAAAAGACACTTTGTGTCACTACCCCAAGCGGTGCGTGACAATACTTTTAGAATATTCATTGTTTTCATGCACTTGTTTCTTACATACTGTATGTGTGCCACAAATGTTAGCTTCGCATCTAAAATCACACCTAAAAACTTATGCTCTGTTTTTACGGCCACACGTTTTCCCTGCAACTCAATGTCAGGATCGGGGTGCAGACCCCTCTTTCTGGAGAACAGGACGCAGGTGGCCTTTTGTGGGTTAAGGCTAAATCCATTCTCATCTGCCCAATTAGACACCTTGTTCAGACCAAGCTGAATCTGCCGCTCACAGACTGCGAGGTTGCACGAGGCGAAACCTATCTGTACATCATCGACGTATGCAGAATAAAACATGTTTCTTGGGATATACAGACGCAAGGAGCTCATTTTTACGATGAAGAGAGTGCAACTGAGCACCCCGCCCTGTGGCACTTCGGTTTCCTGCACAAATGGTCTTGATAAAGCATTTCCCACACGAACACGGAATGTGCGATTAGATAAATAACTTTCGATGACATTTAACATGCAACCACGTATACCAACGTGTGAGAGGTCTCTAAGTATTCCAAACCGCCAGGTGTTATCGTAGGCTTTTTCTATATCAAGGAATACAGAGAGAAAGAACTGTTTACGGACAAAAGCTTCTCGAATTTGCGTCTCAATACGTATCAAATGGTCGGCGGTGGATCGTCCTTCTCGAAACCCGCATTGGTACGGGTCAAGCAGTTTGTTTGATTCGAGGAAATGTATTAGTCGGCGGTTTATCATTTTTTCAAACAGTTTGCAGAGGCAGCTTGTTAGTGCTATAGGGCGGTAACTCGAAGCAGACGATGGGTCCTTGCCCTGCTTCAGTATAGGAACGACAATGGCCTCTTTCCAGGCAGAGGGGATCTTGCCGGAGGTCCATATAGCATTGTATAGGGTGAGGAGTGTTTTATTTGTTTCATGGGGAAGGTGTTTCAGCATTTGATAAGCTATGCGGTCAGAGCCTGGCGCAGACTTGTTGCAACAACTAAGTGATGCATACAGTTCAGCAATACAGAATGGCTGGTTGTATGCTTCGTTTCCAGTACATTTTCTTTCTAGTTTCTGTTTTTGTATTGTAGCCTTGTGCCTTTTAAATGTTTGGGAATAATGAGATGAGCTGGCCACTTGTTGAAAATGTGCTCCTAGGCAGTTAGCTTGGTCTTCCAGAGTGTCGCCTTGTGTGTTTACCAACGGGAGTGAATAAGTTTGTAGCCCTTTTATCTTATTAACTTTCTTCCAGACTCTGCCCTCGTCTGTATACGAGTTTATGCCTGATAAAAACTTCTTCCAACTTTCTGTCCTGGCCTGTCGGCGCGTTCTTCTGCCCTCCGATTTAATTTTCTTAATATTTACAAGATTCTCCGCAGTTGGGGAGTCGCGTAGCAACCCCCACGCTTTGTTCTGCTTCCTACGAGCGTTCCGACATTCCTCGTTCCACCATGGGACACGGCGTTTGCAGGTCGCACCACTCATTTCTGGTATACATTCAGAAGCGGCATCGACTATGAAGGATGTAAGATACTCGACAGCAGCATCAATTCCCATCGAAGATAAGTCAGACCACAAGATACTACTCGTAAGACTTTCGAATTTCTCCCAATCTGCCTTATCGAACTTCCACCGGGAAGCCTGTGGTGCAGGTTCGTTTTGTAGTGGTGATCTCAGCAGTATGGGAAAGTGGTCACTCCCGTAAGGATTTTTTATAACTTCCCATTTAAGTTCAGGAAATATAGACGGGGAAGCCACACTGAGATCAATGGAAGAAAATGTTTTGTTTGCAAGATTGTAGTAGGTGGGTTCCTTCTTATTCAGGAGACACGCACCAGAGGAGAAAAGAAATTGTTCGATTAGGCGTCCTCGCGCATCGATACGCGTGTCGCCCCACAAGCTGCTGTGTGCATTGAAATCGCCAAGAACGAGGTAAGGTTCCGGTAATTCATCTATAAATGATTGAAATTCATGCTTGTGTAAAGGATAATGTGGGGGTATATAGAGCGAGCAAATGGTTGCGAGTTTACCCAGAAGTACAGCACGAACGGCTACCGCCTCAAGTGCCGTATTGAGTGGAAGTTGCTGACAGGCTACACTTCTGTCGAGTATGATGGCCACACCACCAGATGATGCGGCAGAATCCTCGCGATCTTTTCGGAAAACAATATTCTGACGTAGGAAGTTGGTGTCCTTGGAGTTTTGGTGTGTTTCTTGAACACACAGCACTTTTGGATTAAATTTATTGATAAGTTCTTGGATGTCGTCTAGGTTGTGTATTAGTCCCCTAACATTCCACTGCAATAGTGTGTTCATGTTGGAGGAAAATAAAAGGTGCTGTGTGTCTCAAGGGAGGTGTACAGCCTATTTTACAGAACCTTTTCCAGGCGCTGTAACTGGTGTTTTATCTTTTTTGGAGCGTTCTTGGGAGTGTCGTCTCTCCCTAGGCGCTCCGTGTGCCGTCTGAGAAGGAGTTGTGTCCATTGCCTCTTGGGAGGTGTTGGACACTCGCTCTAGCGAGCGATGTGTACGTCGGTTTGGCTTCGCCTTGGAAGGCGAAGCCTTTGTCCCCACCAGTGCGGAGGTTGACGGTACCTCCTTAGCCTCCGTGCTATCCTGGCTGCTGCCAGAGCTAGCAGGGGCCACTGGTGTGGCCAAGTTCGGTGATGACAAGGCAGCCTTGGCTGCTCCCACCATAGGGGCGGCTGCCACAGCCGGCGGCTCGCTGCGCGCGGGCCGGGCAGGTGGCGGAAGCCGGTGCGACGTTGCCCCCTGACGCGTCGCCTCGGCATATGTTGTGTTGTGGAATGGCAAGCACCTTTTACGTGCTTCCTTGAAGGAGATGTTCTCACGAACTTTGAGAGTGATAATATCTTTTTCTTTTTTCCAGTTCGGACAAGACCGGGAGTAAGCTGGATGCTCACCATCACAGTTTACACAGTGAGGTGTCGCTTCACAGTTGTCTGAGGAATGACCTTGGGTTCCACATTTCGCACACGTGAGTCTACCACGGCAGCTCTGCGAGCTGTGGCCAAATCTTTGACATTGGAAGCATCTTCTGGGATTGGGGATGTATGGCCTGACAGCTAACTTTGTGTATCCGGTTTCTATGGTTTGTGGCAGATCGCAAGTGGCAAAAGTCAGGATCAGGTGTTTAGTGGGAATTTCCTTATTTTCTCTTCTGATAATGATGCGCTGTACGTTTGTTACGTTTTGTTCTTTCCAGCCTTCCAATAGTTCGGTTTCGGACAAGTCGATTAGATCTGCATCAGACACTACTCCACGTGCTGTGTTCATAGACCGATGAGGTGAGACGGTAACAGGTATGTCTCCAAATGCCACAAGCTTGTTCAATTTATTGTGCTGCGCTTTGTCACGGATCTCAAGCAGGAGGTCCCCGCTCGCCATTTTGGTGACCTTGTAACCTGGGCCAAGGGCGTCAGTCAAGCCTTTCGCAACAAGAAAAGGGGATATGGTTCGAGCTGGTTTTTCAGTTTTCTCACTGTGCACAACTTGGAATCGGGGAAAAATTTCTTTCGGTCTGAATAGGTTTAATATTTCATCGGTGCGCCCCCTCTTGTGAGGGTGACGATCAAGTAGACGGGTAAATGCAGGTGTTCCCATATTAGTTCGGTTTATTTCGGCGGCAATGGCGGCCACCCAACACGGAGCCCAACTAGGGGACGCTGCAGCACTTAAGGTGTAAGGCTGCAGACGCCAGCCGTGCATTGCTGCTATAACCCAATATAAGATACCCAAGAGAGGGCACATACACAAGGTTAACCCAAGCCACCTACGGAAATGTAGAAGTAACCGAAGAGAAAAGGAGACAGGACAGTAAAGAGAGGAGATAGGAAAGAAAAAGGTCAGAGAGGGGGATAGGAAAAGGCGACCAGCCGATTTCCCCTGGGTGGGTCAGCCCAGGGGTGCCGTCTACGTGAAGCGGAGGCCAAAGAGGTGTGTTGCAGCAGCCGAGGGGCCATAAAGGTCCGAGCACCCGGCATCGGCTCAACCCCCAGGATCCTCTTTTCCCCGGACACGGCTAAGCCGCGCACGGCTACACGCAGGAGGGTCCAACCCTCGTGTGCTCGGGTACGTGGTGGCGCAACTCACCAAACGCCTGCTGACGCAGACGCCCCTGCGGGGATGCCATTCACCACATAGAACCAACTAGCCCTGTCAAATAGAGCGATTTGCTTTTGTGATACCTTGCGTGTTCATTTTTTGCGTTTCCTGCAGTTATATATATATATATATATATATATATATATATATATATATATATATATAACCTGGAGGGCCTTGCCAGTTCACACTTTTGCATTTCCTGCCATTCCATACAGTTTCCTAATACCATTGCTTTCATGTTCTTTTCGCGTTGCCTGTTGTTTTCCAGCCCCATAAGTTAAAAGTTTTTACGTGCAAGTATTGTACGTTTCAATGTGGTTTGTAGTGTCGCCTGCTACTTCCACTGCTGCAATTTTTTTTTGAAATGCAGGCTGTCTGTGATGTCATGGGAATGGCATTTGTATTGCTCAAGGAGGAAACAAAAGGGAAAAAAGTGTGCAATGTTTAAGTTCCCACCATGTATTTATTCAGGGATGATGATGATATATGTTGTTTTGTGGCGCAAGGGCCAGCTATGGCCAAAGAGCGCCAAGACGTGGTCTACTGAGTGAGCAATGGTATGATCAATGACAGTGGATAGGTGTGGGGTGGCTATAAAAGGGGCCTAAAATCCTGAACACTAAAGGTGCGTAAAAGACAAAAATACTAAGATCATGACAATGACGTGATAGGGGCGCAATGAATGTAATATAGTATAAAAAAGTTGTAAGAGATACAAGGCACTACTGCCTCACAGGGACCCTTAGAAGCAAGGGCCTGGAGGAGAGTGCATTTCAAGTATGCTGTCGCAGCAGCGTCCTCTGAAAGAGGATGCCACTACGAACCTCTCGGGCGAAAAACTTGCAAAATGTCGAGGTCGTTTAAAAAGGCTAAAACTGAATCGTGCGGAAATATCGGGTCATTATTCGGGTCATTACTTCACCCAGGGTCATATCGGGTCATTACTTAACCCTTCATCGCATTACTTCATCGCTGGGTGAAGGGGTATATTCTCTTTATAGGCTCGAGCAAAGTGCTTTTTTCTTTCATGTTCTATTAGTGGACACTGTACTAGGATGTGAAGTCCAGTAAGTGCTTCCCCACATCTAGTACAGGTTGGGAGTTCGCCTCCAGACAACAGGTAATTATGCGTGCTGTAAGTGTGTCCTATTCTGAGCCTACAGAATAGGACATCATTTCTTCTAGATTTCGCGGTCGATGGCCAGTTTCCTAAATGGGGCTTAATTAAATGGAGCTTTTATGAGTCTGGCCATCCCACAAACGTTGCCAGTGGACTCGAAGTCTCTTGCGTAGATATGGCTTCATATCGGGAACAGGGACGGGCATAGATGTGTTGCCAGCTTTTGCCTCGATGGATGTGGCAAGCTGGTCTGCCAGTACATTTCCCTCGATGTCTCGGTGTCCTGGCACCCAGCACACCACAACATGCTGCCCAGACGCATAAATACTACATATGAATGAATAAAGCGATACTATTACTGGATTTTTGTGCCTTTTAGGAGATTTTAAAGCTTTTACTACGCTCAGCGAGTCTGTGTAGATAATTGCTTTTGGTACCTGTACCGCTCATTTCAACCAGCCATATTGGCCTCAACACGTGCTTGGTTTCATATTATCTTGATGCAAGTGCTCAGTATGTGTACAATGGGATCCATCATCTCTTACGTTTGTTTCCAATGCATGCACCAAAAAAGTAAAGTTACCTTTTCAAATTCTCTTGCAACAGCTTCCTTGTTGCTTGAAAAGTAGATCTCCTTTGGTGCAATGCTGCACATGAAGTCGAGAACCCTATTTATAATAACCAGTTGTGTTGATTCAGCTGTGTCAAAAAGAACAGACACCTCCCTCATGGAAGCCTTGTTGGCCGCATACCTGGGTACATGAAGGAAATGAGCAGGTCATGAGAACAAACTGCACTACTGGATAACAAAATGCTACAAGGTTTACCGGGATGTACCTTCATCGCAGTGCGTTTGTAAGCTCTTAACATCGCATGAGCACTTTCAAACTTTGGCGTACCTAACACATAATCATGGTCATATTTGTGTTAAAATACGCAAGGAAGGTAGCAATAATTCTTTCACGGGGGCGTCATGCATAAAGGGATATTATCCGGCTAGAGCACGCGCGTTTTTCATTTCCTGAACATCGGCAGTGCTTGTTGAACGTTGACAGAAACGCTTCACACACGGCGTGTATCATTAGAGCACGAAATACAGACATATCGCCCTTAAAGCGTCCTACACTGTTTCGATATTTGCTTCATTCACTGCCACATGCTCACAATTTCCTATTACATTATGCTGAACGCGCCGCTACACAGCGGTGACGCACCGTGCAGTTAAGTCATTGCGCATTTTTTTATTGCGATAGCAATTATATGGACACTCAAAAGCAGATTTCTGCCGTCGGCGTCGCCGTGAGGTTCCGTATGACGTCAATGGAGATGAAATCGTCGCCGCGCGCCGAACGCTGTATGTGCGAGTGAAAGGGCGCGAGGGACGCGCGCTTTCACGGGGAGGGAACGCACGGCGGAGAACAAACGCGCGTTCTGCTCTGTGCTCCCTTAAGGGCTGCAGAAGTAGGCGTCTCTTTCCTCCTCTACAATCACCATATATGTAGAGCAAACGTGCCTTCTTCCGACGCACGAAAGGCCGTGGGGGGGGGGAGGGGGAGGGAAGGGAGGCGACGTTTAGCTGCGGCACCAAGTGCCTATTTATATCAGAGGCTCCGGCAACAGTCACCAACGCCGCAAGCATTTTGAGCGAACGCGGGCAAAACGCCGACGGCGTCGACAACAGTTCTGCGTGTTGCGGTGCTGCTGCATGTCCAAGTTTATACAGCTGATAAAGCTGCTATCATTACTCCGTATAGCTGTCTTCAAATTTGCTATCGCCATTGATGCTTCACCTTTCAGGTGAAACTGCGACAACTTTTTTTTCTTCAATTCGCGTTTCATTCCGCATCTAAGGCCACGCTTGAAGCAGAGTAAAGGCTGAAGCATAACGGTTTCCTTACCAAAGGAAGGAAAGCATGTGCTACTCGGCCGCTTTGCCTGGTGAGCCACCGTGCCGTTGGTTCGATGGGAAGAAGCTGCACTGGGAGAAACGCTCAATTAAGGCGAAGCAGGATTTCCTAGGAAGCCGAAAGTTCCTGCGAAACTGACGAAGAAAGCATATTCAGTGTACATGAAACACGGTATTTCGCTGTAACGTCCTACCTCTTTTCTCGGAGTACATCCGCACAGCGTTCTTCACGTAGCCTGTAGCCTTCGGTATTCTGTTAGGCATGTCGAACAGCTGGGCAAATTTCTGCTCACAAGTACGGTTGAAGTCGTCCTCACTCTCGGAGCTGTCGCTGCTCGATTCCACGTAAGCCAGAAAAGGTGAGGGCATCAACGCAACGCTCAAACTGTCTTTTCTTGACATTTTTACACGAAACAACGCGGTCCAAACGACGCAAAAACTTCGCGCGGCACGTCGCGACGCTGTGTTTGATACCGGAAACGCTCTCGGTCTCGGCGACTGCTCCGACGACAGGGCTCGGGGTAGGGTGCCTACATGCAACGCCGTCAAACGGCGTTGCATGTAGGCACCCTAGCTCGGAGCGCCTCAGAGCGCTCGACGCGGGAGGAGGGCGATCGAAAAGAACCAGCCGAACGCAAGGCGCGCACCCTCTTTCAACCAGCCGAAGACAACGCCGCTCGCGAGAGCGCTCTAGAGCGCTCCGAGGCGACCAGTCGAAGATACCATAAGTCTCGCATTCAACGTAATGTATGTGCCTCTTCTGTTAATGGTGCGCTGCAGCCGCTTTTATAGATGAATATTGTCACGTAGTAGTGACGCTGAAGAAAACAGTCGTAAAACTGTGTATGACGAAACTGATTCTTTATTGGGCGAACCTGTTCCCACAAAAGCAAGCTAAACTCAAAACACAACGATAGCGGCGAACACTGTCGGCGATCGTCGAAAATCTGATCTGCGGTGAAACGTGCCGACTTTTATACATGAGTCATTGAATGTTCCAGATTAATCCCTGGTACCCGCAGTGTCTCCCAGAAAGTTCTAGACAATTCGTGTCGGTCATACAATCAGATCACATAAGCGTCGGTGAAAACAGGCAGCGGAAAGAAGCATCGATAACGTTTTAGAAACTTCCGATACAGGCGCGTCCTGCGCCGAGCGATAACGTTTAACATTTGTTAGCCGGTGGAAAGCGGCCACCGGTGAAAGATAAACATGTATACGTGTCAATATGTTTGCGTCTGCAAACCGGTTTGCAGGTTCGGTTTGCAGATGACATTGTCCTATTGAGCAACAATGGGGAAGAATTACAACAAATGATTGAAGACCTTAACCGAGAAAGTGTAAGAGTGGGGTTGCAGATTATTATGCAGAAGACAAAGATAATGTGCAATAGCCTGGCAAGAGAACAGGAATTCAGGATCGCCAGTCAGCCTCTAGAGTCTGTAAAGGAGTACGTTTACCTAGTTCATTTACTCAGAGGGAACCCTGGTTGGAGTTTGCCACTAGGCACCTTTTGTGGACGACTGGGGAATGGATTAATGTAGTGTTCTGGGACGAACCCACCTTCAGCAGCAAGTGGAACCACAACAACGCCGTGTTTGGTGGCCGTATTGTGCCCGGTAGGTCATGCGGTTTCCTGTCTAAAAGATCAAGGAAGCGACACTTTGTCTTTCTACGTGTTTTTGTTTTCGCCAATTCGTTAAGAACAAATGGTGAAATGTTTATGGCAGCTGCGCCGGCGCTCATTTATTTTATAGTAGTTTTATATATTCCTGGTAAATTCTGAGAACTGAAGAGTTTACTTTTCGTTTAAACCCTACTATGTGAAATTTTGTTAATGTTACACTGCTGGGTAACAAACAACATCTTGATTCTTTTTTGTTACAGGTATGAACCAGAGTACACGCAACACGTCACCGCTAAAGGTCACCGGTCCGTTAATGTGTGAGGTATTGCAAAACACCGAGGGCTTGGACCGCTGATCCAGATAGACGGAGCACTGACCGCAACAACCTACGCGGACATACTTGAACAAATCTTAATTCCTGTCGTTCTGGGTTGCCCATTTCCGGGCGGGTGGGTGCCTTATTTTGCAGTATGACAGGAGCCTCATCCACACCAGCAGGTATAATTACTAGCAAATACGTATAGGATGGATTACATAACATTTTGCTGTAAATTGTTTAATGATGCGATTAATTGATGTGAGTGTATTTAAATGGAGGACTAAAAGTCTGTTTCTTTTAAATCATACTCAAAAAGAGGTTCCGATACTGTTAGCGTGCTTCCGATGCATTTTTGTGCTTACGACCTGACAGCTGTCATTTGACAATTTTTTACATTCACTCTATTACAAAGTTCGTTTCTGGCTAATCCTTCAAAGAAGCTGTCATTGTTTTTTATTTGCTTATCAAATTTGACGTCCCAAAGACGAATGCCCGTGACACAGTGCACACGGGCACATTCGTCTGCCACGGCTCCCTTTGGAATGCCAGGCAGTGCGATGTCGCAGCGCTCCCGATCATGGGCTCCCTCGGGTGTTAACGGAGCGCAGCACGGAAATGGGGCCTTAGGCCTCTCCGACTTTTTCCCGTGGGCTGCTTCTCAATTGAACAGCCAAAATGAGTGGAATACTGCGGCCCCCTGTGGGGATTACAACGCGGCGACCACGAAGTTCGCTCATCCGTCTCCCTTTGGAGTACATTCGGTGGCGCCCAGTGGCACTCCGATCGAGCACGCACCTGTTTTGTCGACGCTGGCTGCTTCTCAATTGAACAGCCAAAACAAGTGGAATGATCGGCCCCCTGTGGAGATTATAACACGGCGACCACGAATTTTGCTCATCCGTCTCCCTTTGGAGTACATTCGGTGGCGCCCAGTGGCACACCGATCGAGCACGCGCCTGTTCTGTCAACGCTGGCTGCAAGCGGCCTAAAGGGCAAGATATAGTCCGACGTAACCTGCGCGCGGCCACGCGCGGCGCGGTTAAGCAACGCCGGTGAAAAGTGCGCAATCTGCAGTCTGGCGTCACGGCGTAGCCGGCGTGCCCAGCTGCGTCGGGCGCGCTAACATGTTCTATTTCACGCTGCTGCCGCTAGAGCAGGATGCACTGCGCGTTGTAGGGGCAGCGGGCAGAAGGCAAATGGCGGCTTGCGGCACTCCCAGTGAAAGCGCGGTTGTGGCTTTCTCAACGTCCGTGGACGATGACAGCGCAAGTGAGGATGTATGTACAGCGGTGAGCACTGTTAGGGTGAACACGCGAGCGCGTGGCCGACGGCACTGTCAGCGCCCCGTTACGGTCATCACTGGAAACATTGCGCATGCGCATCACGCCTTCCGCGAAATAATTGTTCCACCGCGCGCATGACGTCATGAATGCACTTGTTCGTCGTCTGCTAGCCGCATTTTTGTTTTCTAAGCCCATGCATCCTGCATTTTAAGATTTCTTTAAACATCTGTGCTTGAACAGAACAAGACAAAAAAACTTGTATATCTATGGGGGCGTGTCTATTCGTTCCCTTCAAAGTTGTTGTGCATGCAACGCCGTATATAAAACAACCAAACATCTTTCGCAGCCGTTCATTCTGTCGCCAGATCGTATTATGGCTAGGGTTCCCGATGATGAACGGCGCTCAATTGTCGATCTTTCCCTGAAAGGTTATTCCCAGCGGTATATTGGCGCTTTAGTTAATAGGCCCCTGAAGACTGTGAACAGGATAATTCAAGCCTACAAGTATGAAGGTCGCATTCAGGATGCACCCCGCGCGCCCCGCCCTAAAGCTACCACAGACGATGAAGACGCCCTCATAGTTGCAGCTGCTGTTCGTAACCCTTTCTTGCCAGCCCCAGCAATACGCGAGGACTTGGATTTGGACGTTTCGGACACCACTGTTCGACGTCGCCTGCGTACTGCGGGCCTTCGCAGTCGCGTCGCAGCGCAGAAGCCACTACTAACGGCGGCAAACAAGGACGCACGACGGCAGTTCGCTGAGCTGCACGAAGCATGGACATCAGAAGAGTGGGGTCGCGTCATCTTTTCGGATGAGTCGACGTTTTCGACGCGACAAGACCAAAGATTGCGTGTTTGGAGACTACCAGGCACACGGTGAGGCAAACTTCCTGCTTTGAAAAGCAATTGTTTTAGTTAACGTCACAATGCCACGCAGGAACGACCCGGACAACGTGCAAGGTGTTTCTGCCAGTGGGAGATCGAGTGTGAACGTGTGGGGTGCTGTTTCAAGATATGGTTTAGGGCCCCTGCAACGTATACGTGGACACTTATCGTCGGAACAATACTGCAACATTTTGAACAATGTGCTGTTGCCATATGCGAGCAGTTTATTCCCAGACGGTGATTACCTGTTCCAACAGGACCGGTCACCGATACACACGGCCCGGGCTGTCAAGGAGTTCCAGGCGGAGCAGCACATGCAGCTACTGGAATGGCCTCCGAAAGGAGCGGACCTGAATGTGATAGAAAACGTGTGGGGCCGTCTGAAAGCTTCTTTGGCAAGGAAGCCCCTTTATTCCGCGACTTCGGACCAGTTGTGGGCGCAAGTCAGCAACGAGTGGGAAAGGCTGAAAGCCGATCGGGAATATGTTCGATCACTTTACGACTCGTTACCGTCCAGAATAGCTGCAGTCGTTCCTGTAAGTGGTCACATGACTCGCTATTAGATTTGCTCATGTTTTTATATTTGTTCTCATGGTCTTGTTTAACTTGAATTGCAAAAGTGCAATTTTCTTGAATAAAAAGTTTAATAATTATCCCTCTTACACTCACTTTTTTCCTTCACGCGCCAATCTTCAATCCAGATGGACCTTGAAATGCAGAAGGTATCAGCTCAGCGAACAAAAAATGCGGCTAGCAGACGACGAACAAGCGTATCGATGACGTGATGCGCGCGGTGGAAAGAGTGTTTCGCAAAGCACATGCTGCGCATGTGCAATGTTTCCAACGATGGCTGTTACGCGGCGCTGATAGTGCCGTCGGCCACGCGCTCGCGTGTTCACCCTAACAGTGCTCACCGCTGTACATGGTCCGCTTCCGCTATTGACGTAGCCAGGGGCCGGACACTTCGACTAGTTTCGGTATCTGAAATAAAGCGTCCGCCATTGTTTTGGTAGGAAGCGAAAATTCAGCAACTTTTGCATGTGTGGCCCTACCTTTCCAACCTACGCATGAATAAAGTTAAGTTATGCAATTATGTGTTGAAAAAAATATGTCCTTGGCCATTTTCGTTTTTTTTAACACCCTATATATTTATCCAGAATCGGCCTTCGTTGCGCCGAAGGGCGGCGCTCTCGCTCTTATCTCGTCTGCTGCCATTCCGTTCGTCTGCTCCAGCCCTTTTCGCTGTCCACGTGTGAAACTTTTTAGAATTGCAGGAAAGCGACAATTTTGGTGTTTGTGAGTGCGAACATCTGAAAATGTCGGCGAAACTAGGCACAGGACACAAGGCGTGTTGTGCTGCTCTTTGGTGCCGCAACTCGGGAAGGAACAGCCCAGCGGACGAAAGGTAAGCACACTTTTTTTCGGTACGAAGAATCATGTGCTGTGCTTATCAAAACGGCCACAGAGCGAACCGAAACATTTCTGCCCTTGCTTTACAGTCATTCTTTTTCCTGGCACAGCGCATTTTTCAGTAACGTTGTAAGCATGTAAAGCTACTTGTGGACAGTTTCTGGTGAGCCGGTTGATGCCAGCTGACGCTCAAACGGAAATTTCGCTTCGGTATTGGTTTTTTTAGCGGTGGACCTGCATTTTTTTTCTTCGCGAAGAAATCTTGCAAAGTATATATATGTTCGCCGAACGCGCTTATTCGACGAACTGGCTCGGCTTCAGAGCATTCCGACGAGCAGTTCCTTGGGGTGACATTACCACATTTGAATGTTTAAGAAAGAAGCCCCCGAAATAATTACGTACGAGCGACTGCTTACATTCCGTGTCACGAGAAGTTCATGTTACCTGCGCTAAGGGCGAGCTTCGCTTCACTTTTGAACTCGTGACATATTTTCTCGCTTTTTAGCACTCTATATATTAGTGTCGCTTTTATGTGTTGTTTATTGATATTCATGGTGGTACCTGTTTCATTTTCTAGGTGTGACGTATGGCGGAATTACGCCCAAAGAGCAGATCTTGAGGGACTCGCACGGGAGCAAATGTACAACGGCTACCGCCTCTGCTCGGACCACTTCGCTGAAAATGCCTACGCCGACCCTGCCAAAACACGACTCCTGTGGACGGCTGTTCCCACTGCTGCAGTGGAAGTGGGGTCCCCGATCGACGAGGGTAAGAAAAACAATTTATTAGCGGTTGCGAATGTGTGCGCATTTGTAGTTCGTTTTCACGCGCCTTATCGCTTGATACATAATTCACGTTCCATATTTAAGCATGAGTTCAAGGTGTGTCCTTTACATTGGATTTCATGCAACCAGCTTAATGTACAACTGCCTTCCTTCGCTACCTCCTTAACCGAGACCGATTTCTACCCTATCTTCCAGGACCCTCCCGGGCAGAAGCCACAGAAGCCACGGCTGGTTCGGCTCAAGACCACCCTGCCGGCCAAAAGAGCGTCGTCCAGGTTGTAGGTATGCAAAGGCCGACTTGTTGATTTTGGGCATTAAGGCAGGCGGCGTGCATTCTTGCTTTGTGTAGAACTAGTATGCAAGATACGGCGCAAAAGTGAACAGCACGGAGCGCTTCTTTCTTTCTTTTTTCATGTCGTCTGCTACGGCTTCGTGTGACGTTACGCCGCGAAATTTGTCGCGCGTGCTCCAGGGAATTGCGTTCTTTTCGTTTTTACTTAATATTCGATGATCATGCGTGGTAAAGGGTGTTCCAAACTGCTGGTGTAGCTAACGCTGCGAATATTTTCCAGCTTCCTGACGCAGCGAAAGATGCGAATATCTTCTTTTCACAACGACAGAATTCACGCTCGTAAGAAGACGCAGCTCACTTGGCCTTGCTGTAAGCGGCATATCTGTCGCCCGCCGTTGTCGCTTATCGGACATGGCGTTACTTTGAAACGCGAGGTCGCAGAAATAAATTGAGTTTCGATAGGGCCGAAGTTAACGCACGCCGCCGATGGTCGAAATATTTCGCAGTCGGTTATTACGGCGTGTCTCACGCACGCATCGTGGTACGTAAAATCGCACAATTCAATACGACGAAGCTAAGTCTTGGGTACACGCTGCAACGATCTCCATAATTTTCGTTGTATAGTAGAAATTTTACAGGAGCAGGTGTGCGCGTGCCGGCGCAGAGCAGCTTTTAAATTATTTTGACTTAATTACCTCTTGTGGGCTGTGTAGGCAATGGTAAAGCGAAAGTAAATTAAAAAAAAGAAACTGCAATACTACAATGTTCCTAGCCAGCTAATGAGACAACACCAATGCTAAACATGTTACGTAATTGTACAATAGCAATGCAACTTTGAGCAAAGCTTAATGTCTCTTAGAGGAATATTTTTAGTTGAAGTCATGCAAAGATACACAATCGAAGCTGACCCGCATAAGTTGGAAGCGCCATTTTGCGAAAAAAGTGCTGAGACTTGTTTAAAACATGTGACCTAAAATGCTGCTCATTTCCCCCTTATTTCCAGAAGATGGAAAAAGAAAAAGGAGCTGGCAATGTTGGGCTCAACGTCCTCGTCACCTGCTCTGCATGATCAGTTCATTATTCACGAACGTGTTACTATGAACCTTCGTTTGTGGTGAATTGTACTGTGTACAGCCAATGAACGTGGTGACCCCTGCAGCGATAATCTATATACGATGAATTGTGTGAAGACTTCTCTTATGTTTGTGTAACCAATACAGATGCCAACATTTGTATTTACTGTACGAATTACACAGCTCTGTGCTATTGTGGTATGTATTGAGTTGTATCGTTTGCAATACGTTGCTAATAAAATCAGTGAATACACCACATTTTCCGACTACTCAATTTTCTTGCTCAAACAAAATTGTCACGCTTCGAGCTTGCTAGCTCGCGTGCATTTTAACTGAGAAATATTTCCTAACAAATGTTTCGTGGACGTGCACAACGTCCGAGAAAATTAGCGACCGAAAGCTGTAGAAAACAGTATATGCAGCAGCAACACAATCTAAAAAAGATGCAAGCGGTGCTCTTTTCCGCTTGCGGCTCACAAAGCGGTCGCGCGCTCGTCGAGCGCATAGCAGACGACAAGCAGCTCGGCGTTTCCTCCTCTCTCATCAACAAAAGCGTTGCCATAGCAGCATCAGCAATTTTTTATTGTTTATTGGTTTCACAGTTTGGCCTACCAAACACCAGGGGACAAATTGGCGCTAGTGACGCAAACATCGTTTACCCGGGGGGTATTCGCGACTCCAGCAATTCATGCGACACCTAGCGGCGAGCGCCGGAAACCTCGTACGGAGGTCGGAGCGTCGGAGCAGACGTTCCGTCCGTAGCCATGGGTGTTCTGTGCGTAGCCTTCGCACTGCGAGCGGGAGCGCGTCACCATCAACGAAACTCCGCACAGCCGTAGAATTATGCTGCGTTTTGCAGTGTTGAGGCGCCGAAGAGCCACATGGATTGCGAATCTTATCACAGCAAAGCTGCGACAACGGCAATAGCTGTGTTCCCAACATCTTGCTCGAGAAAGTTATCTTTCTTTTTTTTTTTCCGGCAAGGGTCGGTTTGTTGTTTGTGTGAAGAGAACGCGATCCTGTTGCTTGTACTATGTTTGCAGTAAAGCGCTACAGCGAACTTCAGGAAGTTTGCGTTGAGGTTGTTACTGCCATCGTGATAACGTTCGGCGTATGCGTGCTGCAACATGCAGTTTCATGTGATAGCCGGCATGGCAATGCAGTTTATGATGCAAACGTCGCCGTGGTACTCAAGCTTTCCTTCATTAAAGCTGTTATATCGGATACATGCGGCGCACAACGTGGAACTACGGAGTATGGTACATCAGCGAAAATCGGTACATCGGAGTTTCAGCTGTACTCCCGGGTAACGTCGGTCAGTGTCTGAAGGAAATTGGCAGTTCAGAGGCGAACACAGTTTTGGGCACTTAAAGTGCAGGATACGTAAATTATAGAATAACATGGAAAATTAATTAGATTCATAATGCAATAGCTTAGTTGACATTCATTTCCACAGAAACATTTTATTTCATTAGTTTACACAGCAGCCACAAGCGACATGTTCGTAGACAGCGGGTAGTAATCATTGCATGGTCAGGCCACGCAGCACAAGCTATACATGTACTTGCATGGTGTGCAAATGTTTTTATTGTAGTAATCAGATCTTTCGGTTTCTTATTTATCGTTTGGTTCTCTACGAGGGAAACAATGCGCCGACTACGACAATAACTACAGCTAAGCGAAGCACCAGTCACGTTGTGCAAATCTTGAATGTAATATAGATAACAGGAACGCAAAAGTAGCGGGAAAGGTTCACCACAGATGCATAGTGTATGCTTGCGATAAAGTGCAAAGCTTGATTTTAGGTTCGCTTGCTATCTGGACTGAAAAGAGCGTGCAGAGTTTGCGCCTTCGCCGAACGAAAATGTTAAGCAACAACAATGAGAAAGTGCGTGCCGGCTGCGCATTTATCCGCATGTACAGTGGCAACAGCTGATCGAGCAAGTCGGTGCGCTTCTGCGGGCCATGTTAAACGTGCCAAACTGAGCAGGTTGTAAGATTCGGGCAATCCTGGCGAGGCCAGCGTGACGTATCCAACTTCGCCGGTCGCTGTCTCGCACGCTCGAAACACCGGACTATCTATCCGCGCCTTAACAGTGAATCAAAGCAGTGGTTGTAATTTTCTGACCATCCAACAGTGCACGAGTACTTCGGTTCCACGACCAATGGGTTAAACAATACATCGGTGATTTTCATCAGAATCTCGTGCGGGTCCGCTGTCACGCCAGATGTTTGCACACACCGTGCGACCACTTCAGCCTCATTACCAACTGTGCCTCTCTCAGATCGGCTAAAATGATTTGGTCGGCGTAAGCTACTCGCTTTCCTTCCACAAAACGGCGCAAACCCGCATCACACTGCACGAAAATCACCAAACTACAGTGTACTGCACATCAAACACAGCGGTTGCGGCGACGCGGGTAGAGTGACCTAGAATATGGGAGAGTGTCCAAAGCGCCGGCTCCGGCGAGGGCCTTTTTGTGTGAACTGCCGCGCCGCGCCGCTGCTGCTCCGGACCCGTGGGCTTTTCGCGCTCGCGAAGCGCGCGGAAAGCGAAGGTCGTCTGCTACGCGCTGTAGTTTTTTGCGTTCATTTTCCACGCAAAGCACTTAAAGTCTATTTAACTTCAACTGTGTGGTGCTGCATGGCCCTTACCCATCTTTGAGCGTTGTCTTTATGCTTGGGCAGCAACAGAATGCAAAAATTAAAACTCATGAGCGCGGCCTAGCTCTGGTGCTAGAGTTCGGAAACGGTATTACGGTAACTATGCGTGCGTTGAAACGCGCTAAATGAGCTCGGGCAAGGAAAGAACGTAAAAAAAAGATGGCTACGCGGGCAATAGCACCATGCTTGCAAGAATAAGAGTACCGAAAAAAGTGAATTACTCGCGCAGTCAAGTGAAATACGTACATGCGTGCAGTGACCGCTTCGCTCACCACTACACGCATTTCGCTCACTGTCAGTAGTGGTTTAGAGCCATATGCATATGTATTTATTCATAATTTTTTTAGCCTCCACAATACTTTAATATGAACAGAGCGCCGTGAGAAGATGTAAGAGAAACAAGAGAAGGAGCTGAGACGGCCCTAACGCTGCAATATTGGTGGCCTATTTCGCTTCAGAGATTGCGTACACGAACAATTCTTGCTGTACGCTATTTCTTCAATACAAACTTCGTGCACGATGTACCTTATATAGGGTTCAACGTGAGCGAAGCTGGTTTCAAATTCACACATTCGAAAGAAAAGCCATTCCAGCCAACAGGTAAGCAAACATAAAAAAGGTGAACAAATATATATTTTTCTACATTGAAATGAATAGATAGCTACTACTGGCCTAGCAATTTACTCATTTCTCATGCTAAAGTTATTGCAATAGCCTTGTTTTATTAATCCGTGAATCCTCTCTGAAATTACCAACATATAATTTCTCATGATATAAGTTATTGCTTAAAATGAGATTTTTTTCATAAACTAACAAGCATTCATGGCGCGTGATGATGTTTGTGCTTGTATTATACTGAATGGAAAATCGTCTTGAAAATTACATTCTTTGATGCACTACAAATATCGCTATTGATTCTACATACCCCTAAAATAGTTACCTTGAATGAGTAAAACATGAGATGTTTATGTTCTGGTGATTAGTTGCCTCTTTCATTACGTAACTACAAGTACGTAATTATTTATCAGTAAGTATATTTGCTGTGTGCGAGCCAGTGAGCATACGCAATACATATTCTATAGTTACTTTCATGTTAAAATTCGCTTAGTGTTTGTGCTCTTGCAATACAAGACGGCGAAAGACGAGTTGCACATCCGTAATGCATCACGTTCGTTTTCTGACGTTCGCTCGTAATTATGAAATGAGGCGTACGTACACAATGTTGCACTGTTAGCATTTCATTTATTTTAAATTGTATTGTTTTTTGCCGCGTATATTTTCGCGTACACTTTACCTACACGCCGTGGTAGTTTAGTGGCTTTGGTAGGTTGGACTGCTAAACTCGAGGACGCGGGTTCGATTCCCGGCTACGGCGGCTTACATTTCGATGGAGGCGAAATGCATAAAACACCCGTGTACATAGATATAGGTGCACGTTACCCCAGGCGGTCGAAATTACCGGAGCCCTCCAATACGGCGTTTCTCATAGCCATATTGTGATTTTTGGATGTAAAACCCCAGAAATTATCATTACTACCGGACGGCCAGAGGACGTAGGATCGAAGAGCACACTCCACCACTTGTGACGTCTCGGTTGGGACGACGTTTATTAGGCCCGGGAGCTCGTCAGCGAACCAGCGCAGCACACAGGCGATGATGACGATCACATATACAGGCGAAGAGGAGGATAGGTAAAAGTGTGAGGATGATGATGATGACATACAGATGAGGAAGATGTGCGTAATTAACGCCCACACTATTATTACCCTTTACCTGTGCTCTCAGTTCTTCATGATATATGAGCAAGTTCGACACGCTGAGATCGAGATTGGCATTCAACGCGTTCTTATCGTCACACCTACACCATCAGAGGGATTTCTGGCCGAAGAATGCGGGTTTGCACCACACGTGATATTGTTGTCGTTAATCGCGACGTGAATGCAAGTATGTCAAGTTACTAAATCAGTCATCTTAGTCACACATTTGTGCCTTTCCACGCTATACTTTGGAATATATACCAAGTGAACGAGACGCGAGAGTTACGCGGTTTGTACTTATTTTTGGTACCGCGGCCCCACCGACGGACACATTCCGGTTCCCAAGAGCCAATTAAGGATTTCGCCTTAATACAGAAACAGCAGAGCGGGGGAGGCAGTCTTGTAAAACAAATCGAATGCATGAAATAAAAGAAAGGGAACGATAGGGTGTAAAAGCGTTAGCATGAGCTAGCCATATCTGCTACGTACTCTTGGTACTCTTGGTGTACTCTTGGTGTACTCTTGGTGTACGTACTCTTGGTGTCGCAGTCTCCAGCTTATTTTCTTCTGCAGCACGTTCACGTTGCTCATTCCACGCATAACTAAATGAAGTAAGCGCGCGGAATGCGTTACTCAAACAGCCGCGTAAGCGCGGACCAAGCGAGCTAGAAGGACAAAATACCCGTATTCACAGCCGGCAAACGCGTTCTCTGTGCGGTGAGGCACTGCGGTATTACCTTGCGGTGACGTGGTACTTTATATATACCAAATTATCGCGATGTTGGCTAATAGCAACCAAGATATCAGGCTCGTAGCAGACGCCCGCCGCCTTGGCGCGGCTTCCGCAGCGGAGAAAGCCCACGGGTCCGGTACAGCAGCGCCGCGGCGCGGGAGTTCACACAAAAAGGTCTTCGCTCCTCCCATGCATTCGCGCGGCGCTTTGGACACTCTCCCATATTCTAGGTCACTCTAACGCGGGGACCTCCGTATAGCCGCCATGTTGCGCAGTGTAGCCAGACGCGGCCAATTTTCGCAGCGCCCCCTGCAGTTCATTTGAGTTGCGAATACCAGCTGACCTAGCCCTGACGTAGCCGCCGCACTAGCACAAGGAGTGCGACCTTCTGGCTGTCAGGCCAAGTTAACGCCATGCCGTGAAGGCACTCAAACACCACACGGCGCTGTGTTTGCGTATGTAAAAACTCACGATGTGCTTTTTTTTTTCGAACTTATGTTCATATTTTATGCATGACTGGTTATTCATGTGTGTGTAAGCGGGTGATCGGCGCTCTGTCAGGCTTTATGTGCCTTTACGCCGATCCCCTAGGCAACTATGTATGTTGGTTGTCTGAAATGTTCTTGTCCTGTCAAAAAAAAAAAAAAAAAAAAAAACACGCACAACTCGGACGGCGCGGGCACACGCTGTCTGAAAGAATGCGCATGCGCCATGGAAATAGCTGTTCGCGCGGCCGTGAAGTTGCGCTCCCACACAGAGATGGCGCTAGCCTCGCGCGGCGTGCGCGCTGAACTGTAAGGAGGCAAATTTCTTCCACAGGCTGGCGTAGCGTATCCGACTTCGCCTGCTGCCACGCCTAAAACGCTGGACTATATCTTGGCCTTTAGCAATTAACGTATAGCTGCTTCAAGTGGCAGCTGTGAACGACAGCAGGCGCACCCAAATAGGAGCCCTTTTTGCTCTGGTGACGGCGGCGCGCCGGCCGGTATCCCTGTGGAAACCGCGCCAACGGCTCCCTTTGGAGCAGGCCCACAGACGCTGTTGCATAAAGCCCAGACCACATGTACGCTTGTGGACGCGCGCAAGCTCGCGTCTGCACGCCCACGCATGCGCAGACGGTGCGGCACGGCTCGTACGCGTTGAAACGCGCGGCGCGCTCTCGGTGATCAGCTGCCTGGGCTGCCTCGCGCCGGCGCGCCTGGCTACGCAGCTACGGCGTGGTACATTCAACTGTCAATGAAGCAGATTTATATCATGCAAGAAAGTGCTGTTTCATTCATTTTAGGGGCGAAGATCCTTAGGGTGTGGGTCGTTCCCTCCTCTGTAGTAGTAGTATGTAGCCACCTCTAGTTTATGAATTGCTCAATAGATGGCGTTGTGTGTCCGTAGCCACCTGTAGTTTTATGAAGTTTTCACTAGATGGCGCTCCGGTTTCGCTTCCACTTCCGGTTCCACTTTGCGCGCGTTCGGTGCGAACGCGGGCAAAACGCCGACGGCGTCGACAACAGTTATGCGCGTTGCTGGTGCTGCTGCATGTCCAAGTTTATACAGCTGATAAAACTACCTTGAGTCGACCCCATGGCTGCTTCGCATACTACTCAGGGTTCCCCTACGGAAAGATGGTGTAATTTTGTCTCTCGTTCCCGACGCGCGCTCTCTTTATCTCTCGTCCGTAGCTGTGGTTTACCCGAATGATCCCCCCGGTGCTTCGCCCACTCATCATCATTCACTTCGTGGATATGCTGTGATTTTCATCTTTACAATGATTTAACAGCTATGAAAATAAAAGAAATAAGTTTATAAATATTGAAGCGACGGCCTGGTACGGACTGGATTTGTCTGGCTAGATTTCGTTTTCTATACCGGAAGTATATTTTCCCACAGAGACCAATGACAAGGTGAAAAGCTTCCGAAACATCGGATAGGCTTTGGCGCCAGTTTTGATAGCACCACCATTGACTCGCGCACCTCGCAAGAATGGCAGCTGCACAAGAAATTTACATTGACAATGAGCGCCTCAGCTCTATTGTAGAGACCCGGCCGTCTTTGTGGCTCTCCCGACAACGGGACCACAAGAACCGCCAGGTAAAAGCTGCGCTTTGGAGAGAAGTGGCAGCGATAATTCTGCCTGGTGTCCAAGGTAAAGTTGCTGGAATTCTTCGTTGTTGCTAGCGAAATTTTGCTAAATGGAGTGACTTTTTAACACGAAAGTGTTTTATGCCGGGGTCCACCAAGACTTCACTGACGTATTTCCGTCACCGAAATACGTCAGCTTACAATGTACACGAACATAATACAAAGAAAGAAACCAGAAGAAAAAGTTCCACAAACATGCAAAATCTGGAAATCGAACCCACGACCTCTCGGTCCGCGACGATAGATCGCCGAGCGTTTAACCCATTGCGCCACAAACGCATTTGCAGAGAGCTACACAGACGCGCCTTATATATCTAACACTCCTCCGTGTACCCGCGCTCTTGCTCGGGGCGGTGCCGCCGCCTACGAGCAGAAAAGAGAAGTACTGCATTATGACACTAACGCGCACCGACAGTGAACGCTTCGGTGGTCTCAGCACTTCGACGCCTCGATGCCAGCATTCGAAGGGACGCTGGCATCAAGAAGCACTACCAACGCCAGGTGGCGTTCACCGTACTCAGCACAGCGGAGCGTGGCCTCCGCAATTAGCTCTGAAAATGTTTCTGAAGTTGATCGCGGAGGCTGCAATTACGACGCGCTGTACGCGCTGATTTGACTCGGTGACGATTCAGTTACGTGCTTTGTCTTGCGCGTTGTATTAGTGTGTCAGTTACGTGCTTCGTCTTTCGCGTTGTGCTAGCGTGTGCAGCGTAGTGCAGCTTCCATATGCACGACGGTTGCTCATGGTCATCGACGTTGGTAGTCGTGATGGAGGAGACGTGCCACCAGGCGTCAGCGTGGGTGCATCAACGCCTAAGGGCGCTTTAGCCACAAAACATCAATAGACATTATATATCAATGTGCAATAAACATTACACTACTTCTGTGAAGACACGTTTCACTTTCGTGTTCTATACCGATTCCTATATAAGAGGGATCAACCACATTTTTTTTTGCACAGACGGTGTCACTGCCGTGCAAAAACGTTGGAAGTCGCTTCGCGATAAATTCCGATGCTACTTCAACGAAGCGACGTCCCAGAAAAGCGGAGCGGGAGCCAAGGAAGACAGCGAATGCTCGTGGCCCTTCTTCGAACTCTTAATATTTCTGCGGGACAAAATGGAAATGAGACCGTAAGTTTAATGATGTGTTGATGTTGTCGGTTGGATGAAAACTAGAGCATCGGCCTGCTCAGTCAAACTATCGTATTGGACTGCTGTTGGTGCCAGATTCGCAATTTCATAAAAACTACCAGGATTCCAATCAACGTGTATAGTGCTGTTGATTATCAGACGAAGTTATGTTAAATTCATACGTTGATTATAATGAAACTGAGACGAACTTACTCCTTGTGTGTACTTTATAAGCATGGGGAATCATGCATTTCACTGATTCCCAAGTATTTCAAGACACCGTCCCTTGGCCATTCCAACGTGAATTGTTCCCTATGGTGCTTCTCACTCACAGCTCAGTAGCTCTGGCGAGTGCCCATATTGAGTCTACTGTCGGTAAAGCTGCAAAATTGTAGGCAGTCGCGCAGACTCTTGGAAATCTCCCGAATTTCACGCCTTGCGTGGAGAATCGCATTCGACGCGCTTTCATTGCCAAACGCTTGTTTTTCTGCCACCAGGCAGTCATTTAGAGTACTCAAAGTTATGCCTTAATTGTAACCACCCTCTGCCAGAAGGTAGGACACCATAGGTTTTATTTGACAACTAAAGCTTCCATGAATTCAACATCACCTTTGACAAGTGAAACAGTGATGAATTTCATGCATTCTGCACTATTAACTGTAAAGGTATGAATTAACCTTAATTTATGGGACGCGTGGCGATCGTTAGCTTGTAAAGCACATGTATTCATCAAATGACGCTTCAGTATTTGTTTCGCATGCCCAAAATCGTTCCGTGTGCTATTTAGACATGCAAATGTTTACTGCACACAGCATGTTTCTGAAAATCCAAATACTTGGATCGCACGAACATTGCTTTCGCCACCAGTACGAAATGGCGTTTTTAAGGGATAAGCAACATCAGTTGTCTTCCATAGTTCTAAAGCATTCATTTTTTGCAGTAAAGAAAGTGCGTTGTGTTCACTGAAATGTACAGTGTGCTATTGAATGAAATGACAATGTAAACCAGAATAAAGACAAAGGATGACACTAACGTGTTAAGTGTGTTTATGTGCCATGTTTTTTTATATCTTTGGGTAACCATTGCGGACAGGGAGGAGTTCAACAGTTTAGTTAACGAACTTTATTTTCAAATTCCTTTACAAATAATTTAAAATATGTACACGCAAAAAATATCTACAACGAACATCTCTTTTTTCAAATGTATCAGCACATCAGGCAACTTCGAAATGCTGAGCCAGCGGGAACCTGTGGCAGCAAGCCACGACGACCTAGAAGAAGGGCCCACTGCAGAGGAGCTTTTCGAAGACATGCGCAACTTCGGCCCTGCAGGTTACGTGCATGTGCACGAGTTGGAGGGGCAGGAGGAGAAGATGGTGATGGCAGACGTGTCAGTGCCATCAGTGGCAACGCCTGCACCTCGTGCACAGGCGCCCTCAGTGGCGTCATCCACGGCTACGCCTACAAGTAGAAAGAGGAAAGCAAACACTGATGATTTGTTGGCGCAGCACAGCTGGGGCGTGTCACCGGTGCGCTGGAAAACACACAGCCAAAAGATCAGATCGAGCAGTTTGCGATGGCAATTGTCCCACTCATGAAACGAGTGAGAACAGAAAGGCAAACGGACATGTACATAAAGATTTTCAATGTAATTAAGGAGTTAACTGACAAAATTTTTTTTCCAAATTCAGCACCTTGTTAATGCAGCTTCAGAGTGCCGATGGCATACTGGCAAGGCAAATAAATTAAATTATGGCGTTTTACGTGTCAAAACCACGATACGATTATGAGGCACGCCTTAGCGGAGGGCTCCGGATTAATTTTGACCCCCTAGGGTCAAACTGCAAACGTGTACCTAAATCTGAGTACACGGGTGTTTTCGCATTTCACCCCCATCGAAATGCGGCTGCCGTGGCCGGGATTCGATCCCGCGACCTTGTGCTCAGCAGCCTAACACCATAGCCACTGAGCAACCACGGCCGTTAGGGCAAATAAAATTTTTATGTTGGCATAGCAAAGATTAATGTTTATGCTATGTTTTAATTTTGCTTGTCCTTTTATCTGCACACTGAAGGCACAGTGAAAGTACCAACCAGCTCATCAAGACAGCATGTTTGCTAAGTATGTTTCTTTTAGAACTTTTGTATATCTACTTTTACATTTAGTCCAGCACTTTGCATTTGTGCATTTCGTGTGCTCAGAAATAATATTTTTATGTAGGTTTTCTTATGTGGCACTCATTAGTGTTGTGTTGGATAAGTTTCCATATGTTCAATTTGCGCTTATTTATGTGCTTTTGATCTTTATTTACTTTTATTTTCCCTTTCTTAAGCCATCCTTATATATTGTGATATGTCTTAACTAGTCAGTGGTGCATTCTCTATGTTTAAGATGTTGGCTGCTTACCAGTGATACTTTTATTTTTGTGTTTTTATGTTCGGTATAAGTTTTCATGTGTTCAATTTGCACTTATTTGATATGTGCATGTAATGTTTATTGTTTACTTTTATTACTATTTCTAATCATCCTCACATACTGTGATACATTTGAACTCGTCAATGATTTCATGTGCGATCCATCCACCTGTGCAATACTCTTCTCGAGAGCCAAGCTATACAAACTAAGAAAGATGCGTACCCCCATGTAGGCATACAAGTATTTTTATTGTGTTGAATTTTGTCTTACTGTACTTCACCTCACCTCTCACCTCGCATATGCTTCCTTTTTATGTTCTATGTTTTATTGTTATATTGTGATACCGCATTCTCTATTTTTTGACTTGCAGGCTGCTTGTAACTAATATTTTTATGTTGTCGTTCTGAATAATTTTGCGTGTTCATGCACTTAGTCGTATATATTTTTCTTTCCTATTTGAACCTCCTCTTGCACAATGTGATATTTTAAATCATGAATACTTGCTTTCACAATACTCTTTCAAACAGCATAGCTGTGGAAATCCAAGAACATGCCAGCAGTAGCTGGGTATCCTTAAATAAATACCACTGTATTTTTTGTACTGGGAAATAAATGCTTTCACAAAATGCAAGATGTTTTCGTTTTGGGATGGTTGCGAATATCGCAGCTTCAATAAATTTCTCCTCCAAATGAAACCTCCAGTTTCCGTCAAGTAGATGGACTACACAACTCGGAACATGGATAAACAAATTGATAGCACCAACATTTTTTTTATTGCACAGGTGCCACAAAATTAATCCGTAAACAGCACCGCTGCTAAGCCACAGTGAGCAGCAATGATACATGACTGAAGTAACGTTACGTTGCTTTTGCTATGTTGACAAATGCTTACCATCATTGTAGCCAGTAGAACTGTTGCTCACGTAGACGCTTCAAAGCACCTTCTTTTGAAACGCCTGGTTGGTGCCACTGCAACGGAACTTCACCTGCATTGCTGCAAACATAGGATGTGAAGAGGTTCCTGGCATGTGCCTGCAGCTTCAGCCATAATTCCTTGAATGTGTTGATTCAAGGGGAAAAAACTGCTGTATTCTGGTGTCTCCCGACGACGCTTGGATGCTTTGACGCCAGTGGCCTGGTACAAAATTTCCAAACTTGTCCTCTTGGTCTTTGTATTTGTCAGACTGTGGATTGAGGACAGTCAAGAAGTTGTGCAAGATGCAGGCAGCCTTCACACCGAAGTCCACGTTAGCGGGGAGCAAATTAATGGTCCGTAGAAGGATCCGCCACCTTGCTGCTGTGATCCCGAACGCGTTTTCAGCACACCGTCTGTCGAAATAAAGCAAACAATTATTGAGACCTAAACAGTTCCTTTAGAAAAACGGTTAGAAGAAACTGTTCCCCAAGTCTGCCTTTTTGAGAAGACATATTTACGCTAATGATATGAACAGACAAGAACCCCAGTGGCACCAAGTACTAGAGCTCTGCACGGGCCCGGGCCGGCCCGAAAGCCCGGGCCCGACCCGCGGGCCGGGCCGTCCGAAGCGTTTTTCGGCGGGCTCGGGCCGAACTCGGGCTTGAAGCCACGGGCCCGGGCCAGACTCGGGCCCGCTCATTAAAGGACCTAAGTAGGCCTTCGAGCACACGCAACCGTTATGCATTGCATGGTTCAATGCATTCTGTGCCAAGCTGAAGTGACATGTGCAAAATGACTCATTATCATCATCAGCCTATATTTATGTCCACTGCAGGACGAAGGCCTCTCCCTGCGATCTCCAATTACCCCTGTCTTGAGCTAGCGTATTCCAACTTGCGCCTGCAAATTTCCTAAATCCATCACCCCACCTAGTTTTCTGCCGTCCTCGACTGCGCTTCCCTTCTCTTCGAATCCATTCTGTAGCTCTAATGGTCCATCGGTTTTCCATCCTACGCATTACATGACCTGCCCAGCTTCATTTTTTCCGCTTAATGTCAAGTAGAAAATCGGTTATCCCCGTTCTCTGATCCACACCGCTCTCTTGACTGTATATCTTATCGGATGACTGTATATCTTATCGAAGAAAATAGTAAAACAGATGATGTTCTCATTTCAACAGCGGAGCTGTTTCAGACGGGCGTAATGTGTCTGCTGAATCCAAAAAAGTGTGCCGATCCTGGTAGCAGTGTAGAAAGGGTCCAAGGGCAATGGCACATACACCTGTGAACTAGCGAAGCTGAGCCTGGATAAGTCTAGCTAACAATGGTGGGGACTACTTAAACTTAGTCAATCATCGATAGGCAATTGTAGTTGTGTAGTAAGGTTGTGTAGTAGTCCCCTAACATTCCACTGGATTATTGTGTTCATGTTAGAGGAAAATAAAAGGTGCTGTGTGTCTCAAGGGAAGTGTACAGCCTATTTTACAGAGCCTTTTCCAGGCGCTGTAACTGGTGTCTTGTCTTTTTTGGAGCGTTCTTGGGAGAGTCGTCTCTCCCTAGGCACTCCGTGTGCCGTCTGAGAAAGAGTTGTGTCCATTGCCTCTTGCGAGGCGTTGGACACTCGCTCTAGCGAGCGATGAGTACGTCGGTTTGGCTTCGCCTCGGAAGACGAAGCCTTTGTCCCCACCAGTGCGGAGGTTGACGGTACTTCCTTAGCCTCCGTGTTATCCTGGCTGCTGCCAGAGCTAGCAGAGGCCACTGGTGTGGCCAAGTTCGGTGATGGCAAGGCAGCCTTGGCTGCTCCCACCATAGGGGCGGCTGCCACAGCCGGCGGCTCGCTGCGCGCAGGCCGGGCAGGTGGCGGAAGCCGGTGCGACGCTGAGTTCTGACAAGACCGGGAGTAAGCTGGATGCTCACCATCACAGTTTACACAGTGCGGTGTCGCTTCACAGTTATCTGATGCGTGACCTTGGGTTCCACATTTCGCACATGTCAGTCTACCACGGCAGCTCTGCGAGCCGTGGCCAAATCTTTGACATTGGAAGCATCTTCTGGGATTAGGAATGTATGGTCTGACAGCTATCTTCGTATATCCGGTCTCTATGGTTTGTGGCAGATCGCAAGTGGCAAAGGTCAGGATGAGGTGTTTTGTGGGAATTTCTTTATTGTCTCTTCTGATAACGATGCGCTGTACGTTTGTTACGTTTTGTTCTTTCCAGCCTTCCAATAGTTCGGTTTCGGACAAGTCGATGAGATCTGCATCAGACACTACTCCACGTGCTGTGTTCATAGACCGATGCGGTGAAACGTAATAGGTATGTCGCCAAATGCCACAAGCTTGTTTATTTTACTGTGCTGTTCTTTATCACGGATCTCAAGGAGGAGGTCCCCGCTCGCCATTTTGGTAACCTTATAATCAGGGCCAAGGGCTTCAGTCAGGCCTTTTGCGACTAGAAAAGGTGATACGGTTCTAGCTGGTTTTTCTGTTTTTTCGCTGTGAACAACTTGGAAACGGGGAAAGATTTCTCTCGGTTTGAATAGGCTTATTAGTTCTTCGGTGCGTCCCCTCTTGTTAGGGTGACGATCAAGTAAACGGGGAAATGCAGGCGTTCCCATATTATTTTCGTTTATTTCGGCGGCAATGGCGGCCACCCACCACGGAGCCCAACTAGGGGACGCTGCAGCACTTAACATGTAGGCTGCAGACGCCAGCCGTGCATTGCTCCTATAACCCAATATAAAATACCCAAGAGAGGGCACATACACAGGGTTAACCCAAGCCACCTATGAAAATGTAGAAGTAACAGAAGAGAGGACATGATAGGATAGTAAAAGAAAGGAGACAGGAAAGCAAAAGTTTGGAGAGGGGGACAGGAAAAGGCGACCACCGATTTCCCCCGGGTGGGTCAGTCCGGGGGTGCCGTCTACGTGAAGCGGAGGCCAAAGAGGCGTGTTGCCTCCGCCGAGGGGCCATAAAGGTCCGAACACCCGGCATCGGCTCAACCCCCAGGATCCTCTTTTCCCCGGACACGGCTAAGCCGCGCAACGCTACACGCGGGAGGGTCCAACCCTCGTGTGCTCGGGTACGTGGTGGCGCAACTCACCAAACGCCTGCTTGCGCAGACGCCCCTGCGAGGGATACATCTCCTTTCCCTTAACGAGAAAAGTAAAAGAAAAAAGAAAGGAAGAACTTTATGACCACAAAGTAAGAAAGAATAGCTAGGAGACTTGACGAAAATTAGCTTCGTATTGCAGCCGTTGGGGCTTGTTGCGCTGACGGGTCCACCTGCGGGGCTCTGCTTCCGACGCCTCCACTTTGGGGAAGACCTGTCTGTTGGCTTGCGGATGGCCAATGAACCCGTGTGCACTTTGGCCTTGTTCTGGAAGCTCCCGTCTTTCGTTTTGTAGGCTACCATTTTCAGCGTTGCTGTTGTCGTCATCTTCGTCTATCCTGCGGTATTTTTCCTGCGTTTGAAGCAAGTGTTGTCTGTTCCGTCTTAGAAGCCTTCCATTCTCTCTCCGCGATATGGGACCGGGGAGCCACTTCTTGAAGCACTCTTGCCTAATTTGACCAGTTGTCGTCCAGTACTCGCACCGTGTCTCCTTGGTGCAAAGGGTGCAACGTTTTGCCCTTAGCCTGCTGTTGATGCTTGTGTATTGGGCAACCCAGCTCAGTGCTGTATTCCGGAACGTTTGTGCGTAGGCGTCCTCCCTGTAACAGTTGGGCAGGTGAATGGCCATCCCCTAGAACAGACACACGATAAGACAAGAGTCCTAACCAAAAATCGTCGCACGATTCGGTGGTCTTTTTCATGATGCGCTTAACTATCTGTACTACCTTTTCAGCAAGTCCATTTGATCTCGGAAATCGCGGGCTTGATGTAATGTGCTCAAAATCATATCGCCTTGCGAATTCAGCAAACTCTTTGGATGCAAATTGAGGCCCATTATCTGTTAATACTTGCACAGGGATACTGTAGCGCGCAAATATCGCGGATGTTTTTTGTACCACCTCGCGGGCCGTCATTGTAGACAATTTTTCCACTTCAGGAAAATTGGAGCGCGCATCGAACACTACCATGTGCTCTTCCCCGACAAAATGAAATATGTCGATACCTACTCTGTACTACGGCATACTGCGTGTCGGGCGCAAAATAAGGGGCTCAGACTGCTGCTCGTCCGCATATTTTTGGCATGCGTTGCATGAACGAATCATTGATTCAATGCTACTGTCTAGCCCGGGCCAAAAAATAAGTGCGCGCGCTCTTGCCTTGCACTTATTCATTCCCAGATGACCTGCTTCCTTTAAGCAGTATCCCGTCAATGACAGATAGCTCAGCCGTAAACGGACGTAATTCCCCTTTAACCGCTGTTCCACGCGACAGTTGATGCATTACAGTACTCAGATAGGGATCCGATAGTGTCTCGTCCTGAAGGCGACCTTTTGTCGATGGGGTTACCATGCACGAGACGACACGAACTACATGAACCTCGATGTCCTCCGTTGCTTCCGGGTTTGGTGACAGGTAGGGCGCACGGGAGAGCATGTCAGCCAGAAGCAGGTCCTTTCCAGGAACGAACTGCAAGTCGTGATCGTATTTTAGAAGGCGAACAAAGAAACGCTGTAGTCTGGGTGGCATTTCTCCGATGTATTTTTTTGCGATGGCCAACAACGGTCGGTGGTCCGTCTCTATGAGGATCTTGCTGCCATAAGTAAAGTGGTGGAATTTTTCACAGGTGAACACTATGCCAAGCGTTTCCTTCTCGATTTGCGAATATCGCGTTTCGCTATCAGTTAGCGTTCGCGAGGCATACATAACTGGGCGCCATTCATTCTGGTGTTTTTGCAATAACGATGCGCCAATGCCGATGGCTGACGCGTCTGCCGATCTTTGTTTCTTTAGTTTCATAAAAAAAAGCCAGGAGCGGCGGAGATGTTAATGCCTCGCAAACGTTTTGCCACTCGCGCTCCTGGGCTGTGGTCCACTCAAAAACAGTATCGTCCTTGACGAGGCTTCGTAGCAGCGCCGTTTTATCGCTTAAGCTGGGTACATACTTTCGAAAGTAGTTAACAACACCCATCATTCTTCTCGCAGCATTTTTGTCTTCCGGCGCGGGCATGACTCGGACGCCTTCAATCAATTGAAGCCAACGGACGACCTTTTCCGCAACCGAAGGCCTTCAGTAAAATGCGTAGCCTCAGTGGGTTAGCTTCTTTACGGCCAGTGCACGAAAAGAAGCTGATCCCAGCCCAGCTTATTGCAAGTGTTAGGTAGTATTTTAACAGTGTGCATTTTTTTTCGTTTCCACGAGTACGTACGATGAGTGTAATTGTTGTTATAAATATTTAAAGGTGTGTTTACTTTTCGCGTGTACAGCTTGCATAGTTCATTACGTTTTTCTATGTAGCCCGAACAGTTTTTTCTCCCTGTCTCGGCGTTGTTTTTTCTTTTTTTTCTCCTGTCTGCGGACCCTCGTTTTTTTTTTCTTTGCGAGAAGGGGGAGGTGAGGGTAAATGGCCCTGTCATTCGCCGGTGCGTGGGCGACGAACGACGCGCCTTGTGTGCGTGTGTTACGCGGTCCCGAACAACCACGAAGTGGGCGTGCAGGGAGACGGGGGTGCGTGTGTTGGGGAAGGCGTTAGGTCATTGGTGCGCGGACATATGACGTAGTGCGGTGGCGTGGACACGCCAGCAGGGGAACCGATGAGGCTGTCAACTTCGCACGCGACGGTGATACTTCGACGGAGCACAGTCAGCTATCACCAGTCTCCCGCTCTAGAGAACATGGCCGCCCGAGGAAAGCCACGTGGAGCGCCGAGTCGGCAATACAAGGGCCGACCCGGAATGTCCGTAAGACCGGCTCCACCCACGGCTACCCCACGGCCGCAACCAGGGGCCACGCACCGGACGATGACAACGTGGATGAGCCAGGCAGAACAGGAGCCCCCGCGATGCTTCGCGACCGAGGCGCCCTGGAAGGCACAGCGACGCGTCTGCCGGGAGCTGCCGCTGGACCGGGTGCCTTGGCCGTTCCGCGGCCGCACGCTCGCCCAGATGGATCGGAGGGCACAAATAAATGCCTGTGCCGACCTACGTGGCATTTTGTGCATTGTGCCGCGTCACAGTGTACTACCAAAGCCACTTCACCGGGGCCCTTGCACGTGGCGCGCACGAGGGAGGCCGCGTAAAGGCTCGTGCGGTTGGCGCCCCGAAGAAGCGTCAGCCGTCGCCATTGGCGCACGCGGACCTCGCGGCCCTGTGCCGCCAACGGTTGCTGAGAGCCCGGACTTCGCGGCACTCATGACTGGACCCCCCGGGCCTAAGGAAAAAGCGGGCGTATCAGCCCACGAGGCCGCCCACGTGGACCTACTCATGAAAGAGTTGGGAGACTTGTTGTAGAAAAAGACGTACATAAAAGCCTTCGTCCTTCTCCGTCGTACTCGACCTAGTTTTTTTCTTGCCGTTTTTTTCCTCCCTTTTGGGACAGAGAGTGATAGTCTTTTTTCCCGCAGTAACAGGTTTCACCTTTAGTTGTTTATTATTACTATTACAGTGCATGAAGTTTTTATATGTCGAGTGTAATTTGCTAGGCTGAGGTTAGCATTTAGCTTCTGCAGGAAAGACTCAATTGTCTTTGGTGCATAAGCCCCTACTAGCTGTTTCGCCGGGATGGTAGGGGGGCATTTAAGCAGAGGAGGATGTGGGGATTGAGGCAGGCGCCGGCACCATTGAGCGGGCTCCACCTGTTCTGCCGTCCCTCGCCTATGCCCGCTCCCAACCGGTTCCAGCGGTGGCGCTCCGCACGCGGTGCTTTTAAAGCCCCTTGATGTTAGAAAGTAGCGACACGCTTTGATCTACGCCGCAACACCCTCGCCGGCGCGGTCAACCTCCTCCTTTTCTCCCCCTCTTTCGCGGAGGCAGCGCATCCGCCACGCTGAATGGCTGCGGCGCGCGAGACTACCCCGTCAGGTGACCCTGACGTCACGAAAACTGCGCGGAACTTGCTTTCGCGCGCCTTTAGTTTCTCCCGCTCGCCATGAGCAGTCCAAGTGGTGGTCGCCCTGCCGCTCCGAACGTGTGTTTCTCAAGTTTTTCCATCCTTTCGTAGGAATCTCAGCTTCGTTCTCAGTGAAAATGCCTTGCTGCTGCGCGTTTCAATGCAGCAGCAGGTCAGAGAAAGGGCAAGCCTTATTTTATATCCCCCGAGGTGAACGGAATGTCGTGCGTCGGAAGCAGTGGCTCCATAACATCGGGAGAAGGGATTTCGCCCCTTCTAAGCACGCCGTTCTTTGCGAGGTGAATGTTGCAGCTTTCCTCATATTTGTGGATGAAGTTGCATGGAGATTTTAATGCTCTTCGCATAGCCGGACTCTTCGTTCAGTTCAATACAGAGCACCGATAACTGTGCATATAGTTTTTTTCTTAAAGTGAGTCGGCTGAAATTTTTGTTGAGTCTTCGAGCCGTGACAAAGCTTTTTGTGTTTTCGCGCGTGCGTTAGTTTTCAAATGTATGTTATTTGTGAGTTAATGCCTGTAACTCATATTTTGTAGTTGTGTGCGTGTGTATGTGCGTGCGTGTGTGCGTGTATGTGTGTGTGTGTGCGCGCGCGTGTGTGTGTGTGTGTGTGTGTGTGCATGTGATCGTTGCGCCTGATACTTGTGAAGCCAAGGAACTATTTTACTCTTATTGCGTGCTTATTGTATCTTTGCAAAGTTTCAATACTGCGAGCATTTCTTTTTCTTTACGTACCTTATGTTGCGAAGGCATTAACCGCAATATATAGGTAGATAAGTGGTATTATGTATTATTCGCGCATGCTCATTAAGTACAAGCCACGCGCTTCTGATAATCTCCCTCAATTCTGATAAACTTGCCATCTTGAAGTCTGTAAATTAATTATCAAATGCCAGTCTTAGCAGTTTCCGTGTAAGCAATCAGCCTTTTGTTGTTGTTGTTTTGTTGTTGTTTTTTTTAGAGAGAGACTTAGGTTACTCCCAGAGGTGATGGAATGTAATTTCTCGTCGATTCATAGTGACGGAATACAGGCGCGTGTGTAAAGTTCTATGTTGGCTTTTTCGCAAACACAGCACGTATTTTGCACAGTGGCATTGGTACAAAGGCTTTTGGCCCACTCATTTTGGCGAATTCACTTTAAGTAAACTATCAAATTTCTTCTTGGTTACCTTCTCTGAGCATTTTAAGAGCGAAGATTGTGAACCAAATTCTAGTTTATACTCTACGCTGCTTATATTGTATGCACCCAATACACCTCCGCGTTACGGACTACCCAAGTGGCGACGTAGAAGTAAACAGCTCAGCCACTGCTTGGTACTCATTTTCTCGAAGCGCTTCCGCTTGTATTTATCGAAGCGTCCTCAAAAAAAAATGTCACGACGTTCTATCGGAAACGTACTTTCGTCATGACAGTTTCAGAAGGGATAAATTCCCATAAAACGCTTCAAAGGGCCGAATAAACAAGCGCGCGCATTGATTCTAATGCGGCTGCAGCGAGCCACTGGAGGGTTCAGCGCCGCGCCGGCCCGGTGAGGGGGAGAAATCCGAGGAGAATTGAGGAGGAAAGCGCGCGCGCGCGGGGGAGAGTGTCGCTACTTTCTAACATCAAGGGGCTTTAGGTGCTTTGCGGTGAGGGCGGGGGGCTGACGTCACTACGCGGCCGCGTCGACTGCTAGCAGGGTTGCCAGATTTGGCTACTTTACGCCAAATTGGCTACTTTTAAAAGGCCGCGGCGACAAAAAAAAATGACGTTGGCTACTTGGCTACTTTTTGGCTATTGTTCTGCCACTGGCATAAACAGCTAATATACGCTAAAACGTAGCGCAACTATCACAAAATAAGTGTTCATTCGCACTGCAGGCTGCGGCTCCCTCGGTCTAATGGCTTTTGTGTACTCTGCATACCGGAAGCAATTGCGTGCGCCCGAAACACGTCACGGCCGCCATGGTTTTCACATAATTAATGGAACTCATCTAGGTTAGGCAACACTGTAACGTAGCTGGCGGGGTACTCATTCAGTCTTCCTAGCCGGCGTAGCCGCTATAGTTCTGCGTTGTATGTGTGGTGGGCCTGGTGGCCGCGCGCGGCGTGGTCCATGTGCACCGGTTCAACAAAAGTCGGAACTACAGCTCAGCCATGGGCAAGCACGCCACTGCACGAGGGATGTTTCGGCAATAGTGGCTGGAGGACCCAAAGCTAAAAGGTAAGAACATGTTCAAAAAGTAACACTACTTAGCGGATTAAATTGTAATGCTGTCATGCAGCAACGATACTATAAACTAAACTTTCTTTGCCTGCACCTTCGGCCGTTCGAGTCCACCCGTGCTGTCGGACTTCCCTCCGAAAACGCTCAGCGGATACTCTCGCATAGACATGATAAAGGGCTGTGTTCCAGCATTTGGAGTCGAAACGTTTTCCGTTGTGGGTAGAAGATGAGCGTTGGTGATGTGTTGCTGACAGGGAATCGCAAGCAAATGAAAACTTTTCGCCGTGATGTCTTGTGTCGTCGGATATATATCGAGACGACGAAAAGCATGGCATTGGTTGGTATCTCGGTTCATAAGTTGCTGGATATGCGTAGTTTCTTCATCAATAAGATCAGTAATAATAATAGGGAGAAAAGGCACACATGCATAGCCTGAATATTTGTTACACGCTAAGCTTGACGATTTCAACCCGCCGTGGTGTTCTAGTGGTTATGTGCTCGTCTGCTGACCTGAAGGTCGCGGGTTCAATTCCCGTCTCGCAGATCGCATTTCTCATGGAGGGTAAATTTTAGAGGCCCGTATACTTAGATTTAGGCGCACGTTACTACGACGTATTTCATAATCATGCCGCTGCTTTGGACGTAAACCACGAGTATTACTTGACAATTTAAATGTTAACACTGTGTTGAATCTGGGTAATTTATTTTTCCTGCAGACTGGATTGCCCCTGCAGAAAGTGGCCAAGCCTTTGCACGCTGCAAGGTTCGCTCCTGTGAGGTACGGGCACACTACGCGGATCTGACTAAACATGCCCAAGCAAAGCACCACACAAGAGTGGCACCAAGCGACCAGCACCGGTTGCGAGATGTTATAGCGCCTGCCCTTGCAACGGATGTCGCAAACGCCATGTGCGGACGCAATAACTCTCTATGGAAGAAAATGAGGGACGATAATCCTTCGATTACCCTTGTTAAGTGTGCGTGTCACTCAATGGACCTGGTTGCTTCTAAAGCGATGGAGGCGTTGCCACCGAGCCTAGAATTTATGATCCACGAAACCCACAATAACTTTGCACACAGCAGCTCACTGCAGGCTGTATACACTGCGACAGCAATACAACGCAGGAAAAGAATGAACCATTAAAGATTCTATCGCCCTCTGCCACAAGGTGGTTAGCGATTGCTGACTGTATCGAGAGAATACTAGCTCAATATGATGTGCTAAAGAAGCAATTTGCGTCTGTTCCTGACAAGGCCTACAGTATACGCCTCCTTAAAGAAATGTATCGTGACGAGAGGAACCGCGCGTACCTTCTCTTTTTAGAGCCGCTTCTTATTGACCTCAAGAGAGTGAACAAGCTTTTCCAAGGAGAAGATGTAGACCCACTCGGCGTTTTCGAAGAGCTGCAAAAGCTTTACAAATGCCTTGTGGCAAGGATACTAAAGCGATATGTGCTACGACAGCATGATGAAGTGAGCATCTGTGACCTTGACCTAATGAACCGTGAGTCAATGATGATTATTGTTGTTTATTGGCGCAAGGGCCAGGTGTGGCCAAAGAGCGCCAGGACGATGGTAATGGCTTGTTAGTGGTATATTAATAGTCAATTATATGAAGGTTAGATGTGGCATGGCTGTAAAGGGGCCTAAAAGCAGTCGCTGTAAAGTGCGTAAAATCTATACGTAATAAAATTATGGCAATGACTAATGATGTGTACTATAGACATGAACAATACATTGCGAAAGAATGATATGACTTCCAAAATATTGCAGATGCAAGAATTAGCCAGAAGCACAAGTTCCTAAACAGAGCCCTTGAGACACAAGGACCTGGAGGCATGTGCTATAAAAAACAATCACAGCAACATCCTCTGGAAAGAGGATGCGCTACGAACTTGTTGGGCTAATAACATGTAGCACAACATCATTCAGGAATGCGAGGACTGCTTTGGTGTTAAAGAGCGGTTCTTTACCGAGAAACATAGTGGGATGTAGAGGGACATAATAGCGATATGCTAGAGGAAAGTGTTTCTTCCTTTCTCTTTCGGCTTCCCGACACTCCAGGAGAACGTGGAGGACGGTGAGCCTCTCGCCACATCTACCACAGGTTGGAGGGTCATTACCACTCAATAGAAAATTGTGGGTGCCGTACGTGTGTCCTATTCTTAGACGACAGAACAGGATATCAGTTCGCCGGGTTTTTGTTATGGAAGGCCAGTAACCTAATTGCGGCTTAATCAAATGAAGTTTATTACTTGTTTCTGCGTCCCACAAGCGTTGCCAGTGGCTTCGCAGTTTCTTTCGCAGAAAAGGCTTCAAATCTGTTGCAGGAACAGCAGTTGTAGGGTTAATAGCCTGAGATGTAACAGATGTGGCCATTTGATCTGCTCGAACATTACCCTCAATGCCTCTATGACCCGGCACCCAGCATATAATCACATGCTGGTTAGATATATACGCTTTACACAGAACGGAATAGAGCTCATTAAGTACAGGGTTTTGTGTTTACAGAGTGATTGCAATGCTTTCACAACACTTTGCGAGTCTGTAAATATGATAGTCTTTTTGAGTTTTGATTTCATTATAAACTTTGCAGCCGATAATATTGCATAGGCCTCAGCCGTAAAGATACTTGTCTCCGGGTGCAGTACACCGGATTCCGAAAACGATGGACCGATGGCTGCATAAGATACCCCCGCATGTGACTTGGAAGCGTCTGTGTAAAACTCTGTACACGAGTATTTAGATTGGAGTTCTAAGAAATGAATTCTAATATGTGCCTCTGGCGCGTGTTTAGTGACCTCTACGAACGATGTGTCACACTCTATGAGCTGCCACTACCATGGTGGCAACAGTTTCGCTGGAGCCACAGGACATTGTTCAAGAAGCGGAACACCCATTTCCTCACTGAGGTTCCTCACACGCAAAGAGAATGGCTTTCTCGCGGAAGGTCGATTATGGAAGAGTGTGGCAGCGGTCACGTCATTTATAGTTGAATAACAAGGATGTTCAACGTTTGCTTGTACTTTCAGGAAATATGTAAAACTGCTGTATGACCGTTGCAGATGAAGCGACCACTGATTCGACTCTACGTAGAGGCTCTGGATTGGGCTTGTCCTGAAAGCACCAGTCGCGAGACGGATGCCCAAGTGGTGAATGGGGTCTAGGATTTTTAACGCACTTGGCGTTGCAGAATTATAAATTATAGACCCGTAATCAAGGCGTGAGAGGACAAGACTGTTATAGAGGTTTAAGAGACACCTTCGATCACTGCCCCATGTTGTGCGCGATAGAAGCTTTAGAAGGTTCATTGTCTTCAGGCACTTTGCCCTCAGACGCTTAATCTGAGGAATAAACGTGAGTTGTGAATCTAAAGTTACTCCAAGAAACTTGTGCTCGCTGCTTACAGAGAGCGCATCTCCTTTGATTTCAATAGTTGGGACTGGCGTTACGCCTCTCTTGTTTGTAAACAGTATGCAAGTGCTCTTCTGAGCGTTAACTTTAAAACCATTCTCATCCGCCCATTTGGACAATTTGTTTATTCCAAGCTGCACTTGTTCGCAGATGGCAATATTGCATGACTTGAAGGCTATTTGTACATCGTCGACATAAATGAAATAAAAAAATTGTGCGTGGAATGACTGTGTGCAGGGATTCATTTTTACTATAAATAGTGTGCAACTGAGCACGCCTCCCTGTGGTACACCGGTCTCTTGGGTGAATGACTTAGACAGAGCGTTACCCACTCTTACGCGGAATGTGCGATTAGATAGGTAACTTTCGATTGTATTTAACATGTTGCCACGGACACCCATCGTGGAAAGATCTCTGAGAATGCCGTAGCGCCATGTCGTGTCGTAAGCTTTTTCTAGGTCGAGGAACACTGAGAGGCAGAACTGCTTATGTATAAAAGCATCCCTAATATAAGACTCAATGCGAACAAGGTGGTCTGTTGTGGACATACCTTCCCTGAAACCACATTGCAAGGGGTCTAGTAGTTTGTTATATTCAAGGAAAGTGATTAAGCGCCTGTTTTATCATTTTTTCAAATAGTTTGCACAGGCAGCTTGTTAGCGCAATTGGCCTGTAGCTGCTGGCTAGGGATGGGTCTTTGCCTTGTTTGAGCACGGGGATGACTATAGCTTCCTTCCACGAGGACGGGATATACCCATCTGCCCACATGGCATTGAAAAGATACAGGAGTGTTTTCAGAGCTTCAGGATGCACGTACTTAATCATTTCATATATGACACGATCACCGCCTGGCGCCGAGTCATTGCAGCAAGCGAGGGATGCCTTGAGTTCAGTTAAAGTAAATGGATAGTTGTAGGCCTCACTCGATGAACCTTTACGTTTAAGGGGCTGTCGCTCTTCGCGTTCTTTGAACCTCAGAAATGCTTGTGTGTAGTGGGACGCACTGGAAGCATGTTTGAAGTGTTCGCCCAGACAATCTGCCTGGTCTTCCAGGCTCTCACCTTGGGTACTGACTAACGGTAATGGGTGTACCTCCCGACCTTTTAATTTATTTACTCGATTCCACACTTTTGTCTCATCCGTGTAAGAATTTATACTGGAGATGTACTTCTCCCAACTCTCCCTTTTAGCACGTCGGCGTGTTCTTCTACCCTGGGACTTTATTTGTTTGAAACTAATCAAATTTTCAGCAGTTGGGGAGTCGCGAAGTCGTCCCCAAGCTTTGTTTTGATTTTTCCGTGCTTGTTTACATTCCTCATTCCACCACGGGATGCGACGTTTATTCGCTAGTCCATTAGTTTGACGGATGCATTTCGTGGCAGCGTCAATAATAAAGCCTGTAATATACGCCACAGCGCCTTCTATATTAAAGGAGGCAATATCATCCGTGCTTAAATACGTAAGTTCTCGGAAACGTTCCCAGTTAGCTGTGTCAACCTTCCATCGGGGAATGTGTGGTGAGGTTATATCTTGTTTTGTTAAGTTTAATACAATTGGGAAGTGGTCGCTCCCAAAAGGGTTCTTGATAACTGACCACTCCAGGTACGGAATCAGTGTCAAAGACACGATACTTAAATCTATGGAGGAGTATGTGTTGTGCGCCATGCTGTAGTAAGTGGGCTCTTTCTTATTAAGTAAACATGCTCCTGAAGAAAAGAGAAAGTTTTCAATTACGCGTCCTCTCGCATCGCAACGAGAGTCTCCCCACAATGTGTTATGTGCGTTTAAATCTCCGACAACTATGTATGGTGCCGGAAGTTCATCTATGTAGTTCTGAAATTCGGTTTTATTAAGGTGATAACTGGGAGGGATGTATATAGAGCTGATAGTGATTAGCTTGTCAAACAGCCTTGGACAGCAACTGCCTCTAGGGGTGTACAAAGTTTTATTTCCCGGCAGGCAACACCTCTGTCTACTATGATAGCTACACCACCGGATGACACAACAGTGTCATCGCGGTCTTTGCGAAAGATGGCGTATTGCCGGAGAAAGTTGCATTGTGTGGATTTAAGGTGTGTCTCCTGAACACACAGCACCTTCGGATTAAACTTGTGTAGGATTTCTTTGACGTCATCGAGGTTGTGTAGGAGTCCTCTGACGTTCCACTGTATTATTTGTGTATTCATGTTGAAAGTGTTTTTGTGCTGTGTATAAAGGAGACTAACTTAAGCTACAGAGCCCTTGTCGGGCCCTGTGATGCGGGCTTTTTCTTTTTTGGAGCGATCGCGAGATTCTCGCCGCTCCTGAGGCGCTGGTGGCGCCGTCTGGCCAGTTGTTGTGTCCATCGCCTCTTGTGAGGCGCTGGACACGCGCTCTTGCGAGCGGTTGGTTTGACGAGAAGGCCTCGCCTCGAGGGACGAGGCCCTGGAGGCCACCAGCCCGGAGGTTGATGGCCCCTTCTTGTGAGTTGGCGGAGCAGCGCTAGCTGCAGCCGCCGAGGGGGCGGATGGCGTCACTGCCGGCTCGCTGCTTGCGGGCCGGGCAGGCGCCGGAAGCCGTTGTGTCGCTGCGCCCTGACGCGCCACATCGGCAAAGGTGTTCTTGGGCAGGTATGATACCCGCCTACGTGCCTCCTTGAATGTGATATTTTCTTTGACTTTAATAGTCACAATTTCTTTCTCTTTCTTCCATGACGGGCACGACCGTGAGTATGCGGCGTGCTCACCATCACAGTTGACACAATGTAGAGTGTTATTGCAAGTTTCGGAGGAATGTTCATTGGCACTGCACTTAGCACAAGTTTGCCGGCCTCGGCAGTTCTGTGAACTGTGCCCGAATCGCTGGCACTTGAAACACCTCAGATGATTTGGCACGTATGGCCTAACACGAAGTCTGAGGTACCCGGCCTCGATGGACTCGGGCAGGACACTTGAGCCAAAAGTAAGTACTAGGTGCTTGGTCTTGATTTCTTTGCCGTCGCGCCTCATCTTAATTCTTTTAACGTTTATCACATTTTGCTCACTGAAGCCCTCCAAGAGTTCAGCCTCGCTTAGCTCCATTAAATCATCATCTGAAACAACGCCGCGCGTGGTGTTCATAGTACGGTGTGGGGTCAGTGTTATTGGGATGTCCCCAAATGACACTAATTTCGGCAGTTTTTCGTATTGTATCTGATCGCGGAGCTCTAGAAGCAGATCACCGCTTGCCATTTTTGATGCTTTGTAACCTCGGCCAAGAACTTCAGTGAGAGACTTCGAGACAAGGAAGGGTGAGATCATTTTCACTGTCTTTTCAGGCTTATCAGAGTGGATGACGTGAAATCGTGGAAAGTTTTGTGTTCTGTTTCCAAAAAATTGAAAAACATCTTCGGTGCGCCCTCGTTTGTGAGGGCGATCAGGGAGTTTAGGGAAGGCGCTGTCCATGAGTATAGCTGGGATTTTCGGCAGCGATGCCAACCACCCACCAAGGAGCCCAACGCGGGGACGTGACAGGAGTTCCTGTAATCGGAATCCTGCCAACGCCAGCACTGCTATAACCAAATACAGCATAACCAAGACTGGCTAGCCACACAAGGTTAACCCTTGCCGCCCAGAAATTTGGAAGTGAGGAGAAGATAATAGGAGACAGGAAAGAAGAGACAGTGAAAGAGAAAGAAAAAGTGTTGAGGGGGGGACAGGAAAAGGCGACTGCCGATTTCCTCCAGGTGGGTCAGTCTGGAGGTGCCGTCTATGTGAAGCAGAGGCCGAAGAGGTGTGTTGCCTCCACCGGGGGGCCTTAGAGGTCCGAACACCCGGCATCGGCTCAACCCCCAGGATCCCCCTTTCCCCAGACACGGCTAAGCCGCGCACGGCTACACGCGGGAGGGTCCAACCCTCATGTGCTCGGGTACGTGGTGTCGCAACACACCAAACGCCTGCTGACGCAGACGCCCCTGCGGGGGAACCGTGAGTCAATCTTCCTAGGCTTAGACGACGTAGATTTTGGTGGCAGCTTCACTGACCACGTCAGCAATATACGCCTCACAACTGAAGAGCAACACTCACTAAAACGACGTTGCTTTGCTTTTCTTAAGGCTTGTGCATCTGATCTTCAGAAACGCCTTACGAATGCTACGTCTTTGGTGCGGAAGCTGCGAGCCATTAGTCCGTCATCTGTTTAAGGGCCGAATGCGATGAATGCTTGAAAACCTTGCCAAAAGACGTATTTGGTTGCCCCGAGCACACGGTTGAGGAGCAAGTACGGCACCTTCGTCAAGTTGAGGATGCGAATGCCGACATGCCAGTAGTTGAATTCTGCACCAAAATATACACCTACCGGGATGCATCAGGTGCTAATCCAAGTAAGACATTGCAGACGGCGCAATGAAACTCCTTGTTCTCCCTATATCTAACGCAGAAGCGGAACGAGTGTTTTCTGCTGTGCCTCTCACAAAAAGCGACTTAAGGAATAGAATGTCGCACGAACTTCTCCTCGCGATCATCAGGATCAAATTTGGAGTACGTCTGAAAGGTGTTACAAGCTCTACATTTACAGTGCCGCGGGCCATGCTGGCAAAAGTGAACTAGAATATGTACATTGACTGTCCGTTCAACATTAATTGTCAATTTTCTAGTCTTAATGCTTCCGCCAGGAAGTCACCTGGTCATTTTTTATTCTACTGTGATGTGATAAACATTGCTTTGATTTATATTTTTTATTGTTAAGTGTAGATGCGTGGTGATAATTCAGTTAAACTGAAATCACATTTGGCTACTTTTCTGGCTCCAAAATAAAATAACGGCTGCCAGTTGGCTACTGTTCTGGCTACTTTGGCCAATTTTGTGGCTCTTTTTCTCTTCGAGGATCTGGCAACCCTGACTGCTAGTTACTGAGCGTGACTCTCTGATCTCCGGGACCAGCACAGGGTACGTACAAGCTTTCCTCTCGTCCGCGCCGACACCTTTGTGACTAGGACTTGAGCTCGTACACGGTGCCTTTGCCCGTGCGGGAAGCGCGTACTTTGTGCTGATCCTTTTCTGACGCTAAGCTGACGAGCGGTGCCTAGTGCTCGCGCGAGGTCGTACCACGCCGATCCGCACTTGCCGAAAGCCCAAGCCGAAGGATATTGCCCGAGCTCTCGCGAGTTGACCCACTGGTTATCGCCACAGCAAGTAGCACAGCCGCCGGGAGTTTTTCTAGCGGCGTGTCTCAGCTTGAGCCTCTGCCCTCGCAGCGACGTGCTATAGGCGCCTGTTTTCTGTATTTTCGCCCTGGTACGCGACCCCTTTGGTTCCCCGCAGCGCGGGCGTTTGTGCAGTGCTGGTGCCGACGGATCCAAAACTTTGTCGCAGTTTCACCCGAAAGGCGAAGCATCAATTGCGATAACAAATTAGTAGAAAGCTATACGGAGTAAGGATAGTAGTTTTATCAGCTGTATAAACTTGGACATGCAGCAGCACCAGCAACGCGCAGAACTGTTGTCGACGCCGTCGGCGTTTTGCCGGCGTTCGCACCGAACGCGCGCGGCGTTGGTGACTGTTGCCGGTGCTTCTGGGGGCGGCTCGGAGGTTTTCGAGATCAGAATGGGACACTCGTCGAGCTTCGTCGGAAATCTTACCCACCTTCTCGCCTCGCAACGTTTTTATATAAATACGCATTTGGTGCCGCAGCTAAACGTCGCCTCCCCTCCCTCCCGTCCCCCACGGCCTTTCGCGCGACGGAAGTAGCGTTTGCTCTCTATATATGGTTATTGTAAAGGAGGAAAGCAACGTTTAATTCTGCAGCCCTTCAGGGAGCACGGCGCCGAACGCGCGTTTGCTCTCCGCCGTGCGTTCGCTCCCCGTGAAAGCGCGCGTCCCTCGCGCCCTTTCACTCTCACATACAGCGTCCGGAGGGCGGCGACGATTTTATGGCCATTGACGTCATACGGAACCTCACGGCGCCCACAGAAATCCGCTTTGGAGTGCGCATGTAATTGCTATCGCAATGATAAACGGTTTCCGTTATCTCAGGGCATTACTGTTTTTGCGTGCGTCGCTCGGTAGCCCCTTGCGGCCTGAGCTCGCGCGCAGCGGTGCTGGAGGCGGCGGCTGACGCGGCCCTGTGGCTCGCTAAGCTCGAACCCGCAGTGGTTGGTCTCCTGTGAGACACTAAGAACCCACACGCTCAGCTCAAACGGCTTCGTAGCGGAGCGTTCTTCGCATAGAGTTTCTCACAATATTATCTAGAGGAAAATCTGGCCCTACTGCACTGTGGTATCCATGGGAATGCCGGTATATTGTGACTTCGGATTGGCATCGTTCTCGGAGAGCCAGAAAGCCTTGAAGACGCGCCTGGCTGGCACCGTTCCGTCTGTCACAATGATTCATTTCCTGCTGAAACAGCACATAAAAAGCTGCTTTAGCTTTATTATTACAAAAAACAAGTTTTTTTTATTTTTGAGGACCTAATTACTATTGCATGTACAATTATATGAAACGTATCAGCTGGCCGCTAAAGTAGGAGGGAAGATGACAAGATTCTCTCGCTCGCTTTGGAACAAGTTGTCGTCTGTTCTTGCTTTTCTTCGGTTTATTCGGCATTGCAGGCGAGCAAACCTTATTGAAGGATGTAATATGGGTGAACGAAAGCCTTTTATGTGGTTTTTATTTTGAGAAGGCGGTATTTGTGTAGCCATATCCACGTTTTAGACGAAGCCTCGAACAACACCAGCCTCGCAGGCACATCCCGTCATTCCCATGGCTGTGTTCCAATTCTTTCCATCATCGTAGACAGTCTACTTTGACGTCTACGAAGACAGCCAAGACAGCTTCGAGAACAAGTAATGGAACGCGTTTCGAGCCGTCTGGAAGACGCTTCTGCGACGTGACGCCACCTCGCGGCGACAAAAACAATGTTGAGAAAAGCACACAAGTATTTTCGCCTGCGAACCTATGAAAAACATGATGTGACTTACATTAAGGGTATAGAAAAGCGTGTCTAGGTTTTTGTGTGCGCAGACAACCTTCCTGTCAAGTTTCTAAGCGCCCTGCTCAGTCGCCATCTTGTTTAGACAGGAAAGTAGCCTGCATCGTTCTTGACTTCGATGTCTTCGCGATGCTGTGTACTTTGAGATCTTCGTTAGAATTGTAACGAGACTTAAGATGGCCGCCGTCCGCTTAGCTGTCTATTTAGCCGTCTAAGGCGAGTATTGGAACACACCCCATGACGGCACAGCGCCCTTTTAAGAAACCCGCATAGACGGTGGCGCCAGATTACCCTCCAGGTGTTATAGTGAGAAACTCTATGGTTCTTCGTACCGCTGCCGATGTGAGCGTTGTGCGCAAATCGTTAGGATACGCCGGTCTGGCGGAGCGGACCGTGAGCGCACTGCGAAAACTGTCTACTATCATGCCGCTGCGTATCCTCAGAACAGCGGCCGAACAGCTCCAACGTTTCGAAACGCTTGTCGCACTGAAGCACGGCGGGCTCGCGTACGTGCCCAGACGCAGGAACAACGTGCTGCTTGCTGCAAGTGCAGCGCACGCTCAGTTCAGCGCCGGCGGCGCCAAGACGCGACCCTGCGGGAACGCGAGGCCGAGGCGACGCGACAACATCGGCAGGATCATGCAGTTTGGGAGCACGTAGCGGACGCGCATCGTGCCCGCCGTCAGGATGCCGCAGTGCGGGAACGTGAAGCCGACGCGAGGCGGCGACGCCGACAACACCCTGCAGTTCTGGAACACGAAGCTCACGCGCATCGTGCCCACCGTGAGGATGCCGCAGGGCGCCAACACGTAGCCGACTCGAACCGACAACACCGGTAAGACCCTGCAGTCCGGAAGCAGGAAGCGGCTTCACATCGTGCCCGCCCTGACGATGCAGCGGTGCGAGAACATGAAGCCGACACTAGGCGACAGCGGCGCTTACCACAAGTGACCACCTACTGCCCACCGACACATTTGGCGGCGGCTACCGCGCATTTAGAAAGCCAGTTCTTCAACAACCCATTCAGATATGCATGTGATGTTTGCGATAGGCTTTGGTTTAAAGCTGACCTCTCGACTATCCGCGTTCCTCACGTGCCCCTGCTCGCTGGCGAGTTTCCAGACGAAGACGTGCATTCCTTTGTGTTGTGCTCAACATGCCGCGCCCCACTGCAAAGGAGTACCATACCGGCCCTCTCTCGAAGAAACGGTTACGTTTACCCGGTCATTCCCGCTGGGCTACCTCCACTGAACTTGGTGAGTGAGCGTTTGATTGCACCCTGTCTACCATTCATGCAAATTCGTCGCCTCATGAACGGCGGAGCACAGTACGACATTGTGGGGCCCGTAGTTAGCGTTCCTGTTGAAGTGGACATCATGGTTAAATCGTTGCCGCGAAACATTCGCGAAGACCATGCCATCAATGTTCACATTAAACGAAAGAATCTCAACAAGACATCATACCTCTCTGGCGTGGTGAACAAATCTCACTTGAAGCCTTGGCTTGACGTGTTGTGTCGGGGTACGTTGTACAGGTACTTCGGTATCACTCTTGACGCCTCCTCTTTAGACGCTCTTTCCGACGACGATGCATTCCAATTGCTCGAGGATTCCGTCGTACCCCAGTGTCCCACCGTGCACAATCCAGTTGATGCACGCGTGGCGCTTAACGTATTCGAACAGCCCGTGGTGTGGGACGAAGAGCGCTACCTGGCCATAGTTCTTGGTGAACACAGGGAACCACTAAGCATACTGTACGACGAAAGAACGAACAAAAACGAAACTATATATGTCGAAATGACGAAATGTATGACGAAACAAAATGAACAAAAAATTTTTGTTACTCAAAAACGAGCAATACGTCTCTAATCGCGAATGTACCATGGTACACACACACTAACTCATACTTCACCGCTTTCATATCCTCAAAGTCACCGAGTTGTATCCCTACAAGTTACTGATCATGTACAAAACCGCAGGTCTGGGTAATAATGACAGACTCTTGTTCTTATTCAAACTAAACTGTCCCATAAATGCTTACAATACCCGAAATCCTGTCCAATGGTGCCAACCTTTTTGTCGCACTACATATCGCCAACAGTCTCCATCATGTCTTACCGAGGTACCTTAATATTCTTCATGCAAATAACATTTGTGTTGAACAAATTTCAAACGGCATGCTGATTAACCACCTTTACATGTTTGAAAATGTTTAGTAATTATTTGTGTGACCTGTTTTAGCTGTTGAGTGTTGTACCTGTCATTTCTTTATTTGTTTATACAAATGGTTGTAATATTGGCCTACTGATACCAGTGCGTTTCAGTAGAAGTGTTTATGTTAGATATGTGATTTATATTTTATTTGGTTTGCTTGTGTTTTTTGACCGATGCAAGTATGTCAGTCTCAGTGAATTTTAAATTGTAGTCTTAAACAATCATTGGTGTTGCTGTTTATCCATTTTGTGCGTACAATGCATCTGTCTGAATGACGCGTGACCTACACGCGCAGAGCGTTTCTCAAGCTGCAAAAAGCAGCGTTTTGGTCGGCGTCCGCTCTTTCTGTTCAAACTGTATCACAAAGAGAAATAAAGTTTTACTGTATAAAGAGCAGAAGAGTTGTCCTTCCCTCGGATATACCTTGGGGAGCCCCGGCGCGTAAAGGCAGAAGCTGATCACACGCCTATAACATATGCCACGAGTGAGATACGTTGCAAAGACCGTCGCGGTGTTTCGCCTCACCACAAACTGTTCATGGCAATGGAAGTGCTCCGACTTAGAGTCAGTCGCGGCCTGGCCGTCACGTTTCACGTCAACGACACCGACAAAATCACACGCGAAATGCTTGAAGACGAACACTTCATACAGGATACCATTGACCAAGACATGGCCTTTATGAAGGGCGTTCCCAACACTGTACGCTACTGGCTACAGCGAAATAAAGATGTCTTCGCTATGATACGCCAGCTTGGCAAGCCAACAGCTTTCCTCACCCTGTCAGCTTCAGAGATGCATTGGCCGCGATTACTCGCTCCACTTGAGCGGTTGCACCTGCAAGATCCTACCTTAGAAGTGCACGTGCCGGAAATGACATCCATATACCTTGCTCAGCTCGTCAACAGTGACCCCGTGGTGTGCGCCATTTACTTTAACAAGCTCGTGTGCGTCATTATAAACGTCCTGTGTAGCCGCACTCGCCTTTCAAAGCTTACCGCGTCGTGGCCCACTTCAAGCGCATTGAATTCCAGCACCAGGGTAGTCCGCACGCTCACATCTTACTTTGGTTGAACAATGCACTTTGCGAAACCGTCTCCTCGGACATGCCAGAAACGATCCGCCTCGCAACGCACCTCGTGTCCCTCGATACCTATGTGTTGCCGGGCCTACGCATTCATGTGCACCAACCCACGCACATCTCCTACAAGCGCGGAAACTCTCGTTGCCGATTTGACGCTCCTTTCTCGCCCACGGTGCTGCATCTCTATCCGCCCACACAAGACGATGCCGAAGCATCATTTATCATTTTCTTTATCATTTTCTCGAAGAGTTTGCATAAGCAACTTGTGAGGGCTTATTGGGCGGTAACTTGAAACGTTGTATGGGTCTTTACCCTGTTTCAAGACCGGGACTACGATGGATTCTTTCCATGATCCACTATGAATCCGGCAGCCCAAATAGAGTTGAAAAGTGCCAGAAGTGTCATCTGTGTGTCGGTGTGCAGGTTTTTGATCATTTCATACATGATTCTGTCAAATCCTGGTGCGTAGCTCATAGATGTGCTCAAGGCAGCTCTGAGCTCGGCAATATTAAATGGATAGTTGTACAGAAGATTTGGTCTGCATTTACGGTCTATTGGCTTACGTTCTGCTACTTTCTTGTATTTAAGGGAGCTTGATACACTCTCGAAGTGTATGCCAATGGCATCGCCCTGGTCTTCCAAGGTATGCCCTTGGTCATCGACCAAAGGCAAATGGTTGATCTGCTGCCCTTTTAGCCTTCTCAGCCCATTCCATACTTTAGCCTCCTGGGTGAAGGAATTGATGCCCGAGAGAAACCTCCCCCAGCTTGCTCTCCTAGCCTGCCACCTCGTGCGCCTTCCTTGTGACTTTATATGTTTAAATGCAATGAGATTTTCCGCCTTTGGATATCGGCGCAGTCTACCCCATGCCTTATTTTGTCTCTTTCGTGCATCTCTAGTCTTCATTCCACCAAGGAACACGTCTCTTACATGATTGGCCGTTTGTTTGTGGAATAAACTTTTCCGCTGCACCAATAATAAAAGCAGTAAAATATCCCACGGCATCATCTATGCTAAAATAATCGCGTATAAAATCTTGTGATAAGTAAGTAGATTCTTTAAAATGCTTCCAATCAGCCGAGTTAAGTTTCCAACGAGGGACATGTGGTGGAATGTCGTTTTGTGTTAGTATTTTAAGAGTAACCGGGAAGTGGTCACTCCCAAACAGATTTTGTATTACATTCCATTCTAAGTAAGGAAGAAGTGTGGAAGATCCAAGCGCTAAATCTACCGATGAATATGAATTATGCGCAATGTTATAGTACGTAGGTGCTTATTAAATAGGCATAAACCAGAAGTCACAAGAAAGCTTTCGATAAGTCGACCCCTCAAATCAGTCCGGGAGTCTCCCCAAAGACTGTTATGAGCATTAAAGTCTCCGACGACAAGAAAGGGTTCAGGAAGTTGTTTAATAAGGCCATAGAATTCTGTTTTGCTCAGGTGATAATTCGGAGATACGTAGATGGAGCAGAGGGAAACCAGTTTGCTAAAAAGAATTGCTCGCACTGCAACTGCCTCGAGGGACGTCCGAAGGGGCAAGTGTTGGCAAGCAACAGTCTTGTCGACTGGATGAGGTGTTAGCCTCGTCATTGTCTTTGCGAAAAATAGCATATAACCAGAGAAAAATTGTCTGTGTAGCTTTGAAATGCGTTTCCTGTGCACATAGTACCTTTGGGTTAAGTTTGTGCAAGAGTTCTGTTATGTCTTCAAGATTGTGGAGAAAACCTCTCACATTCCACTGTATAATTTGGGTATCCATTTTGACAGAGTTACGTACTGTGTGTTCTGGAAAGGAAAGATTAGCTCACACGACCCTTTCCGGGCGCCGTGATGCGCATTTTGCTTTTGGAGCGGTCACGAGGATCGCGGCGCTCCTGAGACGCTGACTGCGCCGTCTGGCTCGGAGTTGTGTCCATCGACTCCTGGGAGCCGCTGGACTTCCGCTCACACGAGCGCGGTGTTTTCGGGGCAGGCCTTGCCTCGTAAAGCAGGGCCTTGGAGGCCACCAATCCAGAGGTCGATGGGCCCTCCTTCAGAGACTGCGCAGCAGCGCCGGCCCGCTGCTGTCGCCTAGGGGGGGGGGGGGGGGGGAGGGGCTGGTGGCACAGCCGTGGTCACACTCTTTGTGGGCCCGGCCGATGCCGGAGTCTGCTGCAGCGTTGCCCCCTTTCGCGCCGCACTCGCATACCCTGCACTATGAAGAAAGGAAACGCGCTTGCGCGCTTCTCGGAAGGAAATGCTCTCCTTTACTTTGATAATCACAATCTCTTTTTTCTTTTTCCATGTCGGACAAGAGCGGGAATATTCGCCGTGTTCGCCGTCGCAGTTCACGCAATGGAGTGCAAGGTTACAGTTATCTGAGGGATGATCTTGTTCACCACACTTGGCACAGGTTTGTCGGCCTCGGCAGCTTTGCGAACCGTGACCATACCTTTGACATTTGAAGCATTTGCGGAGGTTAGGGATGTACGTACGCCCTTCCTTACTCGTATCGTTACATATCCAGCCTCGATTATCTCGGGCAGTTCACTTGTGCCAAAAGCAAGTATCAGGTGTTGGGTTGGAAAGTCTTTGTTCTCCCGTTTCATTTTTATTCTATGTACTTGGATGACGTTCTGGTCCTTCAAGCCTTCTAGAAGTGCTTCTTCACTCAAGTTCATGAGGTCATCGTCTGATATCATTCCTTTGCACGTATTCAGTGATCGATGCGGTGTCACCGTGATTTGAGCATCACCAAATGCAACCAGATTTGAAATCTTTCCATGCTGCAGCTTATCACGTACCTCAAGCAGGAGGTCGCCGCTAGGCATTTTTGTCACTTTGTAGCCACTACCCAGTGCGTCCGTGAGGCATTTGGCAACAATGAATGGTGAGATGGTTCTGGCAGTCTTTTCAGAGTTCTGAGTATGTATAACATGGTATCGCAGAAAGTTTTCTTTGCGTTGGAGAAAAAGGATTGAAGCTTTCTTCGGTGCGTCCTCTTTTGTATAGAGGACGATCAGGTAGCTTGGGGAAAGAAGATGCCATAAGATCTTAATTTCGGCAGCGATGCGAGCCGCCCACCACCGAGCCCAACAAGGGGACGTTACAGGAGTCACTGCAAGGGAAGTCCTGCAAACGCCAGCTGTACAGCGTTGCTGTAACCAAATACAACATAACCAAGGCAGGTTAGCCACACAAGGTTAACCCTTGCCGCCTGGAAAATCGGAAGTTAAAAAAAGTGAATAGAAGTAGTAGTAAGTGGTTCGTGGGGAAAGGGGAAAGGTTGGCGCAATCTTCTGCAGCCCTTGAGGGAGCACGGCTCTGCGCCAAATAGAAGACAGGAAAGATGGAAAAGTGACAAAGACAAAAGATTGAAGAGGGGGACAGGAAAGGGCGACTGCCGATTTCCTCCAGGTGGGTCAGTCTGGAGGTACCGTCTATATGAAGCAGAGGCCGAAGAGGTGTGTTTGCCTCCGCCGGGGGGCCTTAAAGGTCCAAACACCTGGCATCGGCTCAACCTCCAGGATCCCCCTTTACCCAGACACGGCTAAGCCGCGCACGGCTACACGCGGTAGGGTCCAACCCTCATGTGCTCGGGTCCGTGGTGGCGCAACTCACCAAACGCCTGCTTGCGCAGACGCCCCTGCGGGTAATTATATCGCCATGTGCATAAGACTCAGGCCCTTGTGTTTCCGGCCAGGGCAGCCGCATTTCATCGAGGCGAAATGCGAAAACACCCGTGTACTTAAATTTAGGTGCACTTTAAAGAACCCCAGGCGGTCCCAATTTCCGGAGTTCCCCACTACGGCGTGCCTCATAATCAGATCGCGGTTTTGGCACGTAAAACCCCATAATTTTTTTGGCATTGAAGACGCACTCTCCATGGAGGTGTCGGGCGGAAACTGTGTGCTTCCATTAGACTACACTGAATAGTTCTTGCCATATGATGTATGGTAACGTGACTGGTGGAGGCGCTCAACGAACTGTTCCATGCACTGCGACCAACTTCCATTGCGACACCTTCCACGCTGACAGTCGGCACAACCAGCGACAACTAGGACTACCACCAGAACTGGACCCTCTCTCATTAAAGTGTCTAACCATGACCACCGGTTCAACGAGTAGCCAGACTGAAGATATGGCCACTCCGTCTTCTACCTGGACCTTCAACACACTGCGAACCCCAAGGTCGTTTCACGGTGACGCTTTCCAGGATGTTGAGGACTGACTGGACCACCACAATCGAGTTACCAGCGTCTATGAATGGGACGACCACCGGAAGCTCCGGTATGTCTACTTCTCCATTGAGGACTCGGTACGCATCTGGAACGGAAACCACGAAGCTAGTTTGGCGACCTGGCAAGAATTTTGCCACGTCACTGCTCTAAGTGGTGTGGTTCGTGAGGAAGTACGGCAGCTGGTACAACCGCTGGTCGCGCCGCCGTGGTTGTACGTACGCTGAAGTCTCCTATGCCGGCAGTCGGCTATCTGTCCCGTTCATCCACGCAACAGACGGTGCAGTACTTCTCGAGCCTCCTGCCTTCCGCAAGCCAAGTCTAAACGTGCGAAAATGCAGTGTGTGGCGCACTCCAGACAATCGGCCACTCTGCTACCATTACGGTGAAGCAGGTCACCTATGCCAAGAGTGCACATACAGGCAGAGATGGGCCTTTCTTGGTTTCGCCCAGACGCACGCCGACCCCGCGATGGTGAGCGTCCCCGAGCTATTGCGGAGTACTTGGAGAGCCACCAGTCCCCGACTCTTCCGCGGCGCCAGTCCCGCTCTCCATTACTTTGACATTCTACGTCACCTGGTCAACACTGACCGTTCGCTCATAGCGTTGAGGGCAGATCCATTAGGTCCCCAAGCCCACGCCGGGGAAACTAGGAGCAGCTACCTCCGGGGTCGAGGCCACTGTTGACGGACCTATGAAACATCCTCCCCCGATACGCCAGCCGACCGCCAACGATATTATTGCGATAACAATTATATGGAAACTCCAAGCGGATTTTCCCCGTCGTCGTCGCCTTGAGGTTCCCTATAAAACCCAAGGCCGATAATATCGTCGCCGCGCGCCCTATACTGTTTGTGCGAGTGAAAGCGCGCGAGAGACGCGCGTTTTCACAGAGAGCGAACGCACGGCGGAGAGCAAACACATCTTCCGTCGTGCGAAAGGCGTGGGGGGATTGGAGGGAGGGAGAGAGGGAGGGGAGGCGACGTTTAGCTGCGCCACCAAATCCGCATCTTACGACCAGCCGCAAGGGGAACTGGTGACTCAATCGCCAACGCGAAAGGAGGAAAGCAAGGCAGCGCGGGAGGGAGGTGGTGCGGCTTCTACTCCGCCAGAAACTGCGTACTTCGCGCGGCTCCGGGCTGTCGCGCGCAGCGTATCTTGAAAGCGATTTCCAAAAAAAGGAGGGCGAGGATGATGGCACCGGCGGAACGCAGAACACGCTGGGCTGGTGGTGACTAGGCATAACTGTGGCTGGATCGATGGTATTCCTAAATAAACGCATCACTGTTTTGATGATCTAAATATAATCTCACTATCATGGAGGGTGCAGTCTACTTGACTGGAGCAGTATTCTTCACAGCGCACGGTATTAAGCTCCAGGTCACTGTTTTTATCGCACTCTTAGTATCAAAGATCCAAAGCATCTACTCTGCATTTTTCGTGGAATTCTGACACACGCACGCGAATACGCGTCATAGACGTCGGGTTTTGGACAATTGCGTTCGACGCATTTAACTAGCGAAAGAATAGCCATCTAGAGGGCAGCAACTCTCCGTTCCTTAAATGGTTGCATCTACTTGCCACGTGACCTGCCGGCAGAGGGAGGAACCCGCCGCCTGTTCTACTTTCAAGCTGCTTGAAGGTGTGATGAATGAAAGAAAACGACGCCACGACGACGAAGTGTGCACGCGTTCGTTGGCGAGTGGAACACGCATTTGAGTGATCCCGCCAAATCAGAGATCGTCCAGTGGTATTCCGAAGATGTGTCGTGCCACGATTGGACCACGTATGGCGACCACGTGGCGAAATGCATCGTGGCGTGACACGCGCCTAGACAGCAGGAGACGGAAGACAGCAGGCCGACGTGTCGGACGCCGACAATCAAGGCTCCGAGGAACGCTGCCGTCCGTGGAGCTGCCCCCGACCGTTGCCCTTGGCCAAGGCGTTCGCCAGCACGAGTACTGCAGCCCGGAGCGTGGCGTGGCCTGCTGTGCTACCACTTGCAGCGAGCATTGCGGATCGCGGGCAACGCGTCTCCTTGATCAGCTGTTCGGCGGAGCACCGTTCGTGGCTTGGCTAATGGCCGCATATGCGCCGAGCACTGCGGCTTGCGCGCAAGCTGTCCGCTGGGCAGGCTGACTGCTGAACGGTCGTCCCCGGTTTGTCAAGTGCCATCTCCTCACCATCCAACATCAAGGCGTGTCCGACGTCGTCACGTCATCGCCCCTCACTCCGGCAAACTCTCGTCTCCTGTCCACGTACTGTGAGCTGTTTCGAACTGTTGTCTCGAACTGATAGCAACCTTAGTTCTTTTAGCATATTATGCGTGTCATGTGCCTTAACGTTCTCTCCAGGTGTAGTTTGGCTTTTGTTATAAATGTAGTTTGCATTTTGGATGACGAGTCCGACTCCTTTTCCTGCGCCCTTTTCCTCATCGCGCGGCACGACAAACAAGTGTGACGAACGTCCTCGTAACTTTCTTTACACTTCTGGCGTCCGCGACAGGACTAACCTCTTTTCTTTATCATGAATAAGAGTTTCGCCTTGTGTGTGTGCGTGGCTGAGGAATGGCCCTTGAAAAGTTAGTTTTATTTAGTGAGGAGCTTAGCATGCCTCTTGATAAATTTCCCAATTGGTTTGAAGACGAGCTAAGTTACGACAAAGATAAACTAGCCGAAGAGAGAGAAGCATTGCGACAGTCTCTTTCGCCTGAGCATAATAAAAATGTAGCGCTAGAGCTGCAGGCCCGTGAAGAAAGATTTAATAAAACGGAGGATTCAGTGCGTGAGCTCCGGCTGCGATTGTTACAGCAGCAATCGCGCATGCTCGCTTCAGAAGAGATAGGCAAGGCCGGAGTAGTGAAGTCCGACGAGAACGACGCGGGGGTCGGAAAACGGCCGACAGTTGGGCTGGACAATTTCCATGTCAGCCGTTGTGACGTCGTCAACCAAACGGGGCTTGACAATTTAAAGTCCGCGCTAGACTGGTGTAGTGACGTAGATGGCTGCTGGGGAGGTTTTGAGAACGTGGAATATGAGGATAGAGAGTTCGCTTTGGTAGCGTTATGCAACGCTTGCCGTGAAGATGTTATCAAGTCCACTGGTCCTTGATAAAGTGTCGTTGAAGACTTAAGGAAGGTAGCTACTGACAAAGTCCTTAGTAGGATGACATCTGAGTAGGATGACATTTTGAGTGGGCACGGCGGCAATGCCGAGATGAGGTCTACAAACCCATTCGTTTTCTTCATACAGGTTTTGCTCGGATTGCTGCCTTTACCGATGGGACCGTCATTGACGCACATCAAGCTATCTCAAATACCGGCTGCTGGCATCAGACCCATCTTTGCGCCCAGCACGTCGAGTCATCCTGCAATCGCTCATAAATTCTACCGCAGCCTTCCCAGCGGCGCCACAGTCTCATCGACGAAACCGGCACGAGCATCAGCAACAACGACACCAGCCAGTATAAAAAAGGCATGCGAAGAAGCACTCGGCAGTGGGCACGGCGGTAATTATCTTGGCTGGCGACTTCAACCTTCCTGATGTAAATTATTGGAGCTCTCTGAATCCGGGAATGGCAGAAACTAATCCCATTCTAGATTTTATGTTCGCATTTAACCTTAAACAACTTGTCCTAATGCCTACTCGTATTCAGAGAAGCTCCAGCTCTGTCTTAAATTTAGTTTTTGTCACTGATAATTTCGTGACAACTGATACCCATGTAGAAGTGTTACACGGCTTGTCGGGTCATAAACTTGTCCTTTGTACTTTGCCTATGGCGTGTGTTATTCGGAAGAAGGGCCCTGTGAAATATATATTTGCCTTTAATAGGGCAAATGATGCTGCTATTATGACGCATCTTACCCGTGAATACTATGACTTCTATAATCTTTGTACTGACGAGCAATCACATATTGACAATGTCTGGCTGAAATTTCGGGCACATATTATGTACTGCATTAACTGTTTTGTTCCGAAAATAGCAAAGGTGACGAGAAAACACAACCCGTGGATTACACGCGATATAATCCATTTAAAGCGTAGAATCAAGAGGCTAAGGAAAACTAACAAGTTATGCACGAACTTTCACTACTGCTCACGTCTGAATTCTGTTACGACTTCATTAAAAGGCAAAATTCGTGGTGCTAAAGAGCATTTCAGTAGCACCACTTTGAAACATTTCATCAAGGACTCGCCCCATAAATTTTGGCGTTACATCCACTCTCAAAACAGCAGCCGCGAAGCATCCCCAGTGGAAAATAAAGACACAGCAGATGCTTTAAATAGGTACTTTCAGTCGGTGTTAACGCGTGACGCAGATGTCCCACCACACCCATACCCATTTACCTTTGGTTCTCAACAGAGTAAACTAGCTGGCTCTCTATTTCCGAATGATGATGATGATATAAACTTTAATTTTCGAGACGGTGTTCCCGAGCGTTTGAGCTGTGGATCACTCTAGGTGGGAGGGTCCCTCATTCCAGGAATCCTCTGGCCGCGATAGCATCCCGGGCTCTGGCGACAAGACGTCGTTGTTCGTCCAGGGCCGGGGTGGAGATCTTGGCCTCCCACGTCTCGGCGAGGAGGTTCACGTCTTCATACGTTGTATGTTTAGTAACGGCGTCTTCGGGGCGCCACGGGCACTCTAGTAGCAAATGCGCCAGAGTGTCTGGCACGGCGCAGATCGGGCAGTTGTATGTGTGTAGTGTCGGGTGGATGCGATGCATGAGGATCCCATGTGTGTACGTATTGCTCTGCAGTCTTCGGAATGCGGTGCTTTCCTCTTTCGTCAGTTTTGGATGAGGTGGCGGGTACACCCTGCGTCCCAATCGGTAGTGTTGGAGGATGGCTTTATACGTGGGGGGTATTGTCTCCGTTTCCGTTGCGTCACCAGGCGGTCGGGGGTCTCGCGAGGCGTCGAAAGAGGCCCGGTTGACGTGGTCGCGGGCCGCGGCGTGTGCCGCTTCGTTTCCCTCGAGCCCCTCGTGCCCTGGTACCCACGTGACGCAGGTGTAAGGGAGCGGAGTGCTTCTTTTCTGCAGAATTTTGACTGCTTCCACTGATATTCGGCCTCTCGTGTAATTGCGCACTGCGGATTGGGAGTCCGTGAAGACTGCGACCGCGTTCGTGCTCGTGGTGGTGGCGAGGGCGATCGCCGCTTCTTCCGCTGTCTCCGAGTTTCGCACCCTGACTGTGGCGGATGCCAGTTCTTTGCCTCTCGAGTCAACCACACTCAGGGCGTAAGCGGTTTTTCCCGGGTATTTGGACGCATCTACGTAGCGAGCATCTGGATCGTGCTTGTGGCGTCTTCGGATGGCGTCGACTCGAGCGAGCCGGCGTCCCCGATGATGCTCGGGATGCATGTTGCGCGGTAGTTTGCCGATGCTCAGGGATTCTCTTAAGCATGGCGGTATCTTGACCTTGCGGTCCGCGTCGGAGATGTAGCGTTCTGCGTAGCCGAGGCGCGCAAGGACCGATCTGCCCGTCGGCGTGAGCTTCAGCCTCTCGAGTTGGTTGGTTTTCTGGGCTTCCACCAGCTCTTGCCAGGTGTTATGAGCACCTATTTTAAGAAGTCGGGTGGTAGATGCCACAGGTGGTAGACCCATGGCGAGCTTCGTAGCTTTGCGGATGATGACATTGAGCTTGTCGACTTCGCAATTCTTGAGAGCCAGGTACGGGGTTGCGTACGTTATTCTGCTTGTCAGTAGAGCTTAAACGACTCTCAGGGTGTCTTGCTCCTTGAGACCACTGCGTCGATTAGCTACTCTCCTTACGAGGTGTGTGAGTTGGGATATTGTGCGTTGGAGCCGTGGGAGCGTGGCGACTCCTGATCCATCTCGGTGGAGGTGCAAGCCGAGTACTCGAAGCGAGGCGACCTTCGGTATTTGGACCCCGTTGAGCGTGACGCATGGGTCTGGAGCTTCGTAGGTGGGAGGTCTACCCCTCGTGCGTGCCTTGAGTACGAGTAGCTCCGATTTCTCAGGTGCGCAATGGAGGCCGCAGCTATCAAGGTAGTGCTCGATAACATCAACCGCTTCTTGAAGGCAACGCTCTTGCTCTCCGGTGCTCGTTCCTCGCGTCCAGAGCGTGATGTCGTCCGCGTAGAAGGCGTGACGCAGGCCTGGGATGTTTTCGAGAAGCCTGGGATGTTTTCTATTTCCGAAACTGGTATATTTTCTATGCTATTCAATATCGACGTAAAAAATGTAGCGGCCGTGATGGAATTCCGAACGAATTCTTAAAACGGTACGCAGAACCTATCAGCAAGTACTTGCATCTGATATACTCAAAATCAATACGTGAAAGTAGCCTCCCAGCAGAGTGGAATATTGCTAATTGTTCCAGTCCATAAATCGGGTGCAGCTTCATCACCAGCAAACTACCGCCCTATATCTTTGACTTGTACTTGTAAAATGCTTGAGCATATTACCTTGAAGTTTATTACAGAATTTGTAGAAACTAATCAAATCCTTCATGCAAACCAGCACGGCATCCGTAGTGGGTTATCCACTGTTACTTAACTAATAGAAATAGCTCATGACCTTGCACAAGCCCTTAACCAGTCTCAAATCGATATGCTCTTTCTGGACTACTCAAAAGCCCTTGAGCGGGTCTCTCATGCGAAACTAATTTTTAAAGATAACAACCTTCATCAAGCTAGAAGGCAGGGAATGAACGCTGGCCCGGGGACAGCAAAAAACCAAGTTTGGTAAGAACGCCGGCATAACTATCAGTGTCCATGGAGTGGAGAAGATATTCCAGGTGAAGGACCTCAAGCAGTATTACAACCAAGCAATGGCTGAATGTGTATACACGGCCGCTAATTACTCCACATGGGGAGGAAATGTGCAGACCATTTTTGGTCTGCTCCGGTGAAAGGCTGAGAAGTAAGGATAATGCCAGTGGGCATAGTAATCGGAAAGAAGACAGCCAACGGAGTCACTGAGACACAGGTCAGGGACTTCAAGAAAATGCGAGTGAAACCGCAACACAGACTGCTGTGCTCAGGTGCAGGTTTCAAGGCATTTGTCAAAAGTGGTCTCGCTCAATCACTTGGCTGCCTGGTTCAAGTGTGCATGCTGTCAATCGCTGGGGATGACAAGTATGCCGACAAGTGGGTCGCCGCTGTCTGCCGCACCTTTGCATACATACCGGAAATAGAAGCGATTGCCCGACTCCTCAAACAAACCGTCCTTCCCAGAACCAGCCCATCGTGTCACACACACCTTGCAAACATCGCCATGATCGTGGGTGGACGAGCACAGAGATGATAAGTGGTTCTTGAGGGAAAGGGAAAGGTTGGCGCTATCTTCTGCAGCCCTTGAGGGAGCACGGCTCAGCGCCTTCGAGCACAGAGAAGAATGACCCCACCACTACCAGCCTTTCTCTACTTCTTGATGAAGTGGGACGACAAAGGAGCACGCATCTTCAATGACCAGGCAGCCAGAGAGATTGATTTCTCAGGAAAGGGCGCTTTCAGCTTCTACAAGTGGCTGATGAATTCTGTGAGGAGGTTCAACATGAACGTGAACAACGCAGCTCTCAGCAAGCAGATCCTCTTCCATGCAATGTTTGACACCTACGTGGAGGACTTCGGCATCCTGACCGCAATGACAGGAGTCGATGCCTGGGCAAAGAGAGCAGACTTCAGTCCTGCCTTTGAAACAATGAAAGCAAGTGCCAGGAAAGTTGACGGTGTCGTCCCCATTCAACCAGTTGGCCTGCGTGTCTACAGCGAACTTGCGAGTGCGACACTCTACAAGGATGCGACCACCACGACTCAAGCGACAAACTCCTGCCCTGTATTTGCAGGTTACCGCCTCAAGAAGTTCACCAACGAGATGTCCTCGACTCTCAGAGCTGAAGAGGGCCGAAGCTCGAGCATCCACAGTGTTGGGGCAGCCGTCACCAACCTGCAGGCTTTCACCAACCACCTCCTTGCCCAGTTGTGACAGCGTTTAGTGCTGTCACAGTTGTGACAGCTTTTAGTGTGCTAGAATGTTAGCGCGCGAACAGTCAAACCGCTTTTGTACAAATGGTGTTAGGACTCTTTCAGCCTTCTTTTGCATGTGTGATCGGGTGTATCAGACATCTTGTGAGTGTGTCTTTATCACTGTGTAGCGGTGTTTAAAAAAGTTGTTTTTACCGAAACAACTTTCTTGTGAGGGGGGTGATGAATGAAGGAAAACGACGCCGACGAAGTGTGCACGCGTTCTTTCACGAGTGGACCACGCATTTGAGTGATCCCGCCAAATCAGCGATGGCCCAGTGGTATTACGAAGATGCGTCGTGCCACGATTGGGCCACGTATGGCGAGCACGTGGCGAAATGCTTCGTGGCGAGACAAGCGCCTAGATAGCAGGAGACGGAAGACAGCAGGCCGACGTGTCGGCCGCCGACAATCAAGGCTCCGAGAAACGCGGCCGTCCGTGGAGCTGCCGCCCGCGACCCTTGGCCAAGGCATTCGCCAGCACGAGTACTGCAGCTCGGAGCGTGGCGTGACCTGGGGTGCTATTTTGTACAAATGACTTTCAAAGTCACAATGCCTTTTCGCGCGACGTCGCCGCTTTTCCCAATGGTGTATATGTATGCACGCGTTTTTAGAATAGTCCAATCAACAGCTCCCTCCGTTGGGCGGATGTTTCTTTAGTGGTCTCTTCTCTTTTTCCGGGGCTGTATAGCAAATTTGTTTTGTGAAAAGACATTTAATAAACGCGCACGTTCATTCTTCGGAAATCAAATTTGTTTTATAACCTTACAACGTAAAAGCGGCCATTGCATAAAGAAAATCAAACGCAAGTGCTCCTATTTTTGAAGCCGTAGCCACATAATTGTCGAATCTACATCCAATCCATGCCGTTGACCTCACGCAAAATGGCGGCCTTTGTAGGAGCCGAGCAGTTGACTGTCGCATCACCGAGCGTTTACGCTAGTCCGTATTGTCCCGCAAGTGATTGAGATCCACGACGGTGTACTTTCGTCTGAGAAGAATTTCATACGCTGCTTACGGGAGACGTGAGATACAAGGGTGAGGCGAGTAAATATTGCTCGTGTAGTGGTTGCATTGTTGTGTGGTTTTCGCTGCACGTATTCAATGACCTGTGATCCTTTCTTTTTTTAGGAAGAGCCAACAAGAATTACTCATCGCAGTGCAGAACATAGTGGATCGATAACTGTCAAGACACAGCCACGACAGAACAATAGCTTCGTCGAAGTGATCGGAGCGACGGCAACCCTTCCTCGGTCAGGCGCCCTTGCACTGACGGTTCCACTCCGAGAAAGTCCCTAGATTTTCTGCGAGCGAAAAACTACCTACGGACTTCTGGAAAAAGAAGCTGCTACAACGGTAAATGTGAGTAGCCACTTTAACTTTTTACGTTAACGGTATAAAGAAATAAACAAAGTAATCAAACCAAACTGAGCATTTTATGCGGGCGCTATGTATACAAAACGTTTGCCTCTAACTTTCTTATTAATAGTGTTGCGGCCCGGCTGAAATTCCCGAAATTTAGAAAGCAAAAAAAATGTCGGCGAAAGGCCCGCGTGTGTCAGGCGAGCAGAATGCGATATTGCTGCAGTTCATCGAGCAGCACCCATACTTGGCGAGAGCTTCCACAGAGCTCACGCCACGTATGACTGCTGTTAAAAAAACGAGATTTGGGAGCAGCTAGCGGCAGTCCTCAACGAACAGGCGCCGGCAGTCAAAACCGCTAGTCGGTGGCGCAACCACTGGGCCAAGCTGGGCCACAAAGCTCGTAAAGAGGCTGCCAGGGCGGCGGGCGAGAAGAGGTGAGCTCTCTAATAATCCTGACAGTCACGTCAAACAAAACAAAAAAACCCATCAGGAATGGGGGCTTACCGCACTGAATTCGTGGACTCCATGTTTGCCTTCATGATGCACTGACCTATAATGAGCATCTCGCGGCCCGATAGCTTCTGAATGGTTTCCTGCATGCCACGTTTTTCATTTGCCTGCGCCTCCGCTTTTGCGAGCTTCCGCTGACACGAATGAAGTTGTTGCTTCACACTGCGAAGTTGGTCCTTCACCCTGTGCAGCTCTGAGGCAAAGCAAACGGCGTGCTCAGTTAGGCACTCTGCATTAGCACCGCCAAGGCGATTTACAGTTCGTACTTCATCTGCAAAGAGTGACCAAGAAGGAATATCGTAATGAGAGTGATGCCAGTTTGCCTGCGTAGTGAGCAAGCAGCATACTCCAAAGGTGTGCACCAGACTTACCGAAGACTTACCGTCTTCGGCTGCATTGATGACGTCTGCAGTTGCGACGGCCGCAACTTCGGCTTCAGCGCAGTTTGAAGATACCGCTCGCAGCCTTTTTGCAGGTGGGCGCCGTTTCGGTGCATGCGAACGTTCTTTGGGCTTAGACAAGTACACAGATACGCCTTGGAAAATCCTCGGAATGGCATCTCCTACCAGTTTGGGTCGATCGCGTGGCAGTGACACGTTTCCATTCACTGTACACACGTCCGCACGAACAATGTCTCCGGCAACAAAATGTTTTTCGCACACGCGAAAGTACTTCGATACAAACGAGAACCCGGCAGTCTCTCGTCGCGCGATTGCTCGCTTCCACCTGTCGCGTAGTTCCGGGTTGGCTGGTAAACAGAATAGGGAGACTTTTTCGTCGACGCCCTTGTATCCGGAGCGGCAGCCTGGCTCACAACAAAGGTTAGGAATCACTGTTGTGGTGAATTACGAAGTGTCGATGTCACTACATGGAGAGACACGTTCAGGCGAAACAAAAAACAAACACGCACAACAGCACGCCGCGCCGACACCCCGCTTTCCGGCGGCAGCGGCCGCCTTCACCGTCGCCCTTCTAGCGACGCCAGCGCCGCGGCGCTGCAACTGCGGGCGCTATATGAAGCTCTCCCATAGCGTTACGCGGGAGTTTCATGACCAGGAGAAAAGTATTGAAGGACCCTGGTATAACTAAGGGCGGTTATGACACACAAGGTTGACCCTTGCTGCCAGGAATGTTGGAAGTAAATGGAAGGGAAAAGAAGACAGGAAAGATTGAAAGTGAGAGAGAAAGACGAAGATTGGAGAGGGAGACAGGAAAAGGCAACTACCGATTTCCCCCGGGTGGGTCAGTCCGGGGGTGCCGTCTACGTGAAGCAGAGGCCAAAGAAGTGTGTTGCCTCCGTCGGGGGGCCATAAAGGTCCAAACTCCCGGCATCGGCTCAACCCCCCCGGAGGCCCTTTTCCCCGGACACGGCTAAGCCACGCACGGTTAAGCGTGGGAGGGTCCGACCCTCGTGTGCTCGGGTCCATGGTGTCGCAACACACCAAACGCCTGCTGACGCAGACGCCCCTGCGGGTCTTCATGCAGTTGATGCAAGACCAGTAGCCGAAGCTTATCAGGTATGATCGATCACCCTTGATCCCCATGTTATGCATTCTTGCTCTACTGATAGCTCATCGAGACGTGAATAAAATGGTCTCAACTCTTCGGAGCACTGCGAAGGCCAGCCATTTAGAATGAAGTGTGTCACGCGAGACAAGGTGGGATCACGTCTGGTAGCTTTAGCCACGTCATCCGATTTTAGTGGCGTGCTGTCAAAAAGCAAGAGACACTCGAGAGGCTTGTCGGCCGCTACAATAGGACGTTGTAGCCTGGACAGAGCATCAGCCACTTCAACGTTTCTTCCTTTCCGATATTTTAGTTTATACCTGTATGCTGCCAACGTAATTGCCCATATTTGCATTCGAGCTGCCGCAAGTGTAGGAACAGGCTTGTCTTGGCTAATATTCCGAGCAGTGGCTGATGGTCTGTGTAAAGAGTGAACTCTCTTCCATACAAGTAGCGATGAAATTTTTTTAACCCAAACATCAGTGCTAATGCTTCCCGCTCACCCTGAGCAGTTCTCAGCTGATGTAAGTGTTCTAGATGCAAACGCCACTGGCCTCTCTTGTCCCTCTGCAGTCTCATGAAAAAGAACAGTACCCAATCCATAGGATGAAGCATCACATGATAGAGCAATTGGTTTCGCTACGTCGTAAAAGGTGAGCACAGAACTATTCACAAGCAACTGCTTCGTAGCAGCAAAAGCTTCGCTACACTCCCGTGTCCACGACCACTTTTCGCCCTTGCGCAACAGGCGATACAAAGATTCTGCGACGCAGGCAATGTTGCTTAAAAACTTTGCGTAAAAGTTTAACATGCCTAGATAAGCCTTTAGCTCCGTTTGGCAAGTGGGCTCTGGCGTTTCCGTGACCGCTTTTATCTTTTCTTCCGTGGGGTAGATACCGTCAGCGCACACAGTGTTACCTAGATAAGTCACGGTGTCCTGAAAAAAACGACACTTTTCTTCTTTCAGAGTCACGTTGTAATCATTAAGCCGCCGCAGGACTAGTTCCAACGTCTTTTGGCAGTCAGTGAAGTTTTTTTCCCGACACAATGACGAAATCTATGTAGCAACCCACGTGCGGTATGCCCTTGGGCACCTCATGGCTACACCAAACGGTAAACGCTGGAACTCGAAAAGTTCCATGTGTGTATTAATGGTTAGCAGTGGTCGGGACTCGGTAGTGAGCGGAATCTGCTGATGCGCGGCTGAAAGATCCAACACACAAAACACATTGCTACCCGCTATTGCAGAGTACAAGTCTTCCGGACGAGGCAATGGGTAGTGGTCGGTCTTTAGCACGGGATTTATTGTTACTTTGTAGTCCCCGCACAATCTCAGCGAGCCATCTTTCTTCTGAATCAAAACCACTGGCGTTGCCCAATCGCTTTGCCTCACGCGGCGTATAACTCCGCTTTTTTGCATCCTCTCCAGCTCCTTTTCTACGTTATCTCGTAGCGCATATGGAACGTTTTTGGCCTTGCCAAAGAATGGCGTACAGTTCTGATTAAGAACTATCCTTGTTTGGTAGTTCCTTACTACTCCGGGTTGCTTAGAAAATACCCCTGGGAACTTTGGTTTCACTGCTTCCACTTTGCTAGCGTCGATTACATTTACAGACAACAAACACTTTTTCAGTCAAGCCCTAGCCTCTCGAGCCAATTTCGCCCCATCAGCATCGCTGTTTGCCGTGATCTTTGACAATGATAACTGGCAGTCGCTAAGACTGGTTCTCGGCCGTGACGATAACGTTGCATTGCCCCTTCAATGGAACGGGTTCCCCAGTGTATGTTCTTATGGTGACTCGCGATGGCTCGCACTTGACATGAGGAAATGCGTTCAGCCTAACACTCTCAGGAATTAGGGTTACAGCAGTTCCCGTGTCAATCTGCATGCATGCACGTTCTACGTTTACTTGCACTTCGTATCCAGAACGGACTGTATTAATAACATGGTACACATCTAATTCAGAGTCACTATCAGAGCAGTCCACCACGTTCGCAGTCTTTAGTTCTCTGCACTTACTGGAACACATCTGTAAATGGCCGATTTGTGAACAGCTGTGACACTAGACATTCTTATACCAGCAAACACTAGCGGCGTGCGCCTTGCCACATCTTTCGCAGACTCGCTTGACGTCCTTGAATTTCCGATGTTTCCATTTCTTTTCAGTTCTCTGTCCTCTTATCGCCATGGCATGCAGCGTCGCTTCCTTGCCTTGTGCATGCAGTAAAAGTATGTTCAGACTGCGGTCGTAACGTTAGCAAAGCGCGCATCTGTCATAAAGACTGTATTGCGCGTTACAAGCGTTAAGATCGTTAACCATGCTCGTCGTTCACATTGTCAATTGCATACGTTACGCATCTTACGACCGGCCAATCAAAACGTGAGCTGGTCAATTGCGTCTCAGTAAATTTCAGCATGGGGCCTGTAAACAGACGAGTGCTAAGCGACGTCGACGCATTGCAAACGCAAAATGATGTTTTGATTTTGTTTGCCATTTATCTGAAGAGAAGGTGAAGAAGAACTGTTTGGGTGCGGTAAGTGTTCTTAGACAGAGTGGTGGACGGTGACTTCCACAATCTGTTTGCAAAGCTGAAGGCAACGGATGCAGTCATGTTTCACAACTTCGTGCGGATGTCACAACAGTTTGGCTTTCTCGAAAACCTCGTGCGACCATACATCGACGTACAAAGAACCCACCTCGGCCGTGTTTGTCATCAGCGGAGCGCTTGGCAATTACTCTGAGGTAAGACATCTTCGTAATTTTATCTTCATTGTAACCCGCTATCGCTCAAACGGCATATCAGTGCGCTAGTCACAATAACCTATTGAAGCCGCGCATTTAATAGTTGGTTTCGATTAAGTTAACAGTGGATCGACAGAATAGGCATATTCTGTGTTTAAATGCTGGAATATACGGGCATTACTTGCAGAAGAGAAGCGCAGTCAAAGATGGCAGAAAACTAGGTGGGGTGAAGTTAGGAAATTTGCAGGCGCCAGTTGAAATCAGCTAGCGCAAGACAGGAGTAATTGGAGATCACAGGGAGAGGCCTTCGTCCTGCAGTTGACATAAATATAGGGTGATGATGATGACGCACAAAAAAACGAAATGTAATATTTACTAATGCCCCAATTTAAGTAATGAAGCTTATACCTCATTACTTTAGTCACGTATTGCTGTTAATTAAGAATTTAAGAAAGCTTGCAAAGCATATAAATTTAGAAAACGATTTGATGGCTTGGTACCGACATATTCATATTTAAGGTTTGCAACATCTGCCGTTTCTGGTAATTTAATGCTTCAATCATAAAACGGCCTTTTTTTTCAGTAAGCAAACAGCAGTGCATTGTTGCTCCGATTTTGACGGCGCTTGTCGAAAAACTCGTTGGAAAGTTAATGTGTTGCAAACTCACAAGCTACAATTAGTAAACTGTAATGGCCATTAATTAGTTGAAAGCTTGATATTGAAAATAATGTTACTGTCGATTATATCGGTTACGATTTATTGAGCATGTCCGCCTCCTGGGGCAATCCATTGGACTTCAAGGTTTAGAATCGTGCGATCTGCCACAGACAATGTTTAGAAGTTATGCATTGTGAATGAATATACGTTAAAGTATACTGCTTGAATGCTGGAATGACCATTGTAACACATATACAGGGTATTTCATTTTAGCTGTACCAATTTTTTAAAAATTGCCTGCGGTAGATAGGACAATTATAATCCTTGATCTAAACTACTCGATGAGGCGGCCATTACTTCCACGAGAAATCAAAACGCCTAATTGAATAATTAACCTACTTACGCTAATTAACACTCTGGAAATTAATATCCCGAGACTGGTTTAGGCCTGAGAATTCGTTCTAAGTGAATACGCCTTGCAAACTCAGTTGCTATAATTCGTACATTGAAAGATGTGCCGTGCAATAATTAAATGAAAAGTTAATTAGTGTACTTAGGCTAATTATTAATTTATGCGTTTTGATTTCTCGTGGAAGTAATGGCCGCCTCATCGAGTAGTTTAGATCAAGGATTCTAATTGTCCTATCTGCCACAGTAAAAAAAAAATTTGGTGCAGCTAAATTAGAACACCCTGTCTAGTGACAACATTCTCTACCTGAAACATACGAATCACATTCATCAGAATGGTAAGCGTAAACATTTTTTTAGCTTCACTGCTGTCTACTATAATCTATTGCCAGCTTATATGCTGCGTTGCAAAGAGTAACCACAGAATTGACATAGTTATGTATAAACAAAAGGCTGATTGTGAGCCCGTATTTTACTTACCATGTTATAAAAAATGATATAGCGTATTTTGTTTGTGTTGATTGCTAGTCTTCAATATGCGATCTCTTACGTCTTTCAGGTATCTGGCCACCGGAAACAGCTACGAGTCTTTGTCCTACAGTTTCAGAGTGTTTCCGGAAAGTCCACGGTATCACAGCTGGTTCCCAAAGTTTGTCAAGCCATATGGAAAGCTCTGCGGCACCGAGTGTTTCCACCGCTCACTCGCGAGCACCTTCTTGCCATAGCTGAACAGTTTTTACAGAGATGGAATTTTCCAAACTGTGTCGGAGCTATAGACAGAAAGCACATTCATCTCGATGCACCACCCAACTCCGGAAGCTTGTATTTCAATTACAAGCAAGGTTCCAGTGTAAACTTAATGGGCTCGTGTGATACGAGCTACAAGCTTACCTCCGTCTACATCGGATGCTACGGCCGGGAAAGTGACGGTGGCGTTTTTTCAAAATCGCAGTTGGGCAGGTTTGTCGATGACGCTGACAAAAACTTCTCTGCTCCTACAGACCTTCCATATGGTGAGCTTCCATACGTGTTTGTTGGTGACGATGCATTTCCTCTCAAGGCAAACTTAATGACGCCTTACCCTGGCATGCATACAGCAGCCACGCCAAAAAGGGTTTATAAGTGCAGGTTTTCGAGTGCACGTGGATGCATTGAGAACACATTCGCAATTATGTGTGCTCGTTGGAGAGTGCTGAGAAACAGAATGGGCCTTCTACCTGACAATGCAATTTCAGCTGTCTCCTTCTTGTTGCTGTCTTCACAATTATCTCATGAAAGAAGGAAAGCATGATGGCAGTTATTGTACATTGAACTTGGCCGACACTGTTGATAGCTCAGGAGGAATTGTCACAGGTGGCTGGAGAAACATTGTTGAACAATTACCTCAAGTTCATCGGCAGGGTTCAAATACACATTCCAGAAGAGCAGCAGATGTGCGGGACAGCTATGCTAGCTATTTCCATGGGTCTGGCGCTGTCCCGTGGCAGTGGAAGGTAGAGGTTGAGCCTGCTCCAACTTCATTTTTTATTTTATCAGCAAAGCCAAGCTAAGGTGCTGTGGCTGGTAGGAGTTCAGCCATTTCACTGTTGTAAAAAAAAGAGAAATAAACTATTTGTGTAAAACTTCATTGCACATTTATCTTGTAAAAACCAGTAACAGCCTTTATATTGCCTACCTCACTCAATACACCTGTGAACTCCCACAAAGCATGACTGACAGTATTAGCTTTCACACAAGGGATACAAACCCTTAAGATATCACTAAAAATGAGGTGCCGTCATTCGTAAGATACAACACACAATAAATATGTTACAAACATGAGTAATACAGTTGGTTGCAATAATTTGCAGCATAATTTTATATAAAACAAGACCACTGAAAGCGAGATGCCAGCCTCGTGTACACATTTACTATATCACAAAGAGGTTAAGTGGCACAATAGTGCAACGCTGATGTATTTGATTCAGTAACTTAACAGCACTAGCTGCAGCAGCACATGGAGATAAAACAATGCACGTGCTATTTTGTCTAGCTGTCCTGTAGCAGCAGTATACTGGTCAAAACGAAAAAAATTCTGGGGGAACCTGCATGATCTTCAACAGGGAACACGTGTACATTGGTGCTCAGGGGAACTGAAAAGCTAAGCGTTTTCTTCTGTACTTGAGAGAAACGCAGCCTCAACAAGCATGTCATGCATCTTCAGTTTCAAAACTGCGCTGCGTTTCTCATTGATCTTAGCCAACATTGGCTTCAGACTCCAAGGAATAGTTCATCTGCATCAACCCCCACTGAAGAGTTCAGCTGGTGAAGGCATTTGCGATTCTCAATGAGTGTACCCATCAATTCATCAATGTCCCTTCGTTTATTTTTCTTGGAAGTTCCTCGTTTTGCTTGTGGAGAGGCTGTTGGTCCATCGTCACATATCTGTTTATTCTGCGTCTCATCTGAAGGGAGAGCCCGGTTTTCAGCTGGCTCATCCAGGGCATCGTCGTAGCGGCTTTCTACAGCACTGTCCAAAAAATGAGCTGTAAATGTCTTCAACTGTTGTGAGTGTGTTATCAGCATCAGATTCAGGTGGACACGATGGTAAAGCAGGCTGTACAGGACCAAGGCTTGGAGCGGCTTCCATACTGGAAATGGTCCTAAATGATAAAATGTGAAAACAGAAAATGAGGCAGATTGTTTTATAAGTACTTTCAGCCCAGAGCAAACTCTGACGAAAGATTTCGATCATATGCCAGGGACGGTATGGTATTTGATGGAAATCATTTCTTGAAACATGCGACTTGGTCTTCAGCTGATTTGATCGATCTTTCCACAAAATTTTATGACCACGAGATTTCGTCAGGGTGAGTAAACATGATTTTTTAGACATCTGTACATCACAGAAGTAGAACCAATTTATGCAAGACGAAGGTACGTGAAGCGATCTATTGCGATTTGCAGCGTTTTCATGTAAACAGTCATGCAGGTGCAGCATGGCCGTTTTCGTGATTTTATTGCAATACGGCACAAAAGGGCACGGGGGCTTGGACTAGTTGAAGCCTCTTGGCATGCGTCAGAACTGCACATATAATGAGCTGACTGCAACACACACAGTAGCAGTCCAAACAAAACTTGGTAAAGTGGCTGTTTGGGCTAGTTGGTGAAATATTTTCGAAGGTGCACAGCGCGAAGAAAGCACAGGAACAAAAACAGTGCTTATCCGTGCCTGTCCCTGTGGTTTTATCGCGTTGTACACCGTCGACCCTAATACAACATCGGTCCTAATTCGACTGAAGCAAGCGCTTGGAGGAAAAAAATTGTAGGTTTAGTTTAAATACAAGAACATTAGATGTACAATCGGCGTCAAATGAAACCCGAACAGCGGAGCGCGTGTGTCAAGCATTAGAAACAGTATAGTGTTGGCCGTCCAGTCATCACCATTGACAGGCGTGCACATCCGGTTTGGCAGCACTGCGCGATCCCCCTATAGTGCGTTATCTCCGTTTCTGCTCTAGTTTTCGTATGGTGATAATGGTGGCCATCGTGGGCGTGCCAAGCGCTTTTGATCGTATCACTCGCAATTCCTTGCTTTTACTTCAGCGTCGCAGAGCAATCGGTGTCTGGGCACGATAAAAAAAAAGATAAATATAATCGGTTTGTGGTTGATTTTCAAACGATCGTCGTATCTCGTTCGCCAGCGCTGCTTCACCTGCACCCTCTTTCAGATACCTACCCGAAAAGGCTTCACTTTAACTGCAAATGCCGAGCGTTTGTTTGGAAGAGAGCGCAAATTGTTTCGCTTTACCGGCACGAATTGAAACAGCGTGAAATTGCCAGCATTATGAACCGACCTTTGTCTACTATAAATAGAATTTGCCAGGCATTCCGTGATGATGGACGCCTCTGGAACATTCCACGTGGACACAGGCAGCGGGCGACGGACAGTGCGAAGGGCCTACTTATTGTACAAGCTGCAAAGGAGGTTCCGTTCATCACAGCTCGACAGATCAAGGACAGCTTGAACCTCTCGGCCAGCATGTCAACCATCAGACGTCGACTGCATGAGAAAGGCCTGCGGAGCCGTGTGCCACCCCAAAAGCCTGCACTTTCAGAGGCCAATAAGCTTGGAAGACTTGCGTATGCTCAAGAACACGCAACATGGACTGTGGAAGACTGGCGGTGTGTGATATTCACCGACGAGTCAACGTTCTCCACTCGCTGGGACCAGCGTCAGAGAATTTGGAGAACTGACAACGCCAGGTCTGATATTCACTCAATTTAGTACGTCGGCTGTCTCGTTTTTTGAGTGATTGCTATAATTCAATACATTATGATAATTATGATTTGGTATATTTTGCCGGGCACTGTTATTAAGCCAGCTATTTTCGCGATCTTTGATGATGACAAGAGTGGCAGAAAGGCTTGAAATAACGGTTTACATTCCTTCTGCAGATTTGAGCCCCGGAACCTACAGCGCGTAGCAAGCAGCGGCCGCTGCTCCGTCAGCGTGCGGGGCGCGTTGTCCAAAGAGGGCCTCGGACCACTGGTTCGCATAGAGGACAGGTTCAACGCTGCGGCATACTGCGATTTGATCGAAAGAGTCGTGGTGCCCTATGCTCTCGACGGACCGTTCCCTGACGGGTTGTACTTCTTCCAACAGGACCGCAGTCCCATCCACATGGCCAAATCAACAACACGCTTGCAGGAACAGCTGGGAGTGATGCTGTTGGAGTGGCCTCCACAAGGCGCTGACATGAACATATGTGAGAATGTGTGGGGCGCAATGAAGAAGGCACTCTCGCGGCAGCCAATTCAGTGCGGCTCTCAAGACGCGCTGTGGGCTGCCATACAAGAGGAATGGGAGCGCCTACGTGCTAGTGATCTTGTGACACGGCTCTTGGACAGTCTTCCCCGAAGAATGGGCGCCGTTGTGGCAGCTGGAGGCGAATTCACAAAGTATTAAACTTAAGGATCGAGCAAATAATTTTTCTCGCGGAAACGTTCGAGACTTCTCCTCGGTGAAGTCCCGCTGAGGAACATTCATGGACACGATGCTTATTTTTTGCACATTTCTCCTATCATCTGCAATTAAAGAATTTTGCAAGTTAACCAGTTCTTTTTTGTTCGTTTCTTCATTGTAATATGCGTTTCAGCTTAGGTGCACCTTCGTTTCCAAAGGTAATTATAATTACACGGCTTCGCTATCGCGACTTCCGACATCAGTTAATATCATCCTTTCTTCCTTTCTTGATTCATCCTTTCTTGTATCATGCCCAGACACCGAAAGCGCTGCAATGCTGCAGTAAAGACCGAGCGCGGTAGTTTAACCTCTGATTTTTTTTTTCATTTTCTTCCTTTCAAATACCATACGTGGAAAACAAGCAGAATTATTGCACTATAGGGTGATCGCGCAGTGCTGCCACACCGGATGTGCGGGCCCGTCTGTGTCAATGACTGGTGGACGGCGCGCACTATGCCATTGATAAGGCTTGTGTCACGCGCTCCGCTGTTCGCGTTTCATTTGATGCCGATAGTACCTCACCTTCTGCTTTGAATCGTATCTGCCAAAAACATCAGGTGCGCCCCCCCCCCCCCCCCCCATCAGGACCCACTGCTTTTCAACGTCTCCTGCGCCACTTTCCGACTTGCTGTGGATTTTTCTTTGTCGTAAGAATTTCTGCTTCAGGTAGGCCCAACGATGTTGGATCTCTGCGACGGCATGTAAGAAACGAGTTAACAAATTAACAAAAATAAACAGAAAACGTTTACAAAAGGCAACAAAAGAGTTCAGTGGCAAAAAACGCTGAAACTGAATCAATTCGCTAGAAAACTGCTTATTGTGCTACACTAGACGTCTATATTCTATAAGCACCGTGGTTTTACCGTTTTAAAGAGCAAATATTTCGCAGCTTTATACAGCTTTTATAAAGCATCAATTTCATTCCAACCGATTTCAGAATCCTCGCCAGCTTTTGCGTTTTTACCCTTGGCTTATAAGAATTAAGCAGCACTGGCCTACATTCTCGACACATGCATGTCGACTGACGCTTTGCTCGACAGTCAACCGCCGTGGTTACATCTCGCCATTTACGACCTATACAGCATGAGAATGTTTTAGCGCGAGACACACGATTCTCGGTGCACGTCATATTCGCTATGGTTAACTGGAAGCCTACGTACCAGGTCCCCCCATCGCTACATTAAGCTCCAGAGAAATACACATTGTGCTTTGTGGTGAAGCATATCTACCATGGTAAAGCACGTCTGCCATTTAACAAGAGCACCAGCGGACTGTTAACTACCAAAGGCCAACGAACTTACCGTCACGTTTCAGAACGCCGGATATTTCCAGCCAGGCGTCATTCCGCAGTTGACTGTCGCGGTGTGTCTTGAGGCGCTGGTCGTACAAAATGGGCCTCTGACGCACTTCGTCGATAAGAAGCTCGTCCGTTGAGACGCTCGCCATTCTGACACCGGCTACGCACCGCTGACAAACACCAAACACAGGCACAAACACAAATACTGGCGCCGTCGAAGCTCGAACACAACGCGCACACACGCCACCACTGCACACACACGTTGAAACAGTGCGAAGGTGCGTCGCAAAACTGCGAAGGCACAAACAAATAATGGCGCCGTCGCAGCTCGAACACGACGCGACACACGCCACCAGCACTGCGCTCTCACGTCGAAACAGTGCGAAAGCACCAAAGGAGAATTCTAGGCGAACGCACCAAAGAAATGCCAGCGCCGCGGGAGCTCGAACTACGCACACACGCTCCGCTCCGTTGCTCTAACTGGGGATGCCGGTAATCGCGTCACCGGAAATTTAAAACCGAAACTGCGGCGCTTATTGGCCACGCCATAACTGTCGTATCTGTATGAAACGTAAAAGTAGCGGGCCTTCCAACAATTACGCTCATGTGCGTGCCCACTGTTGCGCTCTTAACGCTTGGTACGATTATAGTGTGAACAATTTAGTTGCGCTTTTTGCGTTTACGTTTGTTGCGAAATATCTGCACATTACGTACGTAGTCTGAACGTACCTTAACGCTGTTTGTCGCGCAGCTTGCTCCCGGTCCAAGGCTATCTTGCACGCCTTTTCAAAGGTTAAACTGTCTTCAGCAAACAAGGCGAGTTGCGTTTCTTCGCGTCTTATGCCTGCCACTAATCTGTCTCGCAGTGTGTCTTGCAGGAACAGACCGAAATCGCACTTCCTTGCTAAATGCTTTAAGGACACTCTGAAGTCCTCGATGTTTTCTTGTTCCTCTTGTGCTCGCCTGTTAAATTTGCAACGTTCGGCGATGACTGAACAGCTTGGACTATAGTGCTTCTTCAACAGCACTGTCACCTCTTCAAAGGATTTGTCCCCAGAAACGGCGGGTACTATCAAACTTTTCAGCACCTCGTACGTTCACGGTCCTATCACGCTCAAGAATACGGCCAGCTTCTTTTCCTTTTTGATATCGTTTGCATTGACGAAATGCTCAAAGCGTTCTAAATAGGATTCAAAATTCCGCTCCTTTTCGTCGTACTCGTCGAGCTTCCCCAGTCGCGCCATTTCCAGTGAAGTGACTGTATACTTATCGGTTCGCTCGCCCGATGACTGCGTTGACTCGTTGCTGGGGTACCGACGATCTCAAATGTTCCGGGCCATGGCTGCCGCCGCTTTCCTTTCCGTGGCTGTCGACCGCCGACTGTCTTGGATACTGCTTCCGTACTGAGCTAGTGGAAGCGGGCACATCCCACCCTCGTCGCCAGTGCGATAAAGCGAACAGGCAGCATTCCAACAAGCAAAGCATGACCATTTATTTAACAGCGCACTTATATAGACAAGGGATCACGTGATCCGTAACAAAAGTAATGCGCGCACTGGCTGCGCACAGATATGCGACGTCACGCTATAACAAGTAGTACCCCAAGTTCTGTGAGATACAAACTGCCATCAACAAACTGTGCCGTGCGTAGGTGCCAGCTTTGCAATAATCGTAATACTGACATATCCTATTACTTGGCTTATCAAAAAAAAAAAAACCTGGTGCATAGAGCCAGCCAAAGCATGGACTTCGATATCAGTTTTTGTTCGAGGAAGCCGTCGCTGGGGCGTAGTTACGGACAGCACCTGTTATCGTTAAAATAATCCGACGCTTCATAAAACAGACCGCGGGAACATCGGCTCCAAGAACAAATATTACTTTTTTACAGAGCCACACTTTTCGTGTGCTTCCCACAAATGCCGGCGTATAATCGCTATCGCGCTCACCTATCAGTTTCCAGCTTGTTTCTTGAGCAGGTCTACATCCACAATGGAGATCGGAAAATGTTAATAAAAAATGTCCCGCGGCGTTTTCCGCATTACCGCTGTGTGATTGGACTCTCAGCTTTCCATTGCTCAAAAAAAAAAGAAAAAGAAAAAAAGAACTGGTGCCATAACAAGTGGTTGATAGCCCCTTTAAAGGGATACAGCACAAAAAATGTCACAGTTTCGCCCTAAGGGCGAAGCAATGAATGCGATAGCAACACAGCAATGTCATACGAAGTAAGGTGAGCGGCTTTGGTAACAATATGAATTGTAGTAAACATGAGCTGATTAAGTAAGCAGGTGTGCTGCGGCGTAAGTAGACCGACATGAAGAGAGACTCGATGACCACGAGAAGGCGCGTGTGAAACGGTGGTGTTGATGAGAAGCGCTTCCCGTGGGCAGCGCGCGTGCGAAGGGACACACCTGTAGCGCTGCACTGCCGATCCGGGCAGCATTACATGTGTAGCGTGCGTTGGAAAATGTGACCCGACTATTACTAACTGAAGCAACAAGCGTGGTGTGAGCGCGCACAAACAAACATGAAGAGATCACACTGAATGACTGCAGACAACGACTGTCAAAACGCTGGCAGGAAGCATACGCCGGTGCGGGCGAAGGTACGTGCGGTCTATCGCTTCAACAGGAACTGAGCCGCGAATGCACGGCTCATAAAGGTCAGAGCCGTGTGGAGATAAGAGACGGTGCGGCGAGCGACGAGCGCGGTTGTTGGCAGAAGAAAAGTGCGCCCCCCCCCCCCCCCCCCCCGCTTCCTCCGGCGCTGGCTTCCCGCTTCCTTGCTTGCGCGCGGGAGAGATAAGAGACCGTGCGGCCGAGCGACGAGCGCGGTTGTTGGCACAGTAGAAAAAAAGAACTTTACAGGGATACTGAACAAAACTTTTGACCGCCGAGCTCTCTAGCCTAAATGAAAGCTTGGGTGCTGAAATTGGTTGACACAACCTTGTTTTCAGGCAGAAACTAGCGGAAAATAATGAATTATTCCATTTTTCGCAGAATACGGCGTCTAGCGGCCGCACCGTGGACTAAAGGAAGTGACGTTTTTATGATGTTGTGCGATTCGCTAACTAAACGACGCGTTTAGTTACACACCGGCGCGCGAGCCATCGCCCGCGTCTATCCACCTGCGGCACTGACGGCGCCGACCAGCAGTGAAAGACGTCTCAGCTGCGCAGTTGCTCGTGGCCGCATACTTATTTTCGCAAGCGGAGCTTGTTCCGAAGTCTTCTATATCGCGGTTTGTGTTGTATGCTGCTTTTCAATGTGATCAGTGAAGCAACTGGAACAACGCTGGAGACCGCCTCTACGCTGCTGCGCGCAAGGGTGTGAGAAACGTATCTTCGGGCGAGACAAGCCGTGTCATACCTTTCAGGTAGAGCTGAAGCTTCGAAGTATATGGATTCGCGCTGCGCGCCCATCGCAGCCAACATGGGTATCGTCAAAGCGTGAGTTTCTGCGCTCCGAACACTTCGACAGTGACTATCAGAATGGCCCTGCTTTGCTGCATAGCTGCGGCATGTCAGCGAAAGGGCGCTCTGGCATCGTAGTAGAAGGGTTCAATACTTTTCATCTTGTCATGAAACTTCCGCGTAACGCTGTTGGAGAGCTTCATATATCGCCCGCAGTGGACGCACCACAGCGATGCCGCAAGTAGAAGGTGGACTGGAGCAGACGTCGAACGGACTTCACATGCGTTCTATGCGTGCACTCAATATTGCGCAACGATCGACTGCCTGAATCGGCGTGTGTATATCGTCGATACAACGTGCAAATCGCCGTCCCGTTTCTGCACACTGTTCAGAAGCTTAAACGCGAACAATTTCGAAACAACTTAAGCGCCCTGTTACAACGCCTGCTGCTGCTGTGAGAAGCGGGTGCACATGACGTCACGGCGGTCGGCGCGCAGCCCCGTTCTTGCCAGCGTGCAGCCGCCGCACGCTCACAATCCACCAAAAATAGTCATCCGTTAAAAAATATATGACATTAACACTGCGTATCGGAACGGTCGCGTCATCCGAGTTGACTTTCGATGCTTTCCGCATATTTTTGTTCAGTATCCCTTTAACAGCGAGGCGGTACCCCCAGGTAGAGGCGCGGGAACTGCACTTGCGCTGATGCTGACTCTTGCCGGTACACAAAGTGGGGCACATGAGGCATGCAATTTTCAGTAGTGGGGCATTGCGTTCGCGCTATCCGCCTATCCATGCGAAATTCCAAAGACATACATCTGCCTAGCATTAGGTCTGTGTGCGTCACAGTGTTTCCGTTATCTGCCAGGGCACGGCTGGGATTTACAGATTAGTTATGTTACCTCTAAAAGGTGGCCGTTGCGCTCCATCGGTACGAACACTCCGCTTTTGTCACTACTGGAGCAACCGCGGCACCTCTTCTGCTTATTGAATAAAGGTGTCATATTATACATTTTCAAAGCCTAATGTTGAAGATGACATGTATATATTGCTACGAGGCACTGCAGTATTGAACGATGATGACAGGACTGACGAAGACGACGATCGCCGATAGTGGCGCGCATGGGCTTTATCTTGTATGCCTGTCTTCTGCCCATTGTATATATCGTGTAAATACAGTGTCATTCTATCATCCGATCGTCGAGACTCGAGATTTACCACAGGGAGGCCAAGTGCCCCACGGGCTGCTGGAGGATGAATGGATGGTGCCGGATAAGCAGATTGCTCGTATCCGAGAGTTAGTCCAATTCCCCCCGGCTTCAGACCCTGAGGTGAGCTTCTTCGATCAGTGAGTCGCATCCAGCGAATGGGAACGGTCAGGTGCGGCCTCCATAGGGTGGGTGGAATATCATCTAACCGTAAACGGAGAGGAGCGTAAAGGCTCATTCAAAGCACGGAAACACCTGGTCTGGACGTGGTCCCCTTGGAAGAGTTAAGGTCCGTTTATAGTCCGACGTAACGGGAGCGCGCGCGCGCGCACGATACGTCACATTGGCTAAAACGACCCCCTCTATAGTCGGGCGCACTGGCGCAGCCAACGTAACCGGCTGCTTCCGCGCGCCCGGCGCCGAATTGGCTCCTGACCCATTCGCACGTTGGTCGCGTTACGGTGGCTAGAAGGGGGTAGTCGCGTCGACTGCGCCGACCCACAATGCATTTCGTGCGAAGAAATAAAGGCGCCCACGCCGCTTCGCCGATGGTCGCAAACAGCCGTTCAAAACGGCGCACGCGCTTCGGATAGTTCTGCGCATACTCCGAAGATAACAGCCGACGGCGTGCGCGTTGGCAACCTAAAGTTTGCCAGCGCGGCACCAGCACCGCCCACTCCCCTGGCGGAAGGATGGAAGTGTCGAAGGTCGCCGCCGGGCCAGCGCGCGCCCGTGTTCTCTACGGCGCTATGCGGCGCGAGCGATCGCATGCGTTGTTTTCGTGACGGCGAGCGCGACCTCATCAACTAGGAAAGGTGGCACGCAATACTGCTGTGTTGATTGCCACAAGAGCCTCGAAAAGTCGAAAGCCGCCCGTGAAGTTCTAC